>NW_016810106.1:1677457-1685228 GCF_001698545.2 Rhinopithecus bieti
AGCCTGGGCGACAGAGCGAGACTCCGTCTCAAAAAGAAAAAAGAAAATGAAATCTCTTCTTGCACATAAAGGAAGTGCCTGGGAGGGGAGGTTTCAGGACTGGTTCATTCCGCCATGTGCATAATGTCAAGGGTCCTCAATCTTTCAATCTCTCCACTGCTGGCCACAGCATTGACTTTCAACCTTAGAAGGGTGGCCGCCTGGTCACAAGATCCACAAGGATAGCTGGAGTGGCAATCAGGGTGGAATGCTTTCTTGCTCACATATAGCAGGTGAGAGAGGAAAATACTTTTTCCAACTATGGAACATAAACCCTCCTCTCAGTCTGATTGGTCCATCTTGAGTCACAGCCCGGGGACTATCATGCCCTGATTGGACTAGACTTGCCTTGGAACTAGGGTTAGGGCACCCCCCCTAGGAAAATTAAAGAAAAAGAAAAGGTTGTGTTAGGAACAAAGGGGAAGACATGGATACTTAACAGGCTGCAACGCCCATTCCAACAAGCAAGAAACAAGGAACTGAGTCTGTCTGGATTTGTAGAACCAAAGCCAAAATCAGACCCAGGAAGGATCTGGTTAGGAAACAGCACTGTCCAGCAGATGTCTCGCAGGCTCCACCATCACCACTGCCTCCTAAAGCCACCAGACGGTAGATGCCACTACTGTGACCACGGCTCAAAGAGTGAATTTTTTTTTTAATTTATTTATTTTTGGAGACAGAGTCTCACTCACTCTGTTGTCCAGGCTGGAGTGCAGTGGCACGATCTCAGATATTGGCTCACTGCAACCTCTGCCTCCTAGGTTCAAGCAATTCTCCCACCTCAGATCAGCTTCCTGAGTAGCTGGGACTACAGGCATGTGCCACCACTCCTGGCCAATTTTTGTAATTTTTGGTAGAGAGAGGGTTTCACCATGTTGGCCAGGCTGGTCTCAAACTCCTGACCTCAAGTGATCTGCCCGCCTGGGCCTCCCAAAGTGCTAGGATAACAAGCGTGAGCCAATGCGCCAGGCCTGTAAGAGTGTCTCCTTAACTGCCTGTGAATTGCATCACTGGCTTGAAATTAAAAGTCCTAAAATGCAGCATCCGATTGGCTACCTCAGTCACATGGCAGTGTCCAAGAAGGGGAGAGGACATATCCCATCCTCTTCATCTTCCAAACGGGAAGAGGGGGGTCCTCCTCCACCAAGGATCACACCACTGGGTAGTTCACCACAATAAGGACATCTGGATGTGGGTAGCCAAAGCCAAAACTAGTAAACAGCCACTTCAAACACAGATGAAAATTCTTCAGAAATAATTAGATCAAAAAAGTAAATAGTTTTTTAAAAATAAATAAATAAATACAAGACAGGATCTTGCTGTGTTGCCCAGGCTGGTCTTGAATTCCTGGGCTCAAGTGATCCTCCTGTCTTGGCCTCCCAAAGTGCTGGGATTACAGGGATGAGCCATCACGCCCAGCCAAGGTGGGTAGATATTGATGAGAGAGATATAAAGATAGATAGATAGATGTTAGAGATAAAGGATAGAGAGGTGATAGATGGGCATATAGGTAAGAGAGAGATATTTGTACATATTTTCTATATACTGTACATACATTCATATATGCACATATATATTTTTGTATGCACAATAAATACAAGTCATTTAATTCCAGTACACCACTGACTGTGTGATCTTGTTTAAACCTCTTTATGCCTCAGTTTCCTCATCTGTAAAATAGGGCTAATAAGAGGACCTATCTCATGACAATATTTCAAGGACCAAATAAGTTAACACTTGTAACATGCTTAGCAAAATATCTTAAAAATGGTAAGTGCTCAGCAAATGTTAATTATTAATAAAATATCAGAGCAATGAAGAAGGATCATTGAAATGGCAGAAAACATTTAACTGTAAATCACTTTTCCAGCCTTCAAGGTTCACCAATATCTGAGGGAGGGAGTTTCTGACCCTGCCTGGGACACCTCCAGGAGACAACAGCTATGGAGCAAAGCTAGATCCCTGAGTTAATGATGTCTAAACCACCTTGGAATTCAGAGCAGGAACACCCTTTGGACACCTCTCACCTATTTGCTGTTTTATACATATGTAGCCCACAGGAAATAGGTCTCAGTGAAGTAAACTAACCGTTTGGAAAACAGACATTCTCTATTCTCTGTGACTAGCAGCTGACTTAAAACAGTAGGACACAGGAAAATATATTGGAAGAAAATATACCAACATGGTTTGGTTTGGTTTCGTTTGGTTTGGGATGGAGTCTCTCTCTGTCGTGCAGGCTGGAGTGCAGTGGCCAGGCATGGCTCATTGCAACCTCCACCTCCCAGGTTCAGGCCATCCTCATGCCTCAGCCTCCCGAGTAGCTGAGATTACAGGCATGCACCACCACACCCGGCTAATTTTTTGTATTTTTAGTAGAGACAGGGTTTCGCCGTGTTGGCCAGATTGGTATTGAATTCCTAGGCTCAAGTGATCCGCCCACCTCGGCCTCCCAAAGTGCTAGGATTACAGGCATGAGCCACAGTGCACAGCCCCGGAAATATACCAACATGTTAATAGCAATTATCCCTAGATGTGGGATCATGGGGCATTTGTTTTGTCTTTACTGTATCAGACTTTTCTAGGCTCTGTAATAAATATGTACTAATTTTGCAGTTTTCTTACATGCAGTACATATATTAATCTTAACTATTTTATTTCCTAAAATGAATATGACATGACTCACCTTTGTTTTTAACATACCCTCAGGCAAAGGGCTTACAAAGATGACCAGAGATCTAACTCTGGAGCATGCATAAGGAGAATGTGAGAGGCAGACTCTGCTGCACCCCACGCTGCTGACACAGTATAGTGAAAATAATTTTTAAGGGTAGGCTGAAGAGGGGTAAGGAAATTCCAAATAACAATGTCCACTATGCATTGAGCTTTGCGCATAATCACACATACCTTTCAACCCTATGGGAAATAGGCATTAGCATCCCTATTTTGCAGAGGAGGAAACAGAGGCTTGTCAATTTAGGGACTTGAGAGAGGCACATGTGCGTGGGCAGTGGAAGAAAGGTCTGGCCTGCTAAGGGGGGTCCCCGTCAGCCCTTGGGGAGTTATTTCTATTCCAATTTGGAGGAGCTGCTGACTACACATCTACCTGAGAAGAACCCACAGCAAAGGAGTGGAGGGGAAACCCAATACAACTCAGCCAGAAACCCAGCAAGCAACCCCAGAGAGTGTTCCAGCCCATCTTTCATTTCTTCCTAGATGTCAGCAGCACTCATGTCATCTGGAAGGCTTCTTCCCACAGCAACAGATACTTTTGTGCCCTTGTTATGGGCTGGGCACTTTCGGGAAAGGAATAAATATATGGCATGTGGCCTCTAGCCTTAAGCATGGCCATTCTGATTTGCAGACAAGATATGTTAACTGTTGAGCTAATAACTAGTAAATAACATATGCAGACCCAAGAGAAAAGGATGGGAAGGAGTAGAGGATCCGTCCTAAGTATATTCCACAATCATTGCTAGAGACGTTCAGAATCAGGAACTCGTGTTTGTTGCATGCCCACTGTGTGCCACACTCACCTCACGTGCATCTCATTAGTCCTCACAGCAACCCTCTGTACCCCATCATAGCCTCCCAGGTTAACGTGCAAGTAAATGAAGGTCTGCGGGGTCCTACAGTGTCTGGGGTCACACCAGCACCAGTGCACAGACCCTGAGCTCAGTCTTTCCAACTCCTAATCGAGACTGGGGTTGTCTCCAAAGACGGTGGGGCACTGATCCATTAAAAATATCCTGTCTCGCTCCATGGTGCTGGGAATATCAGAGAGTACCTTTGGAAGAGTAGAGCTGAGTAGCGGGAGAACCCTCTGGAACCCCAGTGAAACCTCCTGTGTGCAGGCCACAAGCACTCGTATAAAGAGCAGGCCCCAAATACTAGTGAAATGTCATGATCAAATCCACTTCTCAGATAGGCTCCTTTATACACAGTTGTTATCATCCACATAATAAAAGGAATTGGATTTCCCTCATTTGTCTTAAGTCTGCACAATTTCCTCCCACCTTTCCTGGGCCTGCTGGGAGGCTCTGCACAACCCCACTGGGTGGAAGGCAGAGTAGTCGGGGAACCCTGGGCCTGGCAGTTCTGTTACGATACTGTGTCACAACACAGACAGGTGGGGTGGCCAGAGTCAGGCAGAGCAACGCAGGGTGTGTCAGGTGGCTCTCCTGCCCTGCCTGTGCACACACATGCTGGAACCCTGGTACTGTACTCAGCATTCAATTGAGACGAGAGGAAGAATAAACGAGGGATAATTCATCTTAACAACTCAGGACAGCGGCCAACCCTCTGGTTTGCCTGGGTCTGAGAGATTTCCAAGGATGTAGGACTCTGTTTTTAAAACCAGGTTAGTCCCAGACAAACCAAGAAGAGCTGGTCACCTCAGCTGACCCCTCTATCCTCAGGTAATGCAGCCCCTTGCCTTTATAATCTCTGGTCCTTCCTCAGCCCACACACTTGCCCCGCCCCTCTGTGTCTCTGAGCAGGCAGGCAAGATTGAATACCAGCTAATATTTATTGAGCATTGACTTAGCGTCAGGCACTTTACATCAGACCTAAGGAGAAAATACGGTTATCACCTCCTGTCACAGATGAAGATGCTGAGGCTGAGAGAGTTAGTGTATACAAATAATTCCATAAAACCAGCTGCTACGCACACTTGAGCTTATAAAGGTCTCCATACTTTGCCTTCCCAAGTTTGCCAGAGAGGGAGACAGAAAAAGAGAGAGAAAATGAGTGATGAGAAAGAGAGAGAAAACGAGTGATGAGTGAGAGAATGAGAATTAAAGGTCTCTCCCTCCCTCCTGGAGGGGGACAGGCTGCATCCCAGACATTAGCCCCCCTCTCAAGGGATCAGAGAATCAAGCCCATCCTCCGCGTGCTCTCTGCACCTCGCCTGTGGAGCTGACACAGCACCAGCTGCAGCTCATTTTACTCCCCGCCAGAAACGAGGGTGTTATCATGTGATATTTTTGCCTCTTTTTATAAATAATTCATCCTTTTTTGCACGAAAGTAAGATAGCCTGAAGCTAGAACATTTAAAAGGAACGTCAGTGCCTTATACATAAAACAATAACGTGCTAGTTTGCCAGAAAGTTTGCGAAAGTCCCGAAGCTAAAATACACCTCTTTCTAGGTCTATTTTTAGCCTGGAAAAGGCTTTCCGATGTCTTTCTCAGTTCACATGTGATAAGGGCTGTGTTATGCTTTCTCTGAAATGAGGCTTTCCCAAATCAGTTACATTTGCACAGGGAAATCTAAAAGATAACTTGCCAAATAAGCATATTTATGAAATCCAAATCCCAAGTACACAAATGCTTTTTTTAACTCCACAAAAATAAAATATAAACAAACGGATAATGGAATCTATCATCAACCATGGCTATGACAAATGGGGCCACAGATAGTTAACGTTTACAGGAGTCTTTTTCCCAAGACTGACAGGGAGTTTTCCTTTGCAGAAGGATAGCAATTCTGGAGCTGGAAATTACAATCGTAAGAACAATTATAGGAAAAACAACTATGTTTGATGATAAGATTTGGGCCTCCATGTTACTGTGGGCTCCCTCATCCCCTTGATATCATGCATTAGTTTGATATTTATTTGTTTGCTTGTTTGTATTTGGGACGGAGTCTTGCTCTGTCGCCCAGGCTGGAGTGCAGTGACGTGATCTCAGCTCACTGCAGCCTCTGCCTCCCAGGTTCAAGCGATTCTCCTGCCTCAGCCTCCCAAGTAGCTGGGATGAGAGGCACCCACAACCACACCCGACTAATTGTTGTATTCTTAGTAAAGACAGGGTTTCACCATGTTGGCCAGGCTAGTCTCAAACTCCTGACCTCAGGTGATCCTCCCGCTCAGCCTCCCAAAGTGCTGGGATTACAGGCATGAGACACCACGCCCAGCCTCATGCATTAGTTTTTTATGAAAAAGACATTTTATTTCTTTACCTACAAGGATTTTTTTTTAAATACTGACATTGCTGTTGTCCAAATGTCTTCAGAAGAACACATGACAAACTTATAATGTTGGTTGCCTACAGCAGAGGGTGACCAACCAACCTAGTTTGCTGGGGATTGAGGGGTTTCCTGGGATGAGGACATTTCAGAACTAAAACAGAAAGTCCTAGACAAAGCGGGACCAGTTGGTCACCCTACCTAGGCAGAGGAACTCTGGATGGCTGGAACAGGGGCAGGAAAGGGAATAGTAACTGTATCCCTTCATGCATTTGGAATGTTGAACTATGTAAACTTATTACTGGTTTAAAAAAAAAAACAGGTTAAAAATGTTCTGTCAGTATCATATGAGAGGACTCTTTTTAAAGTATTAGATAGATAAGAGTAGCAAAGAAAAGGTTACTGGATCTATGCAAAATTAACATCAGCACATTTAAGGTCTGCTTTGTTTATTCATTTGTTTCTGAAATATGTCCTCCAAAAGACTTCACAATTATTCACCAAAATAACTCAAAAATTTGCACAGTTCTTTAACCCTCATTCTCACACCACCAAAAGGCCACTGAGGCTCACTCTGTTGTTCCATTTTGAAGATTAGGAAATGGAGGCCTAATGAGGTTATCTAACTTGCCCCAGGGTTGGACATGAGTGTGCCATGGAGCTTGTGTCCCCAGGGCTGGCCTCTCCCGTGCTGGCCTACTTTATAGCTGGCTAGTATCGTCAAACCATGGAAACAGCGGGCTGTTGCCAAAGAGAAATATTTCTATGAAAGTTTCTCAAGTGTCCCCTAGGAGAGCCTGCAGACGCCAGTGACGACATAATATTGCTGACAGAGCCCTTCCCTCCAATCGTGCTGCTCAGAGAGTGCCACCCACGGAGCAACTTTTTAGGAGATTCCAACAGGACGGAAAGTCCTGAGGTGCGTACGTGGAGGGATCCCATCTTTGAGCTCAGGTGGACCATCTGTCCACAGTTCTTTTCACAGTGCAGTACTTTTCCCATACACATCAAAGTTGCTTTGGATCGAGAGGCGAAGACCAGCAGGGCAGAACTAAGCAGGCCACAGACATCTTTCACCAGAAAAACTGAGGGTGAGGGGCAGGGCGGTTCACCCTCTGGATGGCTGTTTGTAAAGTAAATATTGATTGTGAGCCATCCCCCAACCTGCTCGGGAAAACACACTAGCTGTTGCTTCTGCCTGCAGCTCCAAGTGGCAGTCACCCCCGTGTCCAGAAACATCCTCTCCATACCTGTCCCCACTGCAGTTCTCACAGCTGGCATTGTCAGCCTCTCTGTGATGGCAGAGTTAGACCTCACATTTGCAGGAATTTGTGTTTTAATTCCCAGGCAGAGCTCAAGCCTCTGAGGGATAGGGACACAGAAAAGGTCAGTTTGGAGATGGCCCCAGGTGGATGGCTATTTCTTCTGTTCCCCACAGTGTGGAGCCCAAACCTTCACCCCTGTGTTGATGCATCCTAGACCTACTCTGGACATTTCCACCTCACAAGTGACGTTGGCACCCACTTCCCAAGAGGCGCTGCTCGGCGTTCCTGACCATCTTTTTTCTCATTCCCCTCCAGCCTCAGGGATACACCCTCCTGTTTGAGACCAGCCCCCACACGTTGGCCCTGAGTTCAACCCTCCTCCACCTCTCTGAGACTCTGCTTCATGCATTACCTCTGCTTCCTCCTGTATCATCATCCTCCAGTAGTTATTTCCCATTCTGGTTTCTCATTGAGGGGAAGGGGAGGGGAGGGAAGGGGAGGGGA
>NW_016810106.1:1685669-1721496 GCF_001698545.2 Rhinopithecus bieti
AAGGAAAGAAGGAAGGAAGGAAGGGAGAGAGGAAAAGAGAAGGAAGGAAAGAGGAAAGAAGGATGGGAGGGAGGGAAAGAGAAGGAAGGAAGGAGGGAGGGAGGAAGGAAGGGAGGAAGGAAAGAAGGAAGGAAGGAAGGAAAGAAGGAAGGAAGGAAGGAAGGAAGGAAGGAAAGAGCCTACAACTTTGTGTGTCTCCCTTTTGCTCTCAGATATCTCCAGCTGCTCCCTCCCTGAACCTCTAAGTGGCATTTGACAACACTGGGGCTTCCTGCCTCGGAGGTCTCTAGTTTTCCATCTTCCCTCTGACCTCTCTGTCCTGCTCTCTCGGGAGCTGGCACCTCTCCCTTTTAACTCAGACCCAAGGGCTTCCTGCTGAGTTCTTTTCTCACTCTGGCCCCTTTTTCTGGGTTCTCAGGTACCCAGCATGTCCCACACAAGATTCCTCATTGTTCCCCAAAACCTGCCCTACCGCCAGAGCTCCCAGGCTCTGCTGGCCACCACACTGCACTTGGCAGAGCCAGAAACCTGGGGGTCCTCCTACACTCCCCCCGTTACTAAGTCCTTCCTCTTCTCTCCTACAAACAGTCCAAATCCAACCACGAGTAAGTTAGAGTAACTTGTTTATTTGTTTATACGTCTCTCAACACACACACACACACACACACACACACACACAATGTCCATCAAATCAGGAGTTGGGTCTGTTTTGTTCATTGCTATTTCTTCATCAACCAGAAATGTATCTGGCACACAGTAAGTGCTCAATAAATGTTGCTGGACTGAATGGATAGGTACCTACTGCCATAGTTTATAGCAAGCAACAGGAGTTGAGTGCACATATTTAAAGCCAGAAGGCAAGAGCTGGAATCTCGGCTTTGCCATTTACTCTCAGCATAACTTGCACTAAATTAACCTTAAGTCTCAATTTCCTGATCTGTAATATGGGCATAAAGATAGCAGCTCGCTTACCATCAGGATTAAATGAGATAGCACATGTAAAGAACTTAGCATAACTGGTATGTATTAAGTCATTAATAAACATTACATATTATGTTTCTTATTATTATTCTTTCCTGTCCTTGAGTGCCACCTGTATTATAACATCCTTCCAACCGTTCTCCAAGACTCCAGGCTCCTCCTCTCAGGAGAATTCCCACCCTGCTATCATAATCAGAGTGATCTGTTCGAATGCAAAATCAAGCATACTCCCTTGCTGAAAACTCTTATGGGATTTAAACTTTGCCTGTAGGGTCCAAATTCCTCAGTATGGTCCCAGCTTCCTCACCCCCAGCTTCAACAACCCCCACCTCCCAGCACCCCAAACTCAAACTTCACTAAACTCCTAGCTTCATCTACACTTACCTCCCAGCACCCCAAACTCTAACTTTACTAAACTCCTTCCATGCAAGCCTTTGCCTAAACTGTTCCCTGGTTCTTCTACCAGGAATGCTCTTCCTTAACCCTCTCCTCTCCATTTTTTGCTTAAAGAACTCCTCCTAATCATTCTACAAATAAGACATAAACTCCTTTGTGAAGCTTTTCCTGATCTCTTCTGCACAATCCCCCACCACCCCATACAAACTCACCCCTGCCCACACACATTCCTCTAGGACAGTTAAGGTGGACCAGCTGTCCCAGTTCAGGTAGGACTGAAGAAGTTGCCCAGGATGCGGGGCTTTCCAGCACTAAAACTAGGAGAATCCAGGGCAAATAAGGGCAACTCTAATAGCACAGATCACATTGTTTTGGAGTTAGCTGTCTTTCTGATAAGATTGGAGGCAGCAGAAAGCTTACTTTGATCATCTTCATGTCCCCAACACCTAACCTGGTGTCAGGCACTTATATGGCCCATACTCAATAAATAGGTGCTGAACGCATTATTGAGATAGTGTGGAGGCAGTGGAGGAACTAAAGGCCATGGTTCAGATCCCATCCCCTCACTGTATGACCTAAGTTTTTATTTTCATTTATATATTTATTTGTTTGTTACTGAATGATTGAAGGCAAATTTCTTGGTCTCAGCCTCTGTTTCCTCACTTGTAAAATGGAGATAATATCCATTTCATCAGAATATTGTAAAGATTAAATGCATGTAAACTGGTTAACGCAATGCCAGGCATATAACAAGCTTTCAATAAATATTAGCTGCTATTTATATTCACTTTTTTAAAAGAGTTAGCACAGTGTATTCAATAAGGGTTTGTTCCCTTCTCCCCATTAAACAAATTAATACGGGTGGCCTTAAATATAATTATACCACAGAGAAGGCTTCCCTTAGGACAGTGATCAGCCACCTTGGTTACACATTAGAATCCCCTGGAGGACCTTACAAACACTGATGCTCAACTCCAGGCCAATTAATTCAAACCTTCTTTGATGGATCCATGCATCAGCATGTTTAAAGGGCTCCCCAGGCGATTCTAATAGGCAGCTGGTTGAGAACTTCTGCCTTAGGGCACTGGGTTGTGTGGCTCTTTACCTCTTAATTGCTGCACTGGGTCTTTCCAAAGTTATCCCTAATCTAGCTATTGTCAACTGCAAGTGTTTAATACCCTCTGTTCCCTTCACTTTGTCTTCAGGGCAGGAACTGGAGAATTCTCAGCTCCCTAACCATTCCTGGCCTGTACCCAAGTTCCTAACAGCTTTTCACACCTGGCCTATCCCTTCAGAGCCTTCACAGCTTGATATTCCCCCAGGAAGTTGAAGAAATGAAAAAGAGATCACTTCATCTGTGTCTTCCTTAAGGGGACAGATGGTTCCATTTTCTAGCCAGTGTTTCTCAAACTGGAGTCCACAGACATGTTCTCAGGGACCCGCCAGTTCTGTATGAGGATTTTTTTCTTTGCATTTTTAATTTGCTAATAATACAAAATATTACTATTGTACATTAACTGGTTGCCCCTTTATAAAAGACTGCAAGATTTGAGTGCCCACTGCAAAATTTGATACTTGAGGGGTTTGCATTTGTTTGTTTTTGGAGACAGGGCTCTCACTGTTGCCCAGGCTGAAGTGCAGTGGTATGGTCATAGCTCACTGCAGCCTCACACTCCCAGGCTCAAGTGATCCTCCCTCCTCAGCCTTCTGAGTAGCTAGAACTACAGGCGTGAGCCACCACACCTAGCTAATATTTGAGTTTTGTAAAGGCAGTGCACACATATAGATTTCAAATTAGTTCAAATAGAAGGACCAAGCAGGGAACCAAATCCTCCCATTGCACCAAGCAACTGAAACAAAACGGACTCCAAATGACCAGCAAGTAGTCATTAGTCTCAAATTAGCTGCAGAAACAGATGCAGTTTGTGCATCCTGTCAAAACGTAAGTGTTTGCAGCAGTTCATTAGCAGTGAGTAGTAAATACACATTTACTAAGATATTTTCTGCTCCCATTCCAAAAACAATGGGAAGAGAAACTCCAGTTGAGGTAGATTTTAATAAAGCTATAATGCTAACTATATCCTTAGTGAATGTGAGCCACGTACAGATTTATCAAGGGCCATATAGTGCCTGATTCTCCAGCAGTAGCAAATACAGCCGTGACGTTAAATACCATGTGTGCCTCATTCTAATAAGAGACAGTCTTTGCATGGATATTATTAAAGTCAAAATACAGGAATAGATGTAAAACTAGACCCGAGGCTGCATCTTTTCATTATTAAGCCAACAATAGGCATTTATTTTTAGTACAGCTCATCATAAGTCCCATCAAAATAATGTCATTTAGATGTGCCTATGTACTATCTTTTGCTTTCAATTTGTAAATTTGTTTTTGGTTTTATAGGTGCATAAGAGCTTGAAGCATAAACTGTTTATGCCTAGTTTTATTTTATACCTAATTAAGAGATGGTAAAAAATAACTCTATTGTTGCTGTCAATCCTCAATGATCTTTTCCCTGGTGGTGTGGAACACTCGTGCTGGCTACAGATCAGAATCAGCCGGACTGTCAGACACATGGGCTCCCAGAGGTTGGAGACTCCGGGCTAGAGGACAGGACACTTCCCCGGGCTCTGGATCTGCTTTGTCACTAGGGGCAGAGGCTACTTGGTGATTTATGGACATGGGTTCTTTGTCCTGTCATTTCACCATCTGCCCTCTCCTCCCGCTCCCATTCCACCTCCAGTTTTCTTGATTCCCTGAGGGCCTCAGTTTTCTTGATTCCCTGAGGTCTGTTGTCCTTTCTGTCCCTAATTTTCAGTGGTTCTGTGATACTTGCGTTCAGTGCGTTATCAACTGAAGGTAGCAGATAAAGCACCCGCAGGGCTGGGGGTCAGACCTGGCTGAGAATTCTGACCCAGGCACTGCCCCACCTGGGACATTTAAACTTGATGAACCTTGGGCTCCTTGCTGTAAAATGGAGAGGATAACACTGTCGCCGCCAGATGCTGCACAGATTAAACGAGATCAGAAATGTCTGGGAGGCACAGCGCACTCCTCCCTGCCCGACTGGGCATTCAGTGCGTGTTCGATACTGCCTTTAAAGTTCCTGTTTGTCTTCAGGAGGGGTTCCTAGGTCTAACTGAAAAGAAGAATTTGTTTTTGTTGTTTCTAAAGTTCAGCCCATAACCTCCTTTCAACTAAACCAGGTCTTCCTGAAACTTCTCTAGATTTCTGAATGTTTAGCTTCAGGATGCACCAAGGAGTTGGGAGAAGCTCCCGGGTGGCCTAGGCTGAAGCTAGGGGGTGATAAGGCCCAAGGGCTGCCCTGAGACAAACCCCTTTCAGGGACCAGAGGAGAAAGAATAGTACTCGCCCCATTCCAGGATGAGTGAAAAGGAGGCATATGTTTCCTATGCACTTTTCAGCTAGCTGTAATGAAGCAAGCTCATTTTATATTTGATTTTAATAAAGTGTGAATGACTGATGGCTTCAAACACACACATCTGCCATGCCTGTTTACCCACATGAAATTAATCAGAGGACTTCAGGGCTGATGCTGGAAACATGGGTGAGGAGGGCAGGTTTCGCTTGCCCCCAACCCCACCTAAGGTCAGCTTTGGAGTTGGGGAGAAGCTTTTAGCTCCAACTTTCTCAATGAAGAGAGGTCACACTGCAGAGAGACAGGGAGGCTCCTGCAGCCCTAAGCCTAGGACCCCCAGAATTCTCTGAGCCCAGGTTCCCAACACCTGGTAGGTGGGTAGGAGGAGGCTTTCCATTCAGCCAAGATTCATAGAACCCCACACTGTGAGCCCTCCTCCCTGGCAGAGGTAGAGTTACCCTGCCTGGATCCCTGCGGGCACAGGGAACCCAAGGGTTCTGAGACACTGGGTTTCATCTTCCTGTTATCTTTTAGCTGCCATTCTGTTATCTATTAACTTTATGACGATATCCTGTATTTTGATAGGATCAAGTATGTCTTCTGCTGAAAGGTTTTGTTAGAAGGCTCTTCCCTGCCTCTAAATCACAAAGATATTTTCCACTTTCAGTTTGTATTTTATTTAATTTTTAATTACTGAATCCATCTGGAATCTGCCTTTACATGTGGTGTTATGTTTGCATCCAGTTTTAATTTCCTTTATGTAGTGAGGCACAGTATAAAGGAATTTGGGGTAAAAGAAAAGAAATATGTAATGAGGCAGCTTTCTCAACACCTTCTATTAAACAACCATCCTATTCTATTAAACAACCATCCTATTCTATTAAACAACCAATGGGGGAACTTAATGCCCCATTGATTTTGTGGATTAAATTCCTACATGTACCCGACTCTGTCTAAGAGCTCTCCTCTCTGTTCTCTTGGTCTATCCATTTTTCCAAGTCCATTCTATATTGTCTTTACTACTATGGCTTTGAAAACGTTCTAATATGTGGTGGGAATGTCCCTCACTCACCTTCCATTCTTTGCTCTTTTTTTAAGAATTTGCTTAGTTATTTGTGGACTTTTATTCTTCCTTATATTTTATAATTTGTGTTAATCTAAATAAATTATTATTGAGTTCACAAAAAAAATCCAACTGGGATTTTTATTGGGATCGCATTGAGTTTAGAGATTAGGAGAAATTTAACATCTCTATAGTATTAAATTATCCCATCAAAAACATGGACTATCTTTCCATAGATGATCCTCTATGTCCTTCTGAGTCTAAATTTATTTTCATAAAAATCTTGTATATTTTTGTATATGTTAACACCTAGATACTTATTGATATTGTGAATAGTATCTTATTACTATCAAAATTTCTAATTGAATATGACTGGTGTCAAGAAATACTATTGATTTTATTTTTGGATAATCTTATATCCAGCAAAATCTTGCAAGTCCATTTAATACTTCTAATCATTGATCTTGTTATATTATCAATATAGATATTTATATCATGTATAAACAGTTTTATTTCTTCCTTTCCAATCCTTTCTCCTCTTATTTCTTTATCCCACTGGCCAGAATCTCCATGCTGTGTTAAACAGTAGCTGTATAGGTGTCTTAGTCCATTTTCTGTTGCTTATAACAGTCCCTGAAACTGAGTAGTTTATAAAGAAAAGGAATTTATTTCTTACCATGATGGGAACTAATAAGTCTAAGGTCAAGGAACCACATCTGGTGCGGACCATCTTGCTGATGTTTTTACATGGAGACTCTGCAGAGTCATGAGGCAGCACAGGGCATCACATGACAAGGGGGCTGAGCATGCTAAGCTTAAGTCTCTTTTCCTCTTCTTATAAAGCCACCAGCTCCTCTCCCATGATGATCCATTAATCCACTTACCCATTAAGCCGTGAATGGATTAATCTATTCATGAGGGCAGAGTCCTTATGACCCAGTCACTTCTTAAAGGCCCCACCTCTCAATACTTGCACATTAGGAATTAAATTTCAATGTGAGTTCTGGAGGGAACAAATATTCAAACCGTAGCAATAGGAGTATCTTAAAGTAACATTTCTGTTCCCTCTTAGCAGTGAAAACTTGGTTGAGTTTCTTCACCATCCTGAGTCTCCATTTCTCCAACTGATATGCCTTCCTTGCAAGGTTGTTGTAATGATCATGATAATAACCCCAAAGTTCCTGGCACACTGTAGGAGCTCAAAACATAGAGTGTGGTTTCACTAATTCCTTTTTTTTTTTTTTTTTTTTTTTTTTGAGACGGAGTCGCGCTCTGTCGCCCAGGCTGGAGTGCAGTGGCCGGATCTCAGCTCACTGCAAGTTCCGCCTCCCGGGTTTACGCCATTCTCCTGCCTCAGCCTCCTGAGTAGCTGGGACTACAGGCTCCCGCCACCTCGCCCGGCTAGTTTTTTGTATTTTTTTAGTAGAGACGAGGTTTCACCGTGTTAGCCAGGATGGTCTCGATCTCCTGACCTCGTGATCCGCCCGTCTCGGCCTCCCAAAGTGCTGGGATTACAGGCTTGAGCCACCGCGCCCGGCCCACTAATTCCCATAATAAATACAGAACTGTTCATTTTCTTTTTTAAAAATTATTTCTACCTTCTATGTCTTTATTCTGTATGACTATAAATACAAAGATACATCTATAAATAAACATAAATAGGTAGATAGATAAACACATATACAGGATTATATGTCTATATAAATATTCATGTATACAAAGGATGTTCCCCAAAATACATTTTCAATACCCCAGCATATTCTAAACATGAAGATATAGACTTACTTCCCTTCCACATGGCTCAATAACATCCCAGATTGGGAGATAGCCCTACAGTATTGTTCATATAAACCAAGCTTCACCTTTAGGGGCAAGGTGTGGGAAGCAAGCTGGCAGTACAGCCATGTAATGCTTTATGTCTAGGTTAGCATTTCAGGACCCTGCTTTCCTTCTCACTGTATGCCTATTCACAGGCACCCTTTGGGGTCTGCCTTGATTCTTCCGGCAGTCCCAATTTAGCTAATTGGCTGATTAAAATCACCTGGGCTGAGTTAACTGTCTGATTGGAAGCACCTGGGCTGGAGAGGCTGCGTAGGGAAATGACCTCTGACCTACTTTTCTTTTGGAGCTTTTTTACAAGACATATTCACAAATGGACATTACATAGACATATTCCTGTAACCCTGTGTGTTTGTGTATCTACTGACATATATCTGTATGTAAATCTACAGAAAAAAGACTCTAAAGAAAACTGATGTTTGCTTTCAGTATCACAGTCTATCTTCAAGTCACAGACCTTTTTTCCCCTACCCAAGGAATCACTTCCCCAGCCACCAATACAGAAAGACAAGAGGCACTTCTACATCACCCATTCAAAACAAAAGAAAAAAGAAGATCTCCTGAATTGATGGAAGCTTTCACGAGAAATAGTATTTTCAAATTTGAGTGAGGGCCTTTAAGCTGAAGCTAATTCATCTCTGGTCCCTTATTCACCAGAAGGCAAAGGGTCAACTTTGACCTGGCAATGAATGATTCCCATGGCCTTAGTGCATTTTCTTCTCACAGAAGTGAGCAACAAGGACCAATGCTTCCTTCCTTCCTTCATAGACATTAAATGCAGCAGGATCTATGTCAGAGCATACCTTCATTTGTGTACTACTGTGGATATCGTTTAGAGGACAAATAAGATTTTTACATTATGGAAGTTTACTTTTGTATTACTATCAGTACCAATATCTATCAATACTTCCACCTTCTATATCTTTATTCTGTATGAATATAGACAGAAATATAGATAGATCTGGATATAGACACACATAGGTCTACAGATAAACACACACATACAAGATTATATGAGTATGTCTATATAAATATGTATGTATACAAAAGATGTTCCTCAAGAGACATTTTCAATTCCCCAGCCCATCCTATGGACATAGATGTAGACTTACTTCCCACTTATCTGGCTCTACACCATCCCACAATGGAACACAGCCATACAATGTTACGTATAAACATAACCAAATCTTTACTTTTAGGGATAAGACCTGGAAAGTAAGCTGCCAGTACTGACACGTAACAGCCATCCATTTTCTCAATATCCCATTCCCATTGTTATAGGGAGCTGCACCATTTAAAATATGTGGGATATCAAAAGTGGAGGGATGGTAATTATTATTTGAATCCAAAATGAATTATTTATAAAAGAGTGGAAAGAATTTCAGCCCCCTACTCTAAAACATTGTTCATTGAGAGTTTTCGCCAAGGGTAAGCAGAGTAAATTATCAATAGCAGCAGAAGGTACATAGATCACCTCAGCTTTTCCCTCTAACTTTATAATGTATGTGTCAGCAAACTCATTATAGGCACATTTTTAAATAAGCTTTCATGATCAAGATGGTGGTGATAGAGGATACGGGACAAACTGAATTTTCTATGTTCTAAACTGTTGGGCAATGATTGGAAAAAAAAGGAATGCAAATGTCAGGTTTTTTTATTTAACCCAAACATTTGATGAGGAAAACCTGTTATTTAACCTACGTAAAGTTTTAATCTGTATATATTAGACCAGTGCTTAAAGTACTATAATAATGTAAGTGCATTAATAAAATCTAAGTTTTACTCAATTCTGAAAAAATAGATACAAGCCATCAGGCAATTTTGTTTATCAAATTTCATGAAGAAAAGATAGTATCTCCACTAATTGTTGATACACGCTGGTAGGCTGGTCTTCCCCCCCCACCAACATGTGTACTGAAATGCTAATAAATGAATCATCAACAGTAATTACAAATATTCTAGGGATGTGATTTCACAGCTCCCATTTTCAGGAAATTGCATATTTTTGCTCTGTTTGGGTGAAAGCATGTTTATAGTAACAACTTAGTAATAAAAGCCATCTTTGAAAACTGTTCTGGTTTTTTTATATGACTGCAGGGATTTTTCTCATGGCTGACAGCTAAGATTTTAAATAACATTTGTACAATTTGGACAGATTTTCTGTTCTGCTTGGAAGTGGGTGATTTCACAATTCCCCCTTAGTGACATCATGCTTATCAGAACTGCAATGAAAGCGATTCAGCCCCCTGTGCTCGTTCCTCACAGTGGGTGAAAGATGGTTACAGCTGTGGAAATGGAGCTTGATTTCCCTATACCAGCAGCATTGATTCTGATTTCAGCACTTTTTCCCCTGTGATTATAAGCAGGAAGATTGTTTTGAATATGAACTACTAGAGTGCATGTAAAGTTGAACTGTGGAATTATAGTTTTAGAAATTACTTTGGGCCGGGTACAGTGACTCAAGCCTGTAATTCCAGCACTTTGGGAGGCCAAGGCAGGCAAATCACAAGGTCAGGAGTTTGAGACCAGCCTGGCCAGCATGGTGAAACCCCGTCTCTACTAAAAATACAAAAAATTAGCCGGGCATGGTGGCACGTGCCTATAGTCCCAGCTACTCAGGAGGCTGAGGCAGGAGAATTGCTTGAACCCGGCAGGCAGAGGTTGCAGTGAGCCGAGATCATGCCATTGCACTCCAGCCTGGGTGACAGAGTGAGACTCTGTCTCAAAAAAAAAAAAGAAAAAAAGAAATGACTTTCAATATCAACTAGCAATGCCCTACCACCACCACCATCTCCACAAAATATATAACAGATGAAGTACAGAAAGAATTGTCAGGTATTTCAAAGCATGCATTAAGCACCTACTCTATCCCTACATCGTGAAAGGAGATTTGGCCTCATTGTGCCATGTAATCTTCCCAGTTGTCTTTTGAGATGGCTAATGGCAGTTAACACCAAAGTCCCAATAATAGCTATTGAAAAAGTATATTACAGGGGTTAAGGACTTGGTCTTGAGTCATAAAGCCTGTCTTTTTAAAAATTTTTTATTTCCATAGGTTATTGGAGAACAGGTGGTATTTGGTTACACAAGTTCTTTAGAGGTGATTTGTGAGATTTTGGTGCACCCATCACCTGAGCAGTATACACTGAACCTAACTTGTAGTCTTTTATCCCTCACTCCCTTCGTACTCTTTCCCCAAGTCCCCTAAGTCCATTGTGTCATTCTTAGGCCTTTACATCCTCATAGCTTAGCTCCCCCTTATAAGTGAGAATATACGATGTTTGGTTTTCCATTCCTGAGTTACTTCACTTAAAGTAATAGTCTCCAATCTCATCCAGGAGAAACCCTGTCTTTAAATCTCAGCCCTGCCACCTTAGTTGTGTGACTCTACTTTCTTAACCTCTCTGTGTTTGGGCCTCCTTGTGTGTAAAGTAGGAATAATAATAGCACTACTTCAAAAGGCAGTTGTGGGGATTAAACCAGATAATGCAGGCAACACGCTCTATCGGTTACAAATTATTGTCAGTTGCAAACAACACATAAGGTTTTATTTTTCTCAAGTAAAAAAAAAAATTCCAGAATTGTGCAAGCTGCTGCTGATGGTTCAGCAGCTGCAGGAGTTAAGACCACAGACTCCAGGCCCCAAGATGGCCACTCTGTTGTCCAGCTGTCAGGTCCAAATTCCTCGCAGGAAGAAGGACGAAATTGTCACTCCACTGACATGGCTCTAAGCTTAGTCATGATTCGATATTGCTAAATTTCACAAGACACGTTCCTCCTCTTCCTTGACCTCCCTCTCTCAGCAAAGCAAGAGCCCTTTCTTGAAATACACCCTTCTTGTGGCCTTCATGACACTGCACTCTCCTGCTTCTTTTCCTGCCTCTTTGCCCCCACATCCATCTCCTTTGCATATTCATTCTCCTCAGCGCCAAGACCCACTTCTTTGCTCCCACAGCTTCCCTTCTTAGGCCATCTCAGCACCTCCACCTTCATTTCCACCTACATGCTGATGATACCAATTTTCCCTCCAGGCCAGACCTCTCTTCTGAGCTCCAGACCTGGGTATCCCTCCCTTACCCACTCAAGTCTTCATGGCCTTGTTTCCAAGGCTCCTCACACTCAATATATCCAAGAGTGTTTGTGATCCCCCTGCCCATAAACATACAAACAAAAACAACTCCACGAGACTTCAAGCCCGGCCCGGTCCGCTTGTTCCCCCACCCAGGGAATGGCACCATCTGCTGTCCAGTTGAGCAAGGTGAAAACCTGGGAATCATCCCTGACTTCTTCCCCTCACTCTCCTCCCATGTCCAACAGGTCTAGGTGACTTTTACTCCTAAAGATCCCTCGAGTCTGTCCACTTGTCTTTGTCCTGCTCCAAGCCACCCTAATCTCTCACTGGCTTATGGAAATGGCCTCCTCACCAGCCAGCTTGGATCTACTCTTGCTCTGGTCTTTTCTCTACATGAAAGCCCTGGAGGTCTTTCCAATACACAAATTGATCAGGTCACCATCACGAACACATGTCACCCTCTCTGCCCCCACTTAAAAACTTTCTGTAGCATCTCATTTCTCCTATAATACAGGCCAAAATCTTTAATATGACTGACAAAGCACTGAGTGATGGGCCCTGCCTGATTATGGAGCCTCATCTTGCCCTGTGGGCTCCACACTCAACTCTAACTGTAATGGCCTTCTTTCAAGCCTCCAAGCCTTTGCCCTTGCTGTGCTCTCTGTCCATGGTGTGGCAATGGGAACAGGCCCCCTGAAGAGAACAGAGGGGAAAGCATTGGTATGGAGAAGACCCAGTTGCTGAGAGGCTATTGTGCAGGAAAGGTCATCCATGTGGATAAGGAGGTGATCCAGGATGCTGGGAAGAAGTGGAGGGGATCACGCCTGTAATCCCAGCACTTTGGGAGGCTGAGGTGGGCAGATCACTTGAGGTCAGGAGTTTGAGACCAACCCGGCCAACATGGTGAAACCCCATCTCTACTAAAAATACAAAAATTAGCATGGCATGGTGGTACGTGCCTGTAATCCTGGCTACTCGGGAGGCTGAGGCAGGGGAATCGCTTGAATCCGGGAGGCAGAGGTTGCAGTAAGCGAAGATCACGCCACTGGACTCCAGTCTGGGTGACAGAGTGAGACTCTGTCTCAAAATAAATAAATAAATAAAAGAGGAAGTGCAGGGGAAAAGACTCACAGTCACCTGACAAAGACTTTGGTGGATGTGCAGAAGAAACCCCAAAGTGTAGATGACAAACACAACAGTAGAGGAGTGAGATATTCCAATGGCAGGAGCCCTAAGACACTGGGAGTTTTTGGCTCATGAAGAAAGATGTGGAAGCAGCCACGAAAAGCTAAGAGAGTGCTAATCCATGCCCTGGCCTGCCCTTCTTCCAGGACCCATGAAACCAGGACCACCACAGAATAAACAGCCTCCACTTGAGAGAGACACAAGGGAAATGCAGCCTTAAGCTCTCCCACTCTGCCTCTGGCCCCATTTCCCTTTTCTGAGCCCTCCCTCTGTCCTCTTTCCACAGTCTCTTTCTTTCTCCAGTCTCTTTCCTTCCCCCAGCTGCTTAGTGGCATCCCCTGTAAAATAGAGATGGTAACATTGATCTTTAAAAAAGCCTCATATAGACTCTGGAATATGTATCCTAGAAAGATTCTCACACAGGGCCATAAGGGGACATACACGCTCATGATAGTGTAGTCTGAGCTAGCAGGGAGGTGGAGCACTGGAGGAACAGACTTGAGTCATGTAGAGAATGCACACTATGGAATATGATGTAGCCTTCAAAAAAGCAGATTGGATGTACACAGGGCAACATGGATAAGGTATAAAAACAGTTCTCCCAGCATCCAGGCTATGGCCTCGGAGTACAATTTCCCACTAATCAAAAACCAGAAATGTTTTTTGGAGAAATGACTGACTCTAGGTCTGAGGCAAGAAATATGTAAGATGAGCCCGGAACATCTTATACCAGCCTGCAAGAAAGCTATCAAATACTAAAAAGGTGGTGTTAATAACAACTTTAAAGAAAAAGAAAAAAGAAAAAAAAAACTTGTAATGGCTCTCATCTGCCAAAGATAGGACAGTTTGAGCATTGATTGAATAATAACGGCAAATAATATAGTCAAAAGTGTTTGAATCCATGGGTTTTATATTAATCTTAAGCCTTATTTCTAGATCGTTGAAGGAACTCATTATTTTGAAAATTGATAAATAAAAGTATCAAGCACTTATCTTGCCTTTTCTATACAAACTATATCTCAATGTTACTAAAGAGTTAGTGGGGGAAAGTTTCCCTTTATAGAACATGCCAGCTAATAAATAAAGAAGAAGTGATAGAATTAGATTATCAACATTTTGTAACCCCTAAGGAAGTCATGGATGTAGGCACTGATCATCAACGTTGCTAATATAACAACAAAAAAAAAAAAATCTCAATATTAGACACCTCTTAATGGAAGTCTAAAAGTTTATATACTAAGTATTCCTGTCCTCCAAAAATTAGACCTGCATCTGACCAAGCATCTATATAATTATCAATTTACAGGACATAGAGAGGACAGAGAAACATGTTAAACAGCAGCACAGGGATACAGTCAGAAAAATTCAGACTACAGAAAACTCCCTGAATATATTACCTGATCTTCAACAAATAAATTGTAAAACAAAAAAGATCACAAACACAATGTATAAATCTTATTTGAATATTGAGTCAAGTAACTAAATAAGATGAGACAATTAGGAAATGTTGATCAGCTGAATAGGTGATGATATTAAATGATCATTGCTAATATTAATATTTATGTATGATAATATGACACAGTGATTACATATTTTTAAAGTACTTGTATTTTAGAGGTACATACCAAAATACTGACGAAATAGCCATTCTGCAACTTACTTCAGAGCAATCTGTGAGGAGTAGGAAAAAAAATGGGTATAGACAAAATAAAATTGGCCACAAGTTTGTACCTTGACTTTGAGTGATAAGTACATTAAAGTTAATGATACCATTTAACTTTTGAAAATGTTTGAAATTCTTGCATGATAAAAAGTTTTTTAAACAGTAGTGAGTAAAAAAGAATGAAAACAGGATGAAAGCTACCACACCATTCATGTAAATTTAAAATACAAACACACAAAACAACACAAATAAAAGAACATACATCAAGCATATTAGAATGGTTGCTGTTAGTAAGACTGCAGAATGAACTTGGAGAATAAGATAAAAGGTATAAAAATAAGTGAAGCAAGAGAGAGACATTGCACTGACCAACAATGAAGTATCATTAATCAACCAACCCTCAGAATCTGAGGCCAAAAAAATTTGTCACACAGTTGCGAGGATTAAATGAAATATGTAGGTACTGTTCCTGACACAGTGCATGGTACATCATAAGACCTTAATAAATGTTTATTTCCTTCCATTCCCTCCACTTTCCACCATCTCCCTGCCCTGCCAAGGAATAATGCCATCTCATAAGTTAATTTACTTTAAGGCACTAAGCCCTGATAACAACTTTTCCTTCTGTTTCATCAGCTGAGGCTTACAAGAGAGGGCAATGCTTAAAAAATGAATCTCTAATAAGTGAAATTCTTGCATTCCAAGTCCTAAAGAAGGCCAACAGTGTCCATTGCAAAGGTAATTTTAGGAAGGTTCAGATCTGACCACCCGCCTACAACTCTTCAGGGTGACAGTTTGGACTCATTTCTATCTTCCTTCTAAATCAAATGTATCTACACTAGAAAGTACACCAACTGGTAGCTCATCCCAGGAATCAGAGAACTCTGGGTTGTAGCTTGATCTTAGATGAGCATCAAAGTGAAATATTTATGTGCTGAGTTTTGCTCTTCCACTTAACTGGAAAGATTTCCATTTCGTGTGCCACCACCCCACATGCCAACCTCTACCATTTCCTCCTCTCTGACTCTTAAACCATAATTGCCATATTCTTTCCAAACAATATATGAACTTTTCATTCAAAAATCATGTTCCAGGTGACTGGCTCACTGGGAATCACTCAGAGGTTCCCAATGACTCACCAATAAATCTGAAGCCCAGAAATTGACTTGGAGTCAGCGGCGCCTGACAGCTGCTCAGAGGCTGCTGGGGAAACGAAGCAGGATCTACATTGGTTTATAATAGCCAGATGCTCCTGGCCCATCATATAAAGTTGGTGAAGTGAAAAGCAATCAATCCCTGGCTGCAGTTTGACCCCAGCAGGTCAAAGTTAAGTTTAGCTGTAAGCAGAGGGAAGGACGTTTCACCATGGGAATAGAACCCAGCCAATCAATGTGCATGGGGTTTTTTGGGGTTTTTTTGTTTTTTTTTGTTTGTTTGTTTGTTTTTTTGAGACGGAGTCTTGCTCTGCCACCCAGGCTGGAGTACAGTAGCCAGATCTCAGCTCACTGCAAGCTCCGCCTCCTGGGTTTACGCCATTCTCCTGCCTCAGCCTCCCGAGTAGCTGAGGCTACAGGCGCCTGCCACCTCGCCCGGCTAGTTTTTTTTGTATTTTTAGTAGAGACAGGGTTTCACCGTGTTAGCCAAGATGGTCTCGATCTCCTGACCTCGTGATCCACCCATCTCGGCCTCCCAAAGTGCTGGGATTACAGGCTTGAGCCACCGCGCCCGGCCAATGTGCATGTTTTAATCTAGCACATTCTACATGTCCATCACTGTGCTAAAAGACACTGAGAAAGATTCACTCTAAGACCCCTGTGATATAGTTTGGATATTTGTCCCCTTCCAGTCTCATGTTGAAATGTGATCCCCAATGTTGGAGGTGAAGTCTTATAGGAGGTGTTTGGGTCATAGGGGTGGATCACTCATGAATGGCTTGGTGACCTCCCATGGTAATGAGTTCATGCAGGAGCTGGTTGTTTAAAGAGCCTGGTATCACTCTTGTTTCCTCTCTCATTATGTAACATCCCTGCTCTCCCTTATTGGTACCAAAAAGTGGGGCATTGCTATAAAGATACCTGAAAATGTGGAAGCAACCTTGGGCAGAGGTTAGATGAGTTTGGAGGTCTCAGAAAAAGACAAGAACATGAGGAAAGGTTTGGAACTTCTTAGAGACTGGTTAAGTAGTTGTGACCAAAATGCTGATAGAAATATAGACAGTGAAGGCCAGGCTGATGAAGTCTCAGATGGAAATGAGGAATTTATTGGGAACTGGATTAAAGGTCACCCTTATTACCCCCTAGCAAAGAGCTTGACTGTATTGTGTCCATGTCCTGGGGAGTTGTGGAAAGTTGAACTTAAGAGTGATGACTTCGAGTATCTGGTGGAAGTAATTCCTAAGCAGCAAAGCATTCAAGATATAGCATGGCTGCTTCTAACAGCCAATATCAAATTCAGGAACAAAGAAATGACTTAAACTTAGAATTTACCATTAAAATGGAAGCAGAATATAAAAGTGTGAAAAATTCACAACCTGGCCATGTGATAGAGAAGGAAACAGCACTTTCAGCGGAGGAATTCAAAAGGGATATGGAGCGACCACTTACTGAAGAGATTAGAATGACTAAAAGGCAGCCAGGTGCTAATGGCCAAGAAAATGGGGAAAAGGCCTTGAAGGTATTTCAGAAATCTCTGGGATAGTCCCTCTCATCACAAGCCCAGAGGTCTAGGAGAATGGAATGGTTTGAGGAGCCAGGCTGGAGCCTGCTGCCCTGCTAAACTTTAGGACACAGCTCCACATATTCTAGCTGCTCCAGCTCCAACCAGAGCTCTAAGGGCATCAGTTAAAACTTGGGCTGCCACTTTAGAGGGTGCAAGCCATAAGCCTGGGCAGTTTCTATGTGGTGTTAAGCCTGTAGGTGCACAAAATACAAGAGCAAAAGAGGCTTGGCAGCTTCCCCTAGATTTCAGGTGTATGGAAAAGCCTGGGTAACCATGCAGAAGCCTGCCTCAGGGGTGGAGCCCCCAGAGAGCGACTCCACTTGGGCAGTCCCAAGAGAAAATATGAGGTTGGAGTCCCCACACAGAGTCCCCACCAGGGCACTGCCTAGTGGAGCTGTGGGAATGGAAGTGCCACCCTCCAGACCCCAGAATGGTAGAGCCACAGGCAGCTTGCAACCTCAGCATGGAAAATTCACAGGGACAGAGCTGTTCAAGGTCTTGGGAGCCCACCCCTCATACTAGGATGTAAAACATTGAGTCAAGGATTATTTTGGAGCTTTAAGGTTTAATGCCTGCCCTGCTGGATTTCAGACTTGTGTGAATCCTGTTACCCCTTTCTTTCGACCAATTTCTCCCTTTTGGACTAGGAATGTTTACCCAATGCCTGTACTGCCATTGTGTCTTGGAAGTAAATAACTTGATTTTGGTCTTACCGGCTTATAGGTGGAAGGAACTTGCCTTGAATCTCAGATGAGAATTTGGACTTTGTACTTGATTGATTTGATGCAGGAATGAGTTAAGAGTTGGAGGCTCTTGAGAAGGGATGATTGTATTTTGCAATGTGAGAAGGACATGAGATTTGGGAGCCAGGGGTAGAATTATATGGTTTCTATGTTTATTTCCACCTAATTTCATGTTGAAATGTGATACCCAGTATCGGAGGTGGAGCCTGGTAGGAGGTGTTTGGGTCATGGGGGTGGATCCCTCATGAATGACTTGGTGCCCTCTTTGCGGTAACAAGTTCATACAAGAGTTGGTTGTTTAAAGACCCTGGCTTCTCTCTTGCTTCCTCTCTCATGTGACATGCTGCTCCCCCTTCACCTTCTACCATGATTGTAAACTTCCTGAGGCCCCACCAGAAGCAGATACTGGAACCGCACTTATTGTACAGTCTGCAGAGCCATGAACCAAAGAAATCTCTTTTTCTTTACAAATTACCAAGCCTCGGGTATTCTTTATAGCAACACAAAACAAACTAACACAACCTACTTTCAAAATGTGAATAATCTTATGAAGGATACAGAAAATTATACAGGACAACATAAAACAGTACCACTAACTAATAGCATAACTACATGGCATCCATCTCTGTCTGGAATAACTTTTCCCACCTTATGGTGGGAACACTGCTACTGTCCTTATCGGTAGGTCTGAATTCTACACATGCCCAAATGCCACTACCTTCACAAATACCTAGTGACTTATCTTGCCACTCATTTTTTTGTCGGAACCCTCCAAAGTAGCAGCCTGGGGCCTCCAGGACTCACTGAGGCCTCCTGCCCAATGGAACTTGGTGATAGGAGCCAGCCCTGCCCTCAGTCTACCCTTCATGTTAGAGAAGAAGATGAGAGAGGAGTCAAGGTGGCTTCTAAGGGTCTCCATATTGAGGTGAGAGAGTGAAGTCTTCTCTGTAACTCCTTCCTTCTTCAAAATAACCCAGAGTTATTTTGAGCAGATACCATGTGCACATTATCCAAATGACTTTAGGACCACTGACAGGAGTGAATAACTGACAAAATCATCCAGGAACACAGGCAAAAAGCTTTTCCTTATGTTGTCAGACTCAAACTACTTTCTGAGTCATTAATCCTCCCTCTGGCAGGTTAGGATTAGATTCTGCTGCGGCTGGACCATTCAGCCACATTTGTATTGTTCAGAACAATGTCAGAATAGCACAGCTCAGAGGTCTAATATCTGTCACAAACCGTTCCTGGATTCATTCTTCTCTCCGCTTATTCCAAGCCTTCTGAGCAAGCAAATGAAGGCTTTCACCCGTAAGTGATTGAGTTACCTAAGCAAACTGACCAGAAAAGGTTGGAAGCAAACAAAATAAAAGCAAAAAATTTGAATTTAGCAAAAGGAATTGTACAGTAGGGAATGGCTTATCAATCTGAGAAAGTCAAGGGCAGATGTTAAGAAAATTAACTTAAGCATTTTTCATGCATCAGGGGCTCCATGTTAGCTAAATGCCTTAGAGTACTGGATGGAGCATTGTCTTTAGAGAAAGAGAATCCTTACACAATTCAGGACCACCTCTCGAGGATGCATGACACAGACCATGAACCTGGCCATCCCCACACTCAGCCATCTTCTCTTTGAACACCATGATGAAGCACAACCCAAGGACAATGATTTTATTTTCTAAAGTTCATCACTTAGGATAACCATTATGCAAACAACCAAAATTGCCTCTCTTAAGCAAAGTGGAAATCCATTAGAAAAACATAGCATGGGGCCGGGCGTGGTGGCTCAAGCCTGTAATCCCAGCACTTTGGGAGGCCAAGACGGGCGGATCACGAGGTCAGGAGATCGAGACCATCCTGGCTAACACGGTGAAACCTCGTCTCTACTAAAAACTACAAAAAAACTAGGCGGCCGAGGTGGCGGCGCCTGTAGTCCCAGCTACCCGGGAGGCTGAGGCAGGAGAATGGCGTAAACCCGGGAGGCGGAGCTTGCAGTGAGCTGAGATCTGGCCACTGCACTCCAGCCTGGGTGACAGAGCGAGACTCCGTCTCAAAAAAAAAAAAAAAGAAAAGAAAAACATAGCATGGCTTACAGCATGCAATGTAGACCTGAACCATCAGCCCAAGAAAAGTCAGGCACCAGACCCTTAGGGGTCTGGGGAGCTGAGGCTCATTGGCAGCTCACTGGGGCCTCACTGCTTATATAAATATGGAACCCAAACATTTCCTCCTCCTACTCAGGACTCAAGGTCCACGGGCCGAGCTGGGCGGCTCATGCCTGTAATTCCAACACTTTGGGAGGCCAAGGCAGGCAGATTGCTTGCGCTCAGGCATTGGAGACCAGCCTGGCAACATGGTGAAATCCCATCTCTACAAAAAAAAAAAAAAAAATGACTCAAGGTCCTCAAAGTGATGGACTTTCTGCCTCAGACTCCAGCCTAGGTGGGTAGGACATTTTGATTGAAAGCCCCAAAAGCCAGCATGCATTGGGGAAAAGATATTTCCTTTGGGAAACATTACAATAAAAATGGGAAAGGAAGCTGGTTGGGCAAACAACACTCACTCACTTTGCCATCTCTTATCAAGTTCCACGCAAGAGAGAATAAACAAGGCGCCAGAGCACATTTTCACATAATTTCACATATTAATGTAAAAAAAGTCCTCCTAAATGGCTGTGTTTCTGAGATAAATTCACTTAACTTCCCTGAGAATCATTTTCCTCAACTACAAATGAGAAAGTCGGGCCTGATAAGAATTTTTCAAACTAAAAGTGCCTCAGGCAAGAATAAACTCTCTTGGTATAAATAGAGATTATAAACCCAACATAAGTGGCCAAAGAGCTTAATTGCAAAGGATTCTGAGGGTCAATGTCAATGTCTGAGTGGTGTCTGAGGACACAAGGATGGTCACAGAAGCGGGCTGAAGGTCACGCTCTGTCCATCACTATTGGTCTTGTATAAAGACAATGAATCAGAAAAATGCCATCAGCCAGATTCTGGTGAAAATTCAGGAAGCTGGATAATGCTGGCAACATGAAGGCACATATCTAAAAGAAAGTAGTAAGAAAGAGGGCAGCAAAGACAGAAAACTTTGAGACAGAACTGTTTTTTGAAATAAAGAATACAGTGCATAATCCTCTCTTCAAACTTATCATGGGATTTGCCCACTTCTAGTCTGAATATTAGGCTGTCTCCTAAATTACAGTGTGGCTGACTCTGCTGGCAACAGCAAGGGGGGGTGGAGGTACTTTAGTCACACATTCCCCTAGTCTCCATCAACCCACTATCATACCACTTTTTTTTTGACATGGGGAAACTGAGACTTTCTCAGTCTTAGTAAAGCCAGCATGAATACAGTGTCAGAACAAAATCCTGCCAACCTGATTGCTGTCCCAAAACCCCCTACCCTAGAAAAAAAGAAATTTTTTTTTTTTTTTTTTTTTGAGACAGAGTCTCACTCTGTCGCCCAGGCTGGAATGCAGTGGTGCCATCTCAGCTCACTGCAACCTCCGCCTCCTGGGTTCAAGCAGTTTTCTGCCTCAGCCTCCAGAGTAGCTGGGATTACAGGTGCCCGCCACCATGCCTGGCTAATTTTTTGTAATTTTTTAGTAGAGATGGGGTTTCACCATCTTGGCCAGGCTGGCTTTGAACTCCTGACCTCATGATCCACCTGCCTCAGCCTCCCAAAGTGCTCAGATTACAGGTGTGAGCCACTGCGCCTGGCCAAAAAAAGTTGTTTAAGTTACCATTGGATGCCCCCCTAAGAAAGTCTAAGCAACTCGGACACTTCCGGCCACACTGCTATGCAATTTACAACCCAGTGGCCGATGCTCCTGAAATCCAGACACACAACATTGAAATGCATCCAGTGGTTATTGTAGAGTTTAGTTAACCAGATGCTCAATTTAAGTATCCTATGTGCCAGTGGCCACTGGTCAGTAGCCCATACCAGCAAGGCTCGGCTCTCAGGACCTCTGATTTTACAGCATTGATGGAACAGACTCATGCGAGGCTTTGTCTTTTAGGACATGCTCCTTCTTATCATGCAGCTGGCCAGAGAGAGGCTGAGGGTGGGAGGGGGAGTCCTTTACTGAACGTTGACCTAAATGGTATAATAATAGTTATCTTTTATCTCCGCTTCACAGTTTATCAATAAGGCATGTTGCAACTTTGTCACCATTGGGAAAACATGGAAACAGAGAAAAGAAAATCTCCGTGGAGATATTTCTGTCCTTGGCACAACCCGAAGAGGCAAACACCAGCTGTCAAACTGGGCTGTCTTCAAGAGGCTCCAGCCCCTCAGTGCCCATCTATGGTAACTCTAAGATTCAAGGAGTGAGAGGGTGTGGTTGTGGGGTTAGTGGCTAATGTGCCTTTGGACCAGTGGAGCATGTGGGCTGGTGTTTCTCCTCCTCTCTGGAGTGGCCCATTACAAAGCAATCCTTGCTGTTTGTTTGCCATTGCTTTGGACTCAAAAGCGCCATCCCCACAATCCACCCAGCCCTCTCCCAGTCCAGCCGTGACTGTGGCCTTCTCCTGATTAGCCTTCATCACCAGAGGGCTCAACGCAGCAACAGGAAGGGAAGCCAGCCACAGGGTCCACAGCAGGAGGAAAACACAACCAAGAAAGGGAAAGGTTGTGTTATGGGCCATGTGTGCCTACGTGACCAGCAACACCTCTAGTGTCCTTTTGGTAAGAGCCTTCAGCTGCTGTGGGATCTGCAGAGGATAGATAGATAGATAGAGAGATAGAGAGATAGATAGATGATAGATAGATACACATATATATGTGTGTGTGTGTTTTTTTGGTTTTTTTTGTTTTTTTTGTTTTTTTTTTTTGAGGCACAGTTTCGCTCTTGTTGCCCAGGCTGGAGTGCAATGGTGCGATCTGGGCTCACCACAACTCCGCCTCAGTGATTCTCCTGCCTCAGCCTCCCTATTAGCTAGGATTGCACGCATGCACCAACAAGCCCGGCTAATTTTTTGTTTTTAATAGAGACGGGGTTTCTCCATGTTGGTCAGGCTGGTCTCAAACCCCCAACCTCAGGTGATCTGCCCACCTCAGCTTCCCAAAGTGCTGGGTTTACAGGCATGGGCCACCACACCTGGCCACATATATGTATGTTTTATATATAATTTATATGTTAATATTTTATATACATATTTATATTTTATACATACATTTATTTTTATATCTATACATTTATAATACTTCATATATTTATTATTTGCATATTTTACTTGTTTTTTCCATGTTTTTATGTGTACGGCTTAATAAGTCATATCACATGAGGAGGAATCAGGTTTCCTGGGAACCACAGGGTTTGGACTACAGGAGGTCAGTGCTGGAGGCAGAAAAGTTTCCAAGAGAACCAAAGGCAAAAGTTGAGGCCACTAGGAAATGCTCCTTCTCTTTCTCTCTGTGTCACCTGCCTGTGCCTATCTGCCCACCCCCAGCCCAACATCTTCATAGGTCCCTGTGGGGAAAAGAAAGAAAGATCAGACTGTTACTGTGTCTATATAGTAAGAAGTAGACATAAGAGACTCCATTTTTTCTGTATTTGAGATGCTGTTAATCTGTGACCCTACCCCCAACCTTGTCCTTGCAAGAGACATGTGCTATGGTGACTCAAGGTTTAAAGGATTTTGGGCTGTGCAGGGTGTGCTTTCTTAATAAACAGTGCCTTGAAGGCAGGGTTTGGCTGGTTAAAAGTCATCACCATTCTTCTTAATCCTCAAGTACCCCAGGGATACGCACACTGCCAAAGGTGTGCAGGGACCTTGCCTAGGAAAAGGCTAGTACTTGTCCAAAGGTTTTCCCCATCATGATGGTCTGAAAGGATGGGCCTCGTGGAGAAGGGAAAGACCCTGATCGTCCCCAGCCTGACCACCCCGTGAAGGGTCTGTGCTGAGAGACCCAGTACAAGAGGAAAGAAGGGCCTCTTGGGCAGTTGTTGGCAGTGAGATAGAGAAAAGCATCTGTCTTCCTGATCTGGTCCTGGGCAAATGGAACATCTCAGTACTGTTTACTGAGAAAGGAGAAAAACGCCTTAGGGCGAAAGGCGGGACTTGCTAGCACAATGCTAATCTTTATGCACTAAAAAGGTTTATGGAGATGTTCACATATGCATATCAAGGCACAGCACTTTTCCTTAAACTTATTCATGTCACAAAGAACTTTATTCATATGTCTAACTGATGACTTTCTCCCTATAATGATCCTATTATCCTGCCACTTCCTTTTCTTTAAGATGGTAAAGATAATTATCAACAAATACTAAGGGAACTCAGAGACCGGTGCCGGCGTGGGTCCTCGGTATGCTGAGCGCTGGTCCCCTGGGCCCACTTTTCTTTCTCTATACTTTGTCTCTGTGTCTCATTTCTTTTCTCAAGTCTCTCGTTCCACCTAACGAGAAATGCCCACAGGTGTGGAGGGGCAGGCCACCCCTTCAGGTCCTGAGTCATTTTATATCTCTTCCTCTACTTTACTTATCTTTTACTTCTACATGCAATCAATCCTCATTTCACCAGTTATCGACTTCATTATCACTGGTTTTTTAGATTATCAGTTGAAAAAGTTTTATGTAAAATGAGTATTTGTAAATCATCATATTTTCCATTGTCTTTTCAGAGATATGGTTCAACAGGGGAAAAAATTTTGACATATGTAGTAAAAATCACAGACAAAACCTACATCTTTAAAAGAATATTCTCTCTTCAACTGAGTATGATTTATGTGTATGTGATTCTCCCAGTGGACATTTTCAAGAAAAGTTAGCCAAACAGGCAATCAATTAGAAGGGGCACTCCATGTTAAAAGTATATTTATTATTTATGAACCATCTTTCTTGATCGATTGGCTTTCATTTATTGGTTTTTCTCAATGACACAATGTAAATTGACGACTTAAGCATTCATACTCATAACCATGTGTCCAGATACTCAATGAAAACTGCCTGTAAGCCTGCTAGGCAGCAGCTACTGGGAACAGATCCTCTCTACCCTCCCCTCCTCCATGGTATGGGTCATTGGTCCTGACTTTCCCTACATAACTCCATTCCTTAATGACTCCCCAAGTTATAAGGCAGCCTTTTTTAGGACTGACTCTGTCCTGCTTCTCAGCCCTAAGAGTCACATTCACTCCTTGAACTATATCTGCTCTTGCCCTCTTCCAGCACCAAGTTTCTGCCCAGCACAGGCTTGTCCTGCCCAGCACAGGTTTTCCTTGACCCCTGGCAGCAACTATCTGGTCTGTGTGTTTATTTGTCAAATGCTCAGAGCAAAGGATAAAAATATTATTCTTTCTTTAAAATCACATGTTACCATTATGCTAATAGCTGCTTATGATCTTTTTGGTTCTAGCTTTTCTAGGCGGGGATATCCAGTAGGTTTTGGGGGAAAAGGGGTTCTTTTTTTTCAAGCCCAATATTGTAAGCACTTTGGCGATCCTATCACATCTGTGAGGCACATTTCTGCCTTGGATTAGCAGGTGTGCAAGAACAACACTTTCCAACAATCTGTCACTGAAATCAAATCTCCCTACAACTCAGGTGGAAGCAACTGATAAGGCTCACAGCATCCAAAAGTCAAGCCTAAAGGCACGTGAATCTGTTCCAGACCAAGCAACAGCCAAAGCCTGGGAAACAAAACTAGCAGCACAATCACATGAAAAGTTTTACTAAGTGATACTTATCTTTATGTGCAATGTGCTTTGATATTATCCAGTCTGTTCTATTTTATTTGTAAAAACTGGTTGCACTCATTAAATTGATTTCACTATTGGGCTGCATCCCATAGTTTTGAAAGCACTGCTTTTACCCGTCCTAGCTAGTTAATGTCCTCAATAACAGGTTGAGAGTCAAGTAGTAAAAACACTGGAGACCTGGGGCCAAATCATCTGCTCTTCTACTGCCTTGCTGAGCAGGGGAGGATGCATCACTTAGCCTTGCTGTGCCTCACTTTCCATCTTAAATTGAAGTTGCCTGCTCTAACTCACAGGTCTACTGGAGGGATCTTATGAGATGAAAGACAGTCTATTAGAGAGATCTAATGAGATGAAAGATGGAGAGCACTTTGAAAATATTCAAGGACCATTCAACTGTAAAGGGGTGGGGTCAGTCATTGAGAAGAAAGAAGGGCAGCATAATCTGTTTGTTTTCACATGCTGCTTCTTTTCTTTTTTTCTTTTTTTTTTTTTTTTTTTTTTTTGGACGGGGTCTCGCTCTGTCGCCCAGGCTGGAGTGCAGTGGCCGGATCTCAGCTCACTGCAAGCTCCGCCTCCCGGGTTCCCGCCATTCTCCCGCCTCAGCCTCCGAGTAGCTGGGACTACAGGCGCCCGCCACCGTGCCCGGCTAGTTTTTTGTTTTTTTAGTAGAGACGGGGTTTCACCATGTTAGCCAGGAGGGTCTCGATCTCCTGACCTCGTGATCCACCCACCTCGGCCTCCCAAAGTGCTGGGATTACAGGCTTGAGCCACCGCGCCCAGCCCACACGCTGCTTCTCTACAACTCAGCTGGGTTGCTTCTGGATCAGGCAGAGCCAAGGTGGGAGTTGAAAACAGCTGGAGTCATCACTCTGACTAGTCCTAGTGATTGAAACCAAGAAGAGGAAGAAAACGAGGGGATACTGACAAAGAGAAGGAATGTGTAGCACATCCTGAAATAAGCATCATCTTATTGGCCAGCAATTTACCACTGAGCCACCAGCAACCAGGAACCAATGGCTCAATGTCCTACACTCTGAGATACCACAGACTCACCCAATACTATTACATATAAAAATATATGTCATAGGCCCTGCGCAGTGGCTCACGCTTGTAATCCCAGCACTTTGGGAGGCCGAGGCAGGCAGATCATGGGGTCAGAAGATCGAGACCATCCTGGCTAACATGGTGAAACCCCGTCTCTACTAAAAATACAAAAAAATTAGCCAGGCGTAGTGGCAGGCGCCTGTAGTCCCAGCCACTCGGGAGGCTGAGGGAGGAGAATGGCATGAACCCAGGAGGTGGAGCTTGCAGCAAGCCTAGATCTCGCCTCTGCACTCCAGCCTGGGTGACAGAGCGAGACTTGGTCTCAAAAAATATATATGTATGTCATATATTGTACATGCTATATAGTGTGTTATATAAAATATTATGTTATATACTATATATACTACATGTACAATATGTCATATATATGTTATGTTATACATACTACATATACTATATATTATATAGACTATATGTACTAATATATATAACTGAAACATATATATAATTGAAATATATATACACACACACACACACATAAAACAGAGTCTCTGTTGACAAATTTCCTCATAGTGCTACTGATACTAAGCCAATAGCTCCCTCTCTCTCAAGATCCACGAGCCCTCAAACGCACTGGTCACTTTGTTAGGGAGAATCTTCTCTGCAGATGCAGAAGCTTGGGATGTGCTCCATCTGATGTTGTCTGACTCCCACCATCAATCAAAGACCAATTCTAATTGGGCCAGATGATTCGGCAATCTTTAAGCCATTAGCTACCATTTACATATGCCTTCTGCGAAGTAATTCCTATCCCAACAAGAGTTGGAGTTGAATTTCTCTTTACTGTGGAGATGTCAAACTCAAATGCCTGCAAGGGCCCAGGTCTATGCTATAAATAAGGATGGGGGCCATGTATAGGAGCCCTTTCATGTCACTGTGGAGTGCTGGGACTGCAACCAGCTGACCTGTGCTCTCCCATCCCATCAAAGGGGGCAGCCAATGCCCAGCTCCAGCTGACCGTTGGCCTGTATCTCCAGATTTTCCAGTGTTCCAAAAGAAATCAAAAATCTGGATTTTTACATGAAAGCGCCTAATTCTTAAATGATCACTCAATTAAAGAAAGAGAAAGAGAGAGAGAGATCAAAGAAAATACATAGAATTCAACCTGTGAACATCCAATTAATGGCCTCTGCTTTTCCATCAAAAGATCAGAATTAGATGAGTTTTTGCCTATTACAGTACCTCATTAAAAAGTAACTGACAAATTCATTTAGTGTTTTGTTTTTAGTTGTTCATACTGTTTTAGCCCAAGTTTTCTGAAAAACAGAGCCTGAGGCTGGGCACGGTGGCTCATGCCTATAATCCCAGCACTTTGGGAGGCTTAGATGGGTGGATTACTTGAGCCCAGGAGTTCGAGACCAGCCTGGGTAAAATGAAGAGACTCCATGGTTCTACAAAAAAATAGAAAACTTAGCTGGCGTGGTGGCATGCCTATAGTCCCAGCTACCTGGGAGGCAGAGGTGAGAGGATCACCTGAAACTTGGAAGGTCGAGGCTACAGTGAGCCATGATTGTGCCACTGCACTCCAGCCTGGGCAACAGAGCAAGACCTTGTCTCAAAGAAAAAAAAAAAAAAGAAAGAAAAAGAAAAGAAAACAGAGCCTGAGGTAAGGATTAAGGTGCTTGCACTTTATTTGGAAGACACTGCCCCTGAATTTAAGGGTGAGGAGAAGAGGAAAGGACTCACGGAAGGAGGTACAGCTGTCCAGAGTGTTACCTCTGATCCATAACAATTCACACAGAGACACAACAGTTTACCAGGTAAGAGGACTCACTCCACACATGGGGACTCAGACCGGCTCTCAGACAGTCCATGGGAGCACAGGGAGGGGAGCTTATCTGCCAGCTGCAGAGCAGAGGTATAACCCAGAGATACCCGGGACACAGATGTGATCCTGACAATGCACGTCCCCTCACCTGCGAGCTTTTGCTGCCTCACTCACCTCACCCTGGTCCCAGTCCTGGCCAGCTCACTCTGTCTTCTGTTTCCCACTAGTCAATGTCCACTCCACAGGGTGAACCTCCCCTGAGCTTACAGATGCCAGACCACGCCTACAGTTATGCTTCTGCTTATTCAGGTCCAGAAATGGCAGGAAGAACCAGAAACTCCAGGCATACGGCTGATTGGCCACCGGCACGGCAGCAGGGAAGAAGAGGACCCAGCATTCACAAGGCAGGTGACCGTCGGCCCCCAGTGGTGGCTACAATATAGTCCAGGAAGTGGTAGGTGCCTTTAGAAAGAAAGAAGGCAATTAAGAGAATCTGAGATAGTGTAGACAGTCCAAAGAATAGACATGTTAAGAAATATCAAATTAGACTGAACACTTTAAAAAGAGAGAAGACACAAATTACAATATCAGAAATGAGAGAGGGAACATCACTACAGATCCTAAAGACAACAGAAGGATAATTTAGTAACATTACGAGTGACTTTAGGCCAATAAATATAACAACTTAGATGAAATAGACAATTCCTTGAAAAAAACTACTCAGATGATATAGCCCAAGGCTACAGAATAAATCTGAAACTTCAATTACAAATCAAAGAAAAATGCTGCAGTGTGCAATCTTATACTTTCTCCCTTTTTCAAAGCCATTAACATCAGAACATTCACAAATGTGTGAAGTCACATAACTTAAATAGAAAATGCTTTAAGCCAAGATCTCAGAAGAGAGACTCAAATGGTAGGTTACTTGATAGATTTAACATGAACACAAAGAAAAGGGCTAATAAAAATCAGTCAAGGAAGTTGAGTGGATGAACAAATCTAGAGAAGAATCCAAGAACATTAGAACAATACCCCATTGCTCCGGAAAGCTTAATCCAGAAAAATACTGTGAGGACAGCTGGTTGCAAGGACTTTGACATAGAGATGGCAAACTCAGATGCCCACAGGGGTTAGAGACCAGCTAAGATGATTATCCCCATGCAACTGCATAGCTCCAACCGGTTTTGCACCCCAAGTGTGGTCAGGGATTCTACATTTTCCGGATTGGTATTTGAAATCTCCCAATGTTTAAATGTTGGCTCAAAAACAAAAAAAACACTATGTGGGCCAAACAAAACACATCAGCAAGCCAGGGACAGCCTGCAATCTACCCATGGCCTGTACTTCATACTTTGCTTTTAGAGGGTGAGGTGTGGAGGGAGGAGATTGGAGGTAGTTTTTGTTTGATTGGTTGCTCGGACTTTTTAACATATTTTGAAAAGACGGAACCGGACAAGGTGACTCACTCACACCTACAATCCCAGCACTTTGGGAGGCCAAGGCGGGCAGATTACCTGAGGTCAGGAGTTTGAGAACAGCCTGGCCAACATGGTGAAACCCAGTCTCTACTAAAAATACAAAAAATTAGCTGGGCGTGGTGGTGCATGCCTGTAATNAGAAAGAAAGAAAGAAAGAAAGAAAGAAAAGATGAAAGGTCAAGTTGTGGAATTTTTTTTTTCTTTATTTTTCACAACCCTTGGGATATGGAGATTTCAAAGAAAGGAAAGCAGACACCATCAGATATGCCAGCCCTTTCTCCAACCTGCCCCCAGGATCCAGCAGATATGGAGCTAAATCCTAAAATTTGAAGAGGTTTGTTTTCTGCTCTTCCCTTCAGGCTGCCGCCGACTCACTGCCCTGTCTCCAGTTTTTGAAACACAGAGGTGATTTTCTTAACTGCTGTTTCCGTATGGCTAAGTCACATGGGGGTAAGGGCAGAAATGAACACTGAGGTTTCATTTTACTGTGATAAGATGTTATCATGTGTCGGGAAACAAGATGAAAGCCAATGTGCCTAGAGAGTCCTGAGAAGGCAGATTAACTTGTGCCTCCAAGCCCAGGCACTGGGGTCCCGGGCTCCTGTCGTCTTCTGGGTTTGCCTGTGATGGCCACCTGTTCAAGCTCCAATGGGCCAACCCAAGGTAGTCAGGGCCTTCTCTAGGAGAAACATCAGATGGGCACAGATTACTTTTTAGAGAAAGCCTGGCACTAAAGAGACATTTTGCATCAGCACTCAGCCTCCCAGTGGCCAAAGAACTTTCCCAGTATCACCCAAAGCTGGGTGGCTGCATTGCATGCACCTGAGGTGAAGGGGGCTCAGGAGGCGAGGGCAACAGGCAGCTAGCTGCTGCATACTCCGATGTGGCAGAGAGGGGCTGAGAGCACTGGGTGGAGCCCATAAGAATGCAGATGGGATGCTGAGAAAACTTCCTCCAAGTCATCCACTCAGTGCACTTAAATCAGGGTTGGCTGAGTTCCCTGCAGATCCAACTCCCTGCGAAGCTGAAGCTACCCTGAACAGCTCAGGCCCCAATTGTCCATCTCCTGTGTGCGTCTCCATCCAGGACACTCAAACCACAATTTTCAGCAATAATAATCAGTAAGCTTGCAGCAAAAAGTCTCTTCCCAACGGCTCAGATGGGACGCAGAGGGTTTTGAGGGCATGCCTCTGCTCTCCAGGCCTCCTGCCTTCACCTCCCCTGGCCACTGACAACTGGTACTGTGACTTTAACCAACCCCCAACCAAGCTGCGCCTGCAGGCAAGACAGGAAGAAAAGCGAGCTTCACAGGAAAGGCCAGCAAGGAGCCAAGTGGTTTCTCCAATTGACTCATAGGCTGTATGAAGACTCCAGGTATTGAGGAAGGAAAGAACTGTCAAAAGAAACCCTACAGACACATTAAATTTAACAGAGTTTAACTGAGCAAAGAATGATTCAAAAATCAGGCAGCCCCCAAATCAGAATAGGTTCAAAGAGACTCTGATGCTATCATGTGGTCAAAGAAGATTTATGAACAGAAAAAGGATATTAATATACAGAAAATAGAAGTGAAGTACAGAGACAGCTGGATCAATTACAGCTTAGCATTTGCCTTATTTGAGCACAGTTTGAAGAACTAGCTGCCTTTGATTGGTTGCAACTCAGTGATTGGTACAAGAATAGGTTACAGCCTGTTTACATATCCAGTTAGGTTACAATTCACCATGCATAGAAAAGCCTTTAAACCAAACTTAAAATATGTAGGAGGCAACTTTAGGCTAAACTTAATTTAACAATTCTCTGCTTATGGCCAGGCATGGAGGTGCACACCTGTAATCCCAGCACTTTGGGGGACCGAGGTGGGCCAATCACCTGAGGTCAGAAGTTCGAGACCAGCCTGGCCAACATGGTGAAACCCCATCTCTACTAAAAACACAAAAATTAGTGGAGTGTGCTGGCACGCACCTGTAATCCCAGCTACTTGGGAGGCTGAGGCAGGAGAATTGTTCGAACCAAGGGGGCAGAGGTTGCAGTGAACTGCGATCACGCCACTGCACTCCAGCCTGAGTGACAGAGTGAGACTCCACCTCAAAAACACAAAAAAAAACTCTCCTCCTTTGGTCAAACTTGAAAGGCTGATCAAAACTTGAGGCACTGACATCACTCTGCCACCGTCATAAATGTGATCTCAAGTACAACTGGGAAATATTAAACAGTGGGTTTTGTAAAGTGGAAGCAAGGACTTCAGGTTACTTTTTTGTAAGGGTTAGAGTAGAGGGAACCTTGTTATGTTGGAATCTCCTGCTTTCAGGAGAGAAGCAAAACCTAGTCTGTTTCGGGATCTATCTGCTTCCTTAAAGTTTCCATTTGATTATGTCACATTTAGCATGAGACTCTGTTTGGTCTGGTCTATTGGGGCCTAATGCGCAAGTTCAGTCCAAAACAATGGACTCCCAAAATTGTGTTTAAAAATTCCCCCTTTTGGTCAGGTTGTCACTGAAGTGAGACTGTGGTCAAAACTTAGGGTTTTCACACCACTCTCAGTTACCATCATTTTGAGTTTCCAGTCTTAGCATGTCATTTATAGCTTATGGTGCCCTCACAGTCACACATTTCTTTGAGTTGTTGTTGTTTTGATTTTGTTTTTGTTTTTTGTTTTTTGTTTTTTTTTGAGACAGAGTCTTGCTCTGTCACCCAGACTGGAGTGCAGTGGTGCGATCTCAGCTTACTGCAACCTCCGCCTCCTGGGTTCAAGTGATTCTCATGCCTCAGCCTCCCCACTAGCTGGGACTACAGGTGTGTACCACCATGCCTGACTAATTTTGTGTGTATGTGTGTGTGTGTGTGTGTGTGTGCACGCACGTGTGTATTTTCAGTAGAGACGGCGTTTCACCATGTTGGCCAGGCTGGTCTCGAACTCCTGACCTCAGGTGATCTGCCTGCCTCAGCCTCCCAAAGTGCTAGGATTACAGGCGTAAGCCACCATGCCTGGCCCATTTCTTTGAGTTTTTGTTGTTCCAGTAGAAGAGAGACCATTTGATATTTTACAGGTGGCTGCATGAACACATTTAAAACTTGAGAGACTACTATTATGACTATGCAGAGGATAATATCAAGAGTTTGGAGTATGGGCCCTAGCCAGGGTCCCCATGAACCAAACCAACTAAAATCAAATAGATCAAAGAATGAGATAAAGAATCTACTCATTTCAACCAAGCAATCAGTTCATGAATCCCCTACAAGTGAGTCTCTATAATACCTGATGTGTTCCTCCATGTGCGACAATAAGTGTCAGCAACTGCACAGATGCTTCTCTGTTTAGCCAGTAAGTAATCTAGAGCAATTCCATTATCTAGCACAACTTTAGCAGATATCTTAAAGTCTGTTGTGTAACCATAGGCTTTGCAGTACAATCTTTTATGAGCTTATTATGATGGATAATTTCCTTTTTTTTTTTTTTTTTTTTTTTTTTTTTTTGAGACAGGGTCTCACTCTGTCACCCAGGCTGGAGTGCAGTGGCGCGACCTTGGCTCACTGCAACCTCCACTTTCCCAGCTCAAACCATCCTCCCACCTCAGCCTCCGAAGTAGCTGGAGCCACAGGCACTTGATAGATAAAGTTTTCATTATTGCCTCATTTACTCCAAACCACAGAAAAAGAGATGTAACAAATGATATCCACCCAGGAGCATGTTCTCTTTAACCTGTGATGTAGGTTAAGAGGAGTGGATCAATGATCTGTTTCTAACTGATTTTGAAGCAACCAAGGCACCACTAAAATTTCTCCCCTTGGCCGGGCACGGTGGCTCACGCCTGTAATCCCAACACTTTGGGAGGCTGGGACGGGCGGATCACGAGGTCAGGAGATCGAGACCATCCTGGCTAACCTAACCTGGTGAAACCCGTCTCTACTAAAAAAACACAAAAAACTAGCTGGGCAAGGTGGCGGGCACCTGTAGTCCCAGCTACTGGGGAGGCTGAAGCAGGAGAATGGCGTAAACCCAGGAGGCGGAGCTTGCAGTGAGCTGAGATCGCGCCACTGCACTCCAGCCTGGGCGACAGAGTGAGACTCAGTCTCAAAAAAAAAAAAATTTCTCCCCCATTTTGGCCCTTCATCTTCCATTTATCAAGGTATATGCTTGCCCATGTATAAGGCTGGCTGCAAAATCCTCCGCAAAAAAGTATACCCCATGACAGCACACAAGAGACCCCTTTTTCAGTTCTATTGTTCACAGAAGCATGAGAGATAAGGAAAAAAACGAGAGATGAGGGTCTCATGATAGCAAAGAATTCATGATCCATGATCTTGGGAAAGCTATCCACATCTGTCATGCTGTCTGCTTCTCAGAAGCAACTTCCCTGGTCTCTTCCTTAGCTTTACCCTAAGGTCTCCAATTGGTGGACAGTTCCATGAGGTGGGGGAGAGGTGCCTTCTAAGTGGTGAGATTATGAACATACATTTCAAGGTCCTGAAGTTTTGCTGCAGTGCAAGTGGCAAGGGCATTCTTTCTCTGATATTGTTTTCAGAAGGTCCAGTATTCATGTTCTAGATCATAAAGGGTTTGATTGTCCTCATGATCAACGAAGGACCAAAATGGGGGAGAAATTTTATTGGTGCCTTTGTTGCGTCAAAATCAGTCAGAAACAGAACATTGATCCACTCCTCTTAACCTAGTTAGTAGATCATGAAAAGTTCTCTTTACCTGGTGAAAATACACTTTGGCATAATGCACTGAAGCTCTGCAGAATTTAGTCATATCAGAGAGTTTAGTAAGAGAAGACAAATGAGGTTCCATTATTAGGAGCAGATGCCTTCCAGTGACTATTTCATATGGGGTCAACTTATGTTTTCCACTAGGAAATGGATCTGATTGTTATCAATGTGCAATACTTTTTACCAAGGCAATACAGATGATTCAATTAGTTTTACCTAATACTGTTGTATCTCTAATACCATATTTAACTGTTTTACAACTTATAAAGAAACAAGTATCTCCTAATAGCCTAATAGCCTTTTTTTTTTTTTTTTTTGAGATGGAGTCTCACTCTCACCCAGGTGGGAGCACGATGGTGCAATCTTGGCTCACTGTGACCTCCATCTCTTGGGTTCAAGTGATTCTCCTGTCTCAGCCTATCAAGTAGTTGGGATTACAGGCGTGCAACACCATGCCCGGCTAGTTTTTGTATTTTTAGTGGAGAAGGGGTTTCACCCTGTTGGCCAGGCTGGTCTTGAACTCCTGAACTTAAGTGATCTGCCCTCCTTGGCCTCCCAAAGTGCTGGGATTACAGGTGTGAGCCACTGCGCCTGGCTAAAAAGTTTCTATATCACAAGAAAACACACACTGAAAACTACAATTGAATGAAATCCCTGGCCGGGTGCAGTGGCTCAAGCCTGTAATCCCAGCACTCTGGGAGGCCAAGGCGGGTGGATCACAAGGTCAGGAGATCAAGACCACAGTGAAACCCCATCTCTACTAAAAATGCAAAAAATTAGGTAGGCGCGGTGGCGGGTGCCTGTAGTCCCAGCTACTCAGGAGGCTGAGGCAGGAGAATGGCATGAAACTGGGAGGCAGTGCTTGCAGTGAGCCGAGATCACGCCACTGCACTCCAGCCTGGGTGACTGAGCGAGACTCCGTCTCAAAAAAAAAAGAAAAGAAATCCCTCTATAATATTCAAATGGGCCCCATCAGGTAACAGAATGTACTTGAAGTTTTGATTGTCCTCCTAACATTAT
>NW_016810106.1:1726144-1729417 GCF_001698545.2 Rhinopithecus bieti
AATATGATATGAAATTTTTGTTCAAAGAGAAAACCAAATTTTGAGTTACTCTATTATTTATACTAAACCTAATTTTAATAAAACCTTATAAACAAATTCAACCAGAAAATGCCCAAAAACTTTTATAATCTCTTCAGATTTTTTAAATCCTTTCTTCTCAATTTTCTATATTTATTTAATTTTATCCATATTTTTTAATTCCTTCAATTTGAAGAACCCTTTAAGTAACTTCTAAACTAGAAAAAGCTATTTTTTTCTCAGCAAGCACCTATTTTTTTTTTTTTCTTTAGTAGAGAATAGTCTCACTATGTTGCCCAGGCTGGTCTCAAACTCTTGAGCTCAAGCAGTCCTCCTACCTTGGCCTCCCAAAGTGCTGGGATTACAAGTATAAGCCAATGCACCTGGCCCAACCACACATTTTTATACCTTTACAATTTTCCTCACCAAAAGCATATTTTGCTTTTGTCTATGTAATCTGCATACAGAATTGTTTCTCTTATGTCTAGTAGTGGGTTTTTTTCTTTTCTTTTCTTTTCTTTCTTTTTTGAGACAGAGTCAGGCTGGGCACGGTGGCTCATGCCTATAATTCCAGCACTTTGGGAGGCCAAGGGCAAGTGGATCACCTGAGGTCAGGAGTTTGAGAACAGCCTGCCCAGCGTGGTGAAACCCCATCTCTATTAAAAACACAAAAAATTACCCGGGCTTGGTGGCAGATGCCTGTAATCCCTGCTACTCAGGAGCCTGAGGCAGGAGAATCACTTGAACCTGGGAGGCAGAGCTTGCAGTGAGCTGAGATCACGCCACTGCACTCCAGCCTGGGCAACAAGAGTGAAACTCCGTCTCAAAATAAAAAAAAAGAGATGGAGTCTTGCTCTATTGCCCATAGTGGAGTACAGTGGCGCCATCTCGGCTCACTGCAACTTCTGCCTCCCAGGTTCAAGCAATTATCCTCTGCCTCCCAAGTAGCTGCGCACTACTAGGCACACACCACCATCCCCAGCTAATTTTTATATTTTTAGTAGAGATTGGGTTTTACCATGTTGGCCAGGCTGGTCTTAAACTCCTGACCTCAGATGATCCACCCACATCAGCCTCTCAAAGTGCTAGGATTACAGGCATGAGCCACTGCATCCAGCCTCTAGTATTTTTAATTACATATATTAACTACAATTTTTTTTTCAAGACAGAGTCTTACTTTGGCACCCAGGCTGGAGTGCAGTGGTGCAATCTCAGCTCACTGCAACCTCTGCCTCCCAGGTTCAAGCAATTCTTGTGCCTTAGCCTCTGAAGTAGTAGCCTCTGTAGTAGCTGGGATTACAGGCATGCGTCACCATGCCTGGCTAATTTTTGTATTTTTAGTAGAGACGGGGTTTCGCCATGTTGCCCAGGCTGGTCTTGAACACCTGGCCTCAAGAGATACACCCACCTTAGCCTCCCAAAGTGCTGAGATTACAGGTGTGAGCCACCATGTCTGGCCAATATTAACCATAATTTTATCTCTTGTAACCTTAATTTCTAGTGAAGGCCCTAGGAAGTAATTTTATACTGCTTTACATCAGTGTTTGTAGATGAAAACCATTTTATAATTTTTTTAGAAAGATGTTTCCTTGAGATTTTGTTTATTAACAGGTCTAGCTTTAAACACTACATAAAAATAAGATGCAAAAGTATATAAACTTAAACTAATGTTTAATAACTAATGTTTCCATATTTTAACTTACAAATGAGTCAGACATTTTATGATTATCTACTACTTAATATAACATAACATGACTTTAAGATTTCAAATTACTTAGAAGAATTTGAAACTATGACACAAGTACCCTCTTTCCCTAATGTCTTCCTCAATCACACTGGGTCCAAAGTAGCTATGTGGCACCCAGGACGGCTATGAAGGGCAGGGCTCATCTGGGTTCTGAATTTACACAGAAGATGTAGAGCTCAGGACAGAAAGCAGCTGTGAACATGATGCCTAAAGGACTGAACCTCTCCCAGAATAGTTAGGAGGCAGAGCTAGGCCCAGGAAGAAGGCCGTTATGGGGTTTGACTTTGCCTTGCAGCTGGTGGTCTAGGTGCTGAGAACATGGCCCCAGGCCTCACCATAGCCACATATCCAGACCCCAGAATCCAGAGACTCAAAACCAAAAACATAAGGAGACTTTCAAATTAAGCAAGTATCAAAAATACTACAGAAGTGGTTTCTTCACTGTAAAACATATAAGAGACATAGCATAAACCCATCTGACCAGTAAACTCAGGCAAAAATGTCTGCATTATATATAACTGACAATTTCAAAGCCATTCCTATTTTATTTTGTCAACAATTTTGAAACTGTCACGCACGTCCGTGTGAACAAAGTCAACCAAATAGGCTTTGTGTGAGCAACAAGGCTATTTATTTCACCTGGGTGCAGGCAGTCTGAGTCCGAAAAAGGAGTCAGCAAAGGATGGTGGGATTATCGTTAGTTCTTACAGGTTTGGGATAGGCGTACAAAGTACATTCTCAAGGACAGGAGAGAATATTACAAAGCACCTTCTTAAGGGCGGAGGAGAATATATCCTATTAGTTAGGGTGGGGCAGAAACAAATCACAATGGTGGAATGTCATCAGTGAAGGCTATTTTCACTTCTTTTGTGGATCTTCAGTTGCTTCAGGCCATCTGGATGTATACGTGCAGGTCACAGGGGACATGATGGCTTCACTTGGGCTCAGAGGCCTGACAGAAACTACCTTTATTTACCAAATATCACACATAACACGTAAAGGCATACAGACACAGACAGAAGCAGATCTTACAGCATTCATTAAAAATTATTATTATTTACTAGCTTTTAAATAGGTTTATCCCCATTCAGACTACAACTCTTTTAATTATGTTTTATTGCCCTAAGCAATTGATAGGCAACAATTTGCCTTCTAAAAAGATGACTGTTAGGTGAAACAAGACAGAAAATTTATATCTCAAAAGCACAGAGCTGAGACTTCAGGCCTAAATATTGAACCATCATTTGCTCAAATCAAGGAGAAAGGTGTAAATAAAAATCTAGTTAAGACAAGAAGGCTAGAAAATCACCTTAAGCAAAGGCAAGGCTTGTTATGTAAATTTAAAACAAAAGAGTTTCTGGTGTCCAGGTACCCTTACAAATGGAGATTTCCTTTATAGATATAAATTTCTTTTATAAAAGGGTTTCAGGATAGCCAGCTAAATGTCAGAAAGGTATATTAATATCTTGGAGATGGGTTTAGTTCAAGTTCTGTTTTATTATTATAAT
>NW_016810106.1:1730290-1760803 GCF_001698545.2 Rhinopithecus bieti
TGAGAGAGTCTTGCTCTGTCGCCAGGCTGGAGTGCAGTGTCATAATCTTGGCGCACTGCAACCTCCGCCTCCAGGGATCAAGTGATTCCCTTGCCTCAGCCTCCTGAGTAGCTACGACTACAGGCACGCACCACCACACCCGGCTTGTATTTTAGTAGAGACAGGGCTTCACCATGTTGGCCAGGATGGTCTCGATCTCCTGACCTCGTGATCTGCCCGCCTTGGCCTCCCAAAGTGTTGGGATTACAGGATGAGCCACGATGCCCAGCATCTATTCTTCAATGAGTAGAACTCATTAAGAATAAGGCAAAGAAAATATTCTCTATGCCTGGTTTCAGCATATACAGATCTGAAAAGGATGCAAGCCTACTTTCCCTGAGGGCCTACCTTTTATAAACCCTTTATCCTGGAGACCTTTCTTTTCACATTTGAAAAGGGGTGGGATAGTAACTAAGCCAAAAGGTTAACAGATTCAATTTTCTTATCAATTAGGCACTTAAGCTTTTATTTGCCTTGTCTTTTAAGGGCCAGACATGGTGGCTCACACCTATAATTCTAGCACTTTGGGAGGCAGAGGCAAGAGAATCACTTGAGTTCAAGACCAACCTGGGCAACAAAGAGAGATGCCCATCTCTACAAAAAAAAAATTTTAAATAAATTGTTTTAAAAGTTATTTTAAAAGAGGGAGTAAAACATTGAAATCTTTTAGAAGGTTCTGCACATCAATAGGCATCCGTGGATGAGACTAATTCAGGGCCCCTCATTTTTAAATGCACTTCTCAAAGTGCACTATTGTTCATTTGGAACATTTCACTGTAATTCTAATTACCTTTAGTAAGATTTTGCCACTTCTGTAAGTATAAGTACTTACAGTACTTATATATGTATGGGTAGGCATAGCCAGAAGGTAGAATACTCAATTCTTCAGAAAGGGAGGATCCCATTTTTACCTTGAATCTTGGCTTTGGCTCTCAGATTCCCTTGATCAATTTAGCCAGTAATTTTTTCCCTACCTAAGTGCACAAGAATAAGAAACAAAGGGAATAGAACACAAAAATCCCTGCAAATCTCCAAAAGCCAAAGTTCACACCCCTTGTAGTATTACCATTTACTGCCAATTTCTGGCTGGCCCAGTCAGACATCTGAGGCCTCTAACTGGATCCAAACCAGTTAATTATTTCATTGAATCTGATTCTGGACCTAATCCAGTTTGTTATGACATCTGAATCCTGCTCAGACTTAAAATTTTGCTCAAACTTAGATAGCTCTAAACATAAATCTGTGGAGCTTCAGACTCTAAGAGAGAACTTACCCATGACCCCCGGTGCTGCAAGAGAGCAATGAACACAATGAGTCCAGCTGGTATCACACTTGGTCACTCAGTGCTTCTGGGGGTTATGAGAAGCTCTACTTTGGATCCCACTTCTGCCATCACCTGTTAAAAGAAAACCTGTAGACAAATTTAATAGGGTTTCACTGAGGAAAGAATGATTCACAAACTGGGCAGCCCTAGAATCAGAATAGGTTCAGAGAGACCCCAGTGCTGTCACAAGGTAAAAGAAGATTTGCAGAAAGAAAGAAAAGAAAAGAAAAGAAAAAAGGAAGGAAGGAGGGAAAGAAAGAAAGAAAGAGAAAGAAAGAGAAAGAAAGAAAGAAAGAAAGAAAGAAAGAAAGAAAGAAAGAAAGAAAGAGAGAGAGAGAGAGAGAGAGAGAAAGAAAGAAAGAAAGAAAGAAAGAAAGAAAGAAAGAAAGAAAGAAAGAAAGAAAGAAAGAGAAGGCGATGTACAGAAAATAGAAATGAGGTGGCATGAAATAGAAATAGACTGAGCATAGTGGCATGCACCTGTAGTCCTAGCTACTTGGGAGACTGAAGCAAGAGGATCCTTTAAGCCCAGAATTCAAAGTTATAGTGAGCTATGATTGTGCCACTGCATTCCAGACTGGACAAGACAGCAAGACCCTATCTCTAAAAAAAAAAAAAAAAAAAGTAGGGGGAACCAGCAAAGAAGTATTTCTACTATCATCTAAGGGTCTTCCCAAATTCCGAAAGAAGTTTTGCCAGAATCATAAAGATGAATAATGATAATGGAAAAAGTATCAAAGTCATGGGAAACAGCAATACGTCATACGGACAGAGAGCCAAGTACTGTTTCAAGGGCTGTATATGTACAGACTCTTTTGATCCTCACAAAAACCTTATATGGTAGGTACTTTCACCATTCTCAATTGCTAATGAGAAAATTGGAGCACAGAGAAGTTAGGTGATCTGCCCCTGGTCAAACAGCTAAGTGGCAGAGCTGAGATTTGAACCTAGACTGTCTGACTGGAGTGGGTCCTCCGAGCTTCTAGGCACCGCTGCCTCGTGCAGTTTGATCCTATGAATAATAATAGCAAAGACATAAAGAGCATATTCCCATTAACAAAGTGCTGTCATTCACTTATTCAAAAAAACATTTTTGGTTTAGCACCTACCAGACACAGGCCCAGAGATAGAGTGGTGAGCAAGTGATACACAGGTCCTGCCCTCATGGTGCTTTCCCTCGAGCAGTGGAGACAGATCAATCAGCTGCTCTTAAAAGTAAGTGTATAAGGGCGGTGGTAAGTGCTGTAAAGGAATAGGCATCACAGCCACCACTCTCTGAAACAAATATTATTTTCATCATTTTACAGATGAGGACATTGGGATTTCAGAGTGAAATGCAATATAACAAAAAGAACTCACGGAACTTAAGATTTTTTTAGTTTTATTTCTTTTTGAGATATATAGATTTAAGATTTGGCATTCAAAAGATATTAGAAGGCAGTCAGAAAAGTCTCCTTTCCTCCCCTGGCCCCAGCATCACAGTCCCCTCCCAGAGTCAACCAGCATTGCCAGTTTCTTGGGTGTCTTATCAGAGACAGGCAGCAACAATCAAACACACACATTTTCTTTCGTTGCACAACTTCAGCACACTGCATCCTTGGGTTTTTGTGGTTTTTTTCTCCTAATAAATTAACCCACAGTGAGCCTCCTCATCTTCTTTATGGCTGCGTGGCATTTCGTTGCATGGGTGGCCCACACTGTTTTTAGCCAGTTTCCTACCAGTGGTCATTTAGGTTATTTTCAGTATTTTACCAGCAAAACAAAGCTGCAGAGAGCCACTAGATATATAAACCATTTCATACTCATGCAAGTGTATCAGCATGATGAACTCTCAGAAGTGGAATTGCTGGGTGTATGGCCATGAGCATTTGTCATTTTGATTGATGTTAACCACACTATCCACCACTGAGATGTCACCAGTTTATGCTCACCCAGCGGTATATGCCCGTTTCACCAAACTCCAACACAGTGAAAACACACTGCTGAGGGAATCGAATGACCTAGGAGTCACTCCATTACTCTCCCGCCGTGGGTCTTTGGGCAGCCCTCTCAACCTCTCTGATCCCCAGGCACGTCCTCAGAGAAGTGGGCTTCGTAGTGACCCCTGTTCTGTGTTCCCGTGGTGTCTAACACACAGCCCTTTGGTGACTAGGTGAGAGAAACTGGAGCTCCCCAGGAGAGCAAGTCATGAAAGATGTCCCAAGGCCAGGGCCACGAGGGCCAACTGCAGTGAACCAGGGGCCAGACAGGACACCTCGAAGCAAGCAACAGCAAAACAGTTTAGGCTCTGGAGTGGACAGGCCACCCAACAAGCTGTGCAGCCTTAGGCAAGCTGCTTATGAGACTCTTCTTTCCTCCTCTGTAAAATCCCTGAAACTAGAGGCAGGCCAGCGAATGCATGTGAAGCACCAAGCACACAGCAGAGGCTCCAACTCCAGTTATGGCTGCCGTGAGCACCCCAGGTCCCCAGCACTCGCCATTCATGCACGCACCAGCGACTCTTACTGGGCATGAGGAGCCTGCCCCGGCCTTGCAGGCAGGAAGATGCTAGGAGCAGCCCTCAACCAATGAAGGGTAGCAGCTGGTGACAAAGAATCCAGCTTCTTTGCATCTGGGGGAAGGAACTTTGTAGAGTGTTTAATGCAGTCTCCTTGAGGTCCTCCATGGTACCACATCCCAAGTGCCCACAGCGACAACTGGCTCTTCAACCTGCCCTGTTGGCTTCCTTCCTTTCCCTGTCTCGCCTTCCCCCTCCTCCCCACATGATGTTCCCCGAGACTGCCTCCCAAATCATCTATTTGCACTCAAACCCTATCTCAAGGTCAGTTTCTGAGGGAGCCCAGCCTAAGACAGTTGTTATCAGTACATTTAATATAATAGATAAGTCCCTATGTGTAATTGCCATATGTAACATTATATGTAAAATATATATGTTATTGTTACTGATTAGGAAAAAGATAGACACCAAAAACAGAGGGGAGGGCAAACAAGGAGGGAGCAGTGATGAGACACAGAGCCCCGCTGATGAGGCAAGACACCAGGGAAAGGCAGCCACCCCCTCGGCCAGGTCTGTGGCTCTCACATTCTAGAACAGCATCTCTCAACACGCATGTCATGAATGTTCACTGGGGCCCGAGGTGAACTGTGAGACACCACTTTCCTCTGAGCTCCCTGCCCTGGAGGGGCAGGACTAGTGTGTCTTTCTTCTTTTTTTTAACTGTATTTTTTTAATTGTAGTTAAAAGAAAAAAAAAACCACAACATAAAATTTACCATCTTACTTAGGCCGGGCTGCGGTGCTCAAGCCTGTAATCCCAGCACTTTGGGAGGCCGAGGACGGGTGGATCACGAGGTCAGGAGATCGAGGACCATCCTGGCTAACATGGTGAAACCCCGTCTCTACTAAAAATACAAAAAACTAGCCGGGCGAGGTGTGGGCGGGCGCCTGTAGTCCCAGCTACTTCGGGAGGCTGAGGCAGGAGAATGGCGTAAACCAGGAGGCGGAGCTTGCAGGAGCTGAGGTCCGGCCACTGCACTCCAGCCCGGGCGACAGAGGCAAGGATCTGTCAAAGCACAAAAGAGGCAAGAGATTAGAAAAGAAGATTGATACGCTGAAAAGAGAAGAACATATAGAGATAGTTGTGTAACATGATCTGAGGACCTCCATAGAGAAGATCTGCATTAAACATCTACAAAGTTCCCTCCCCAGATGCAAAGAGGCTGGATTTCTTTGGTCCACAGCTGCTACCTTCATTGGGTTTGGGAGGGCTGCTCCTAGCATCTTCACTGCCTGCAAAAAATTTTTTAAGGGTACGCCTCAGTAGTATTAAATAGATTTGCAGTATTGTGTTGCCATCACCATCATCCATCTCCAGAACTCTTTATCTTTTGGTTTGTTTGCTTGTTTGTTTTGAGATGGAGTCTCTCTCTGTGACCCAGGCTAGAGTACAATGGCGTGATCTCTGCTCACTGCAACCTCCGCCTCCTGGGTTCAAGCGGTTCCTCTGCCTCAGCCTCCTGAATAGCTGGAATTACAGGTTTGCACCATCGTGCCTGGCTAATTTTTGTATTTTTAGTGGAGACCGGGTTTCATCATGTTGGCCAGGCTGGTCTCGAATCTCTGACCTCAAGTGATCTATCTGCCTTGGCTTCCCAAAGGGCTGGGATCACAGGTGTGAGCCACCACACCCGGCCCTTTTTATCTTGTAAAACTGAACTCTATACCTATTAAACAATAACTCTGCATTTTTCTCTCCCACCAGCCCTGGGCAACCACTATTTGACTTTCTGTCTCTATGAATTTTACTACCTTCGGATCCCAATGTAAGTGGAATCATACAGTATTTGTCCTTTGCAGCTGGGGTGGGACAATTCTCTAGCACATCCCGCCATCCCTGCAGAATCAACCTCCAGCTGCCCATGGTGGGAGCGAGCTCGGTAACACCCCTTTACTGGCTGCCTGCCCTCCCTTGTCTCATTTCCTCAAATCCCTACAGGATTTGCTTCTGGGGGAACTCAAACTCAGGCAACTGAGCACCTGCCAAGGTGCCACAATTGAACATAAGCTAGAGGCTTTATATGTGTCGCACAGCTTCTATCAAGAAACGAAAATAAAAGACATTGCTCATGCATGAAGGAAAGTCAGCCCTTTGTTTCAAGACGAATGTCCGCAATGACAAAGGGAAGAATGTTCCAACTCTGAGGCCAAGCCAGGTGAACAGAAAGTGACTGAGCAGATCTTTTTCAGGTCACACATTCCCTGACGGAACAAAAAGACCAACTATCCAATGAAGGGAGAACCAGGTTTCCAAAGGATAGCAAATGCATTGTCCATTGTCTGGGGTTGGGTCCCCTTACTGAGCACAGATGCCTTGGAGAAAACATTTTGCCAAAATGGTTGAGGTTTAATCTGCCCAGCTTTTGAAAATCTGCCCCTTCCTTGCTCCAGGGTTGGCCTCAATTCACCACCACAAAAAGAAGAGGGCTCTTCACCTGTTCCAGGAAAGGCACAGTGAACTCCAGTTAAGTTTGGAAGCTGGATCATTAGCATCTCATTAATGACTTCAGTCTCTCACAAACACAGAAAAGGCACAGAAAACCAATGCCTGAGCCACAAGCTGTAATTGCTGCTGTCCTTCTAAGCAGGGGAAAAGCAGACCACGCTTGTGGTTTCTTAAAAGCCCTGTTCGTTAATGAGGTTTCCTAATTTAGGGCAGAAGAAAACTTCTGGGTTATTATTAGGCCACAAATGGAGGCATGTGTTTCATTTAATCGCCCTACTTAACAAAAGAAACTTTGCTTTTGTAAATTAAAAAATTATTTTTAAGTGTTAGAGGCCTCTGGATAACCTTGAATAAAGCCTCAAACATGATCAGGCCTTGGTGGCCAATCTATAAATCTAACAGACCGGGGCAAATGATCCCAAAGGTTTTGTCCAGTTTTAACAATCTGTGGTTTGCAGGGACAAGTGGTTTCAAAGGCTTTATCCAGCTCTAATAACCTATGGTTTTGTTGATACCATCTCCTCCCTGCCTGCGACAGAGGTCCCTCGGAGATACTGAGCCTTCAAAATCCACATCTTAATTGTATCTGTTCTATTAATAACTCTTGGGGTCTTTAGATGCTGTTGGCAACCACGGCACCTCTTATCTACTTGGGATCCCATGCAAGTTGCACACAGAGGATCCCATCTGTGGGCTCAGAAGCACAAAGCGAACAGCAAAATCTTCTGTCTGCCATCTATGGGGGAAAAAAGGGGTAACTGCCTCTGTCAGTTGCATATGTTGAGTCACCCTGCGACACTGGAGGTCTCCTTCGGGCTGAGTTTAACATCACAAATGATCACCTTAAATCCATGGGTACTGGAGAGGGGTAGCCCAGTGTTATGTAGGCTTTAAAACCCATACTCATAACATATAACAGAAAAATTCATCTTTTAGGTTTACAACCAACAAAATCTCTGATATCTCTTTTGTGAATGCCTTTAATGTTCTCTGCAGAGCAGTGAGCAGTAGATCCTGGTGCAAATGTGGGGTTGAGCATCTCCCTGACTGATAAGCCAGACTTCAGGCTCATCCTGGAGTCTTCTAAGACCCCTGGTTATAAGTAAAGTCAGGTTGATTGCATTTGGTTTGAAGTCAATTCTACAACCCAGATGTTTGGGGCTTTCATTTTGTATGTTTGTTCTAGAAGGCTGGTAACCCTGTAATGACAAGCTACCTTCATGCTCACATGGCTGGAACATAAGGTCTACCCTTATGTTCTAAGGGCGATACCCTTAGAACCCTTCATGGGTTCTCTGTTTGAGATCATCATGGAGACAACATAGGGTGTCCTTTGAGGCTCTTTTTGTGGTGTTCGCTCTTTTTGTTTTTGTTTATAAGAGACAGGGTCTCACTCTGTCACCCAGGCTGGAGTGCAGTGGTATAATCATAGCTCATTTCAGTCTCAAACTCCTAGGCTCAAGAGCTCCTCCTGCCTCAGCCTCTTTAGTAGCTGGAAATACAAGTGTGCACCACCATACCCTGCTAAATTTTTTTTTTTTTTTTTTTTTTTTTTGGTGAAAACGGGGTCTTGCTGTGTTGCCCAGGCTGGTCTTGAACTACTGGGCTCAAGTGATCCTCCCTCTTCAGCCTCCCAAAGTGCTGGAATTATAGGCATGAGCCACAGTGGCCAGCCTGTGGCATTCACTTTTCTCACCACTAGCTTTTTTGACCCCTAAATCACCCCCATTCTCAACCCTAACCCGAACTGCCTCGAAGAGCCTGGATCAACCCCTGAGGGAGTCAGAAGAGGCTGCCTCCTGCCCAGCTGGAGCCAGGCACTGTGAGGCAAACAGACAGCAGAGGGTCCCCACTCTCAAGGGCTTTGTGCTGACACCCAGGCCCTGCTTCCCCTCTGCTTTCCCAGTTCCTGCCAGTCATGGCCTCCCAAACCTGCTGACTTCCTGTGTTCTCTGACTCAGTGAATGGCACCAACATCTCCTAATCTCCAAGGTACCAAGTCAGAAACCTGCAAGTCATCTTTGATTTCAATCAAACCACCTCTTGGTCCTCTTCAATCTGTTCACTCAGAGGTGCAACAGGATGTAATGAGATGTGCACTATGCAGTTCTAAGGGCGATACCCTCTGGAGCTGGGCAGTGGAAAAGGGCACGTTCCACTCCTTCATAGTTCCATCATCTTAGCTCTGACCTCCATCTGCACTCTGGAAGAGAGCCAGCCTGGTCTGGAGGAGGGCAGTCCTGGCGCCTGCCTGAGTTTTGCCTCGCCCACCCATTCTCCATAGAGTCATCTCTTGAAAAGTCATCTCTTACCATGTTACTCCCTGCTTCAAACCCTCCCTCCAGTGGATCCTATTGTCTTCAGGATAAGATCCTAACTCCCTGGCAAGGCTTACAAGGCACAAGAGGCTCAGCATGACTTGGCCCCTGCTTCCCTCTTCAACTTCAACTTAGGACTACACAACCACTATGGGAGACCTTATGTTCCAGCCATGTGAGCATCAGGAGATTCTCAGACTCTCCTACGTCATCGCTCACCTTGGGGCCTTTGCATGTATTGTTTCCTCTGCCTAGGCCTTGACCACCCAGCTCCCACTCACCTCTGCCCTTGCTTCATGGTTCATCTAGCTAAATTCCTATGCACCCCTCAGGACCCAGCTCACACATCACCTCCTCCAGGCTGTACTCCCCGACCAGGCTTGCCTGTACTCTCTCTCTCCCCAACTTGATTCCAGTCTGGCTTCTTCACCAAAGGGCCTTTAAGAACAAAAAGCAGATCAAATTCACAGGCTCAATAAATAGTTACTGCATGCCAGAAGGGGGTCTCCCAGGACCCCCGACTCCTCAAGCCCTCTGAATGGTTGAAGAACCTTCTGTTGCAACTCTCTTCTCCTAGGAAGAATTTCTTTGCAGCATGCCCACTTCAAGAAGCTCCCAGTGCCGCGTGAAACCTCACCAGCTCAGCCCTGGCCTCTGCCCTTCCTCCTGGCCAGCCCTCCCCTTTGCCTCTCTGCTCTCAGCCCCATCAGCCTGGCCCCCCCTCCAGCTCAAGCCTCTCCAAGACTGTTTCTGTTGCTCTCTAATTGCTTAGTGGAGATATCATCTCTTCCTTTACCAATTGTTCCTGCACAGTAAACAGAAACCACCTGGCGGAGATCCAAAAACCAATCATCCTACAAAGTTATCACCAGCTCCTTGAAAGAAAAACCGGACCCATGTCCTGCCCCAGGCTCTCTCTCCTCCCAAGCTTCCTGACTCCTCAGTGAACCTGTTGCACTCTATTTCAAAAATATTTCCTGCTCTGTTCAAATTGCAAAGGGTGAACACATTTAATGAAGTCCAAGATGACCCATTTCCCCCAAGCATCCTACCATGTGTCTAGTAATGATAACACTTGGCCTCTTTATCAAGCTCACCAGCTCCTATTCCTGCAGCCAGCAACCTCTGCTTGCCCCAGGGAGGAGTCTTTCTCAGCGGAAGCTGCCCTAAGCAGATCAAATCTTTGGATATCATTCAGGTGTCCTGCTCAGTCTGTTCCTAACCAAACCTGGGGCAGGAACCCTGGCACAGGTGTTATTGTCCAGAGGGAGGAATGTGGGCCAGGAGCCTTGTATGGTCCCAAGGGCCTAGGATGATGCTAAGTGACACTAATCTGTTCCAACTAAGATTCTTGGGAATTGGCTTAGTAGCTTCCAATGACAGTCCCAGACTCCGGCACTAAGAGGAACTCAAGAAACCACTGAGTGCAGGGCTCACGGTGAGCACCTCTTTGCTAAAGATGCTTCATATGGGGACACGATGTCAGTAATGTGGTTGTGGTGGGGAAGGAAGATGTTGGCAAAGGGAGTTAGAAGGCCCTCTGCAGCCACATGGACCTACACACCTCCTTGGGTCACTGATTCCTACATTGAGCTTCTGTATACACAGATACCATTTTTGAGTATTTACTGTGTGCGGGGAACTGTGCTGAGAGCTTTATATGCCTTAGTTCATGTCTTCCTCCAACCCACCCAGGAGGAAGGAGTTACTATGAACCCCAACTGACAGGTAAAGACATTGAGATTTAGGGCAGCTGTGACTCACTGGTATCACTGAGAGTCCACCAGGGCACTAGCACTCTCCCTCAGGTCCGTCACACACCAGCTGCCACGCTCCTAACCACACTGGGCCACGCTGCACAGGCTCCTGACTAGGGAAGGACTCTGTGGCCTAAACAATAAACAAATAAATGCCAATCTCTCCAGGAAATGCACATCAAAACCACAATCACTTCATACCCATTAGGATGGCTCTAATTTTTTTAATCAGAAAATTAAAAATGTCAACAAGCATGTGGCAAAATTAAAACCCTTGTGTACTGCTATGGGAAAAAGTACAGTGGTTCCTCAAAAAATTAAACATAAATTCCACTTCTGAGTATATGCCTAAAATAAATAATTTTATTAATTTTAAATGTTTATGTTTTAAATATATACATATTTATTTTTTATTTCAATCGTTTTTGAAATAGCCAAAAGGTGGAAGCAACCCAACTATCCTTAAACAGATGAACGGATTTTTCAAATGTGGTCTAAGCAAGCGGATAAAGCAAATGTGGCATATATACACCATGGAACACCACTCAGCCATAAAAAGGAACGAAATAATGTCTTTTGCGGCAACTTGGATGGAGCGAAGTAACTCAGGAATGGAAAATCAAATACCATATGTTCTCACTTGTAAGTGGGAGGTAAGCTATAAGTAGGTAAAGGCATTAGAGTGATATAATGGACTCTGGGGACTTGCAGGGGACGGCTGGGTGTGGGGGTAAGGGATAAAAGACTACACGTTGGGTACAGCGTATACTGCTTGAGTAACAGGTGCACTAAAATTTCAGAAATCAACGCTGAAGAATCTATCCACATGGCTGGGTGAGGTGGCTCCCTCCTGTAATCCTAGCACTTTGGGAGGCCAAGGCAGGCGGATCACCTGAGGTCAGGAGTTCAAGACCAGCCTGGCCAATGTGGTGAAACCCCGTCTCTACCAAAAATACAAAAATTAGCTGGGCGTGGTGGCGGGTGCTTGTAGTCCCAGCTACTCAGGAGGCTGAGGCAAGAGGATCGCTTGAACTCAGGAGGGGAAGATTGCAGTGAGCCAAGATCCTGCCACTGCAACTCCAGCCTGGGCGACAGAGCAAGACTCTTCCAAAAAAAAAAAAAGAACGTATCCACGCAACCGAACGCCACCTGTACCCCAAAAACTATTGAAATAAAAAATAATTTTTTTACAAAAAGAAAGAAAAAACGTGGTCTATATGTAAAAGTGGCAAAATGTGGTGATATATACACACACACAGGAATATGATTCAGGCTTATTAAAAGGAAGGCAATTCTGGCACAGGCTATAGCAGGAATGAGCCTTGAGGCCACGATGCTAAGTGAAGTCAGCCCATCACAAAAGGACAAATGGGACTGTGGCGTTCCACTTCTGTAGGGTACGGAGAGTGGTTAGATTCCTCGAGACAGAAAGAGCACGCTGGCTGCCAGGGCCGGGAGAGGGGGGCGGGAGTTATGATTTCATGGACGCGGAGTTTCGTCCCCTTTGATGAAGCGTTCTGGAAATGGATAGTGGCGACACTCGCCCATATACGCAACGGCTGAGTGCACTCCATGCCACCGAACTGGTTAAGATGGTGAATTTTCTGTTATGCGTATTCCACCACAATTTTTTAAGCCACTTTCTCCATTCTTTCATTGAGAACTCTGGGGATCAAAGAAGAACGCCAGCAGCGGTGGACCGCTGAGGAATAGCCGGAGTCGGGGCGGGAGTGCCGCTTCCCCTCGCCCTCCGCCTCTCCCTTCCCGCGGTCCCGGGAGGCCGAGACCCATCCGCTTCCCCCGCGCGCTTTCCTCAGAGGTTCGGCTGGGCGCCCTGCTTCAGAGGCGGACCGAGGGAGCCTCCGCCTCCGCCGCTGCTTTCTCACCCTTCCTTCTCCAGCGGCTCCTCCAAGGCCGCTCCAGATACCCCGAGGACCCGAGGAGGGTGCCGGGCGGAAAGTCTGTGCGAAGCTGGTGAAAAGGCTGCCCGGGGAGAACGGAAGCTGTGAGGATGGGCAAAGCGCGCCTGCTCAGCTGGCTCGCCGCAGAACCGGTACACGCGACGGCAGCCCTGGGCGCCCCTTTCACGCCGAGCTTTTCGCGCGGGGCGCGCATCCGTCTCCACTCCGGCTCTCTGGCGCCATCTTGTGTAGCTTTCTTAAACAGCCGCAAAATATGGGTCTTTTCGGTCTCTAATAACATTTTTCAAGTACAAAAATAGTTTTCAACGCCTTATTGAAGAAAACATTTTCCTTCTCTACAAGAAAGCAAAGCTTACCCATTGTTCTAGCACAGAATGAGCAAGACTTTGTTTCCTGAGCATATTCGTAAATATTTCAAGGATAATCTTAGAACTTGGTTTTAGTCTAACGTCTTGCCTTTTAGAGAGAAACGACTTGGGAGACAGAAAGAAAGAAAAATGAATGTTTAAAATTTTATCAGAGCCAGACAAGGAGCAGGATAAGCCAAATATATTACAAACTCTTGTTTATATAAACCCTGCTATCTTGACTCAACAAGTAAGGTGCAAGTGGGTACAATTTAAACAACCACAAGTAGAATTAATCTAACTGCAAGTCTGGTCAATTAATATAAAGGCACATGCAGTCCAGGGACCCCTGCCCCATGATGCTAACAACTGAATCCACACTCCCAGATCTGCTGATCTATAGGGTGGGCTATGTTGCTAAAACCAAAATTGACATCTCAAAGAGGGAGCAAATTAACACGAAATTGTGAAGAAAAATCAATCATTGGTTAATCTAGCAAAACTGCTTCCTCTAGTAAATGTAGTATCTGAATGTCAAGTACCAACTCAGAAGTTGAGACAAGCCTTTCTAATTCTCATGGAATTACAAACAAATCTTTTTTTATTCCACAAAGAAATAAAGAAATATTAAGTGCTTCCAGCAAGTTACACAGGGGAAAGAAAAAAAAAAGCCACTTTGGAGTTACAATCCCACTTCTAGTTATTAGTGTCTTTGAGTGGGCTTTACATTATCCACTCTGCTCACAGGAGGCCTTAAGCCACGGGGAGATTCAAGGGACTCAGACGCAGACTGTGTTCTTGAGATCCAGCCAGGTTTTCCACCGACTCACTTCGCTTAGAGTCTGCAGAGTTCAAACAGAACAAAGAAGCAACAGGATCCTGGGGCGGAGAAGGAAGCTGGAGCCTTCCACACTTGGGACCAAGCTGTAAGCCAAAACATGAAGTTATAAAAGCAGATCCTTACAACTTGAAGTAGAGAAAGTCTCAAAAAGGAAGACACAAACCCAGGAGTTGGAGGTTGCAGTGAGCTATGATCACATCACTGCATTCCAGCCTGGGTGATAGAGTGAGACCCCATCTGTAAAAATAATAAAAAACAAAATAAGGTAAAATATCGAATTAAAAAAAAAAAAAGACACAGCACTTCCCCAGCAAGAAGGAAAACCTATGGATGAGACTTTTTTAAAGTCACGTTTCCCAAAAATGCAAGGGTATCATCGCCGCAGTAAAAGGAGTCAGGCTCTGAAGTTGGAGAGCCCGGTGTCAATCGAGACAGCTTCAGCAGCAGTTCTGGGCTCCAGAGCTCTCAGCTCCTCCTCAAGGTTAATAATACCTGCCTCAGAGGACTAAAAGGAACAAAAGTGTAGCATCCCTAGGACAGAGTCTGGCCCAAGCAGGTGCTCAGTTTATAGCAAGTGCCATTCCAGCAATGGTGATGATAATAATGACAGCCCTACTATTGCTGAAACAAGCCTGCCACTCTCTTCTAACTGGCATTCACGTTCACTAACTAACAATAGCTAACACTCATTGAGTTACTTACTATGTGCTGGGCTCTGTGCATCAAATTATTTCACTTAACTTGTGGAGCACTTAAATGTAGCCACAGCTAATACCCCCACTTTACAGATAACAAAACAGGTTCAGAGAGGTTAGATAATGTACTAGTCAGCATAGGCTAACTACTGTAACAAACAACCCCCAAAACCTCATGGCTCAACACAGTCAAAGTTTACATCTCCCCCATATCCTGGTGGCAGGAGCATGAGAGAAAGGACTCACTCTAGGGTCTTTCAGGGACCCAGGCCCCTTCAATATTGTGACTCCTCCACTGCCTGCACCTGTGTCTGCTGCTGGATACCCTGCTTCTAGCTACAGGTAAGGGAGAAGAGACTAAGAAAAATCCAGAGCTCTTACCCACCTCAGCCAGAGGTGACATGTGGCACTTCTGCTCAGAGCCTGCCAGCTTAGTCTGTTGGCCCCACGTAGGTGTAAGGGGTGGAGAAATAGTCTATTGGTATCCCCAGGAAGAAGAGAACAGAAATGGTGATTGGTGTGCAGCAATCGTTTCTACAACAATGAACTTGCTTGAGATCACATGACCAGTAAAAATGGAAGTGAGATGTGAACCCAAGCAGTTTGAGTTCACACCCTGATCTCCTAACCATGAAGCTACACTATCACCTAGGGAACCATGGAGGTTTTTTAACAGAACCCCAAAATTCTTCACCATTCTTCTAATCAAGAGCTGGGTCAACGTTGAACCTGGGCTTTTTTAATCCTTGACCAGTAGAATACAGCAGAAAACAGGTTTAACAAGTTTTAATAATAAGACAATACACTTGGGACTTGAGGGTGGACAAAGCATAAGTAAGCTTAGAAAATGATAATGAACGTAAGAAAATGATTACACTCTGTCTTTAAGCATGATGAAACCATCTCATTAAGCCTAAATTAATTTAAAGGTCAACAATGCATAATTTATGTGGGCTCATAAAATGCATTATGTAAATGATGATTAAACCAATATCCTCTTTTTGTGTTATCTCTGTCCTGTTAACTCTAGAAACACTAGAACGCTGGTATATGCTATGTGATAGTAACAAATTTGAAAGGTACCATGTTTTCCTGACGTTATTTCTTTTTTTTTTTTTTTTTTTTTTTTTTTGAGATGGAGTATCGCTCTGTAGACCAGGCTGGAGTGCAGTGGCGTGATCTTGGCTCACTGCAACCTCCTCCTCCCAGGTTCAAGCAATTCTCCTGCCTCAGCCTCCCAAGTAGCTGTGATTACAGGCACCCACCAGCACACCCAGCTAATTTTTGAATGTTTAGTAGAGATGGGGTTTTACCATGTTGGCCAGGCTGGTCTCAAACTCCTGACCTCAAGTGATTCACCCACCTCGGCCTCCCAAAGTGCTAAAATTACAGGCATGAGCCAACGTGCCTGGCCTCCTGAGGTTATTTCTGGTAAAAATAACTCAAACTCCACAGACACCAAATTCACTGACATTTTAGTAAATTCCACAGTATGGTGTCCCAGGAGATCAGCGCTGCAAGGGAGGGAGCTTTAGGAAAGACTACAGAAATGAAGTAACATAGCCTAAGACAAAATACTCCTGTTTCACAATGTGGCTGGGAGCTGTCCCATATGACTGGGACACATGTTTTCAGTACTAAAGAGCTGAGCCAATGTGAGTCTCTGTGGAGAAAGATGCCCTGATTCATTCAACATTCATCTGTTCCAGGCCCTGAGAATACAGATGCAAACAAAACAAACAAAAATCCCTGCCTACTACCAACTCGGGCCAGGCAGAATGGCTCTTGCAAAGACAGCGAGAAGGGCCCTCAAATGAGTGAGAACCCGAGGATATACCATCGGCATTCCCAAGCACATCCAGGGAGTGGGTTTCAAGAAGCATGCTCCTGAGGACACTCAAAAGCCTCTGGAAATTTGCCATGAAGGTGATGGGGCTCCAGAAGTGCGCATTGATACCAGGCTCAACAAAACTGTCTGGGCTAAAGGAATAAGCAATGTCCTATGCTGTATCCATGTGCAGTTGTCCAGAAAACATAATCAGAATGAAGATTCACCAAACAAGCTCTATACTTCAGTTACCTATACCTATTACCACTTTCAGATACCTACTGATAGTCAACATTGATGACAACTAACCATTGATCATCAAATACATCAAATAAAGTTATAAAATCGCAACAACAAAAAAATCCCTGCCTTCATGGAACTTACATCCTTACGAGGAAAGACAGTTAATTAACAAGTTGGTTATAAACACTGTGGAGATAAAGTCAATCAGGGAAGATGGAAACAGATCATAAGTGATTTACAATTTAAAATAGGGTGAGGAAAGCCTGTTCCAAGAAGAGAGAACAGAAAGAGAAAAGGCCTTAACGGAAGTGCAAAGAATAGCAAGAAGGTCAGTCTGACAAGAACAGAGTAATTAAAATGAAAAATAATAAGAGAGAAAATAGGTAGAGTGAGGGTGAGAGATACACTGGAAGGCAGTGTAGCTGATTGCAAGGTGTTCTGGACTGAAAGTTTGTGTCCCCTCCGAAATTCACATATTGAAATCTTAACCCCTAAGGTGATAGTATTGGAAAGTGGGGTCTTTGGGAGGAGATTAGGTCAGCAGGGTGGAGCCCTAGTGATGGGATTAGTGCCTTTCTAAGAAGAGACATGAGAGCTTCCTGGCCTCTTTTACCCTGTTCTCCACCATGTGAAGATACAATGAGAAGACAGCCATTTGCAAAGCAGGACACAGGCCCTCACCAGACATCACATCTGCTGGCTCCTTGCTCTTGGACTTCCAGGCTCCAGAACTGTGAGAAATAAATGTTTGTTGTCTATGCCACCTAGTCTGTGGAATATTTGTTAAAGCAGCTCAAACTGACTAGGACACAAAGATTTAGGATTCTAAGGGAGACCGGTAGTCAGTGGTGGATTATAAGGAAAGGAATACATTATCAGACTTCATAGTTTAATAGAATTACTCTGGCCACTAGAGTGAGAATAGGCTGTAGGGGGCAAGAGTACAAGAAGACATGTATTAGTCCACTCTTGCACTGCTATAAATACCTGAGACTCCATAATTTATAAAGAAAAGAGGTTTAATTGAGTCACAGTTCTGCAGGCTGTACAAAAAGTATGGCTGGGGAAGCCTCAGGAAACTCACAATCATGGCAGAAGGCAAAGGGGAAGCAGGCATGTCTTACGTCACTGGAGCAGGAGGAAGGGAGAGAGCAGGGGAGTGCTACATACTTTTAAACAAGTGAATCTCATGAGAACAAAACACCACCACAAAAACAGCACCAAAGGGGGATATCTGCCCCCATAATCCAGTCACCTCCCACCACACCCCATCTCCAACACTCCAACAATTCAACATGAGATTTGGGTGGGGACACAAATCCAAATCGTATCAGTATATTTCAAAAATATAAGCAAAAAATAGTAATAATGGGCCAGGTGCAGAGGTAATCCCAGGACTTAGGGAGGCCAAAGCGAGTGGATCACTTGTGGTCAGGAGTTCGAGACCAGCCTGGCCAACATAGCAAAACCCCATCTCCGCTAAAAATACAAAAAATTAGCTGGGCATGGTGGTGCATGCCTATAATCCCAATTACTCCAGGGGCTGAGAGGAGAATCGCTTGAACCCAGGAGGCGAAGTTTGCAGTGAGCTAAGATTGTGCCACTGAACTAAGGACAGAGTGAGACTCCACCTCAAAAAAATAAAATAAATAAATAGTAATACTGGCTTAGTAATAGCAAAGCCACTTACATCAGACTATTCCTTCTGGTGATCACAATTATAAACTATGAACAAAATACAAAATACAGCTGTTTAAAGACACTGGAGAATGATCAACAGTAGGCAGAAAAAGAAGGGGACTTGACATTGAAAAAAAAGTGAATCACACCAAGTGAGGCCAACAAACACACAAATGGCTCTTGCCCTCAGGACATGCCCTAGTTCGTCTAGCAAGGCAGATTGAGTCAAGCAGAGAGCCTGTAGTTGTATTGGTCTGTGGATTCAGGAGGGACTTGCCCAAGCAACTGGTTATTTAATGGAAGATTCACTTAATTCTACAGAATGGAAGAAGTCAGGAAGGGGAGCAATTTAACATCTCCATATAATCGCCCCTTGTGTTGTTGGCTGACCCCTGAACTGCATGTGTGCAGATCAAAACTACAAAGAGCCCAAGGTTCAAAACACCTGGAAGAAAAAGAGAGCTGACCTGAGATTTCAGCACATGCCTACTACAGGGAAGACAGAGTTTAGAGATCAAGTCACTCAAGTTAAAGAAACTTGGCAAAAAAAGTACGGGCCTTCCATTAAAATCCCGAAAGACCACTCTTTTTTTTTTTTTTTTTAATTTTCTAAATTATTCTCCCAAATGTTTGCTTGGTTTTTGTTTGTTTGTTTTTTGTTTTTTGTTTTTTTGTAGACAGGGTCTCACTCTGTCACCCAGGCTGGAGTGCAATGGCGTGATCTCGGCTCACTACAACCTCCACCTCCTGGGTTCAAGCAATTCTCATGCCTCAGCCTTCTGAGAAGCTGGGACTACAGGTACATGCCACCATGCCCGGCTAATTTTTTGTATTTTTAGTAGAGACAGGGTTTCACCAAGTTGGCCAGGCTGGTCTCAAACTCCTAACCTCAAGTGATCCATCCACCTCAGCCTCTGATTACAGGCATGTAAGTGCTAGGATTACAGGCATGAGCTACCACACCCAGTGGTTTTGTTTGTTTGTTTGTTTTGTTTTGTTTTGTTTTTAATTTCCATAGGTTTTGGGGGAACAGGTGGCATTTGGTTACATGAGTAAGTTCTTTAGTGGTGATTTGTGAGATTTTGGTGCACCCATCACCCAAGCAGCATACACTGAACCCAATTTGTAGTCTTTTATCCCTCAACTTCTTCCCACCCTTTCCCTCTGAGTCCCCAAAGTTTATTGTATCATTCTTATGCCTTTGCATAGATGCAAAAACATAAGAAGGTTTTCTTTGTATTGCATTTGCTTTTGGATTCTTGGTCAGGAAATCTTTGCCTAAGCCAATGTCTAGAAGGGTTTTTTCTGATGTTATCTTCTAGAATTTTTAGTTTCAGGTCTTAGGTTTAAGTCCTTGACCCATCTTGAGTTGCTTTTTATGTAAAGTGAGAGATGAGGATCCTGTTTTATTCCCCTGCATGTGACTTGCCAATTATCCCAGCATCATTTGTTGAACAGGGTGTTGTTTACCCACTTTATGTTTTTGTTTGCTTTGTCAAAGATCAGTTGGCTGTAAGCATTTGGGTTTATTTCTGGGTTCTCTATGCTGTTCCATTGGTCTATGTGCCTATTTTTATACCAGTACCATGCTTTTTTGGTGACTATCGCCTTGTAGTATAGTTTGAAGCCAGATAATGTGATGCTTCCAGATTTGTTCTTTTTGCTTAGTCTTGTTTTGGCTATGCAGGCTCTTTTTGGGTTCCATATGAATTTTAGGATTGGTTTTCTAGTTCTGTGAAGAATTATGGTGGTATTTTGATGGAAATTGCATTGAATTTGTAGATTGCTTTTGGCAGTATGGTCATTTTCACATTGATTCTACCCATCAGTGAGCATGGGACATGTTTCCATTTGTTCAGGTCATCTATAATTTAGAAAGACAACATTTTAGAAGCAAAGACCACCTCCCAGAACTAAGATATTCACTTTAGGAGTAAAGATAAAACCATAGTAGACCTGTGCTAACAAGGCATAAAATTATGCCTCCAACAAAACTAAGGTGATGTAAAGTAATTAAACTACCTTCAAGAACAGTGCTTAACATTCCTCAAGGTAGAAAGCATACTTGATGTTTTCTTGATGATGGTCTTCAGCACATCTCCCACAATGTCCAGTATACAATTTAAAAGTTACTAGATAAGTGATGACAAAGGAAAAGGAGACCCATGTAAAAGAAAAATAAGTAGTAAATAGAAACCAGTCTCAAAATGACCCAGAAGTTGGAATTATCAGACAAAAACTTTAAAATGTCTGTTATAAATATCTTCAGGCCAGAAGCAATGGCTCACACCTATAATCACAGCACTTTGGAGGCCAAGGCAGGAGGATCACTTGAGGTCAAGAGTTCAAGACCAACCTGGCCAACATGGTGAAACCCTGTCTGTTCTAAGAATACAAAAATTAGCCAGCCGTAGTGGCACACTCCTGTAATCCCAGATACTCAGGTGGCTGAGGCAGGAGAATCACTTGAACCTGGGGGGCAGAGGTTGCAGTGAGCCAAGATTGTGCCACTGCACTCCAGCCTGGGCGACAGAGTGGGACTCTGTCTCAAAAAAATAGATTTAAAATCATTTTTTTTAAATCTTCATAGACTTAAAGGACAATATGGTCATAACAGATAAACAAATTAAATCATTACTAAAAAAATAGAAAATCTAAAACAAGCAACCAAATGGAAATCTAGAATTGAAAAATACAATATATGAAATTGCAAAACAAGGCAAAAAACACTGAATAGCTTAAGAGTAGTTTGTACACAGCAGAAGAAATAATCAGTGACCTTGAAGATAGGTCAATAGAAATCATCTAAATTGAAATTTAATAGTACTCACCAAGTTCCTGGAATTATCGATAAAAGGGGATCCAGACAGAATCAGCCAAACATTTAAAGCCACTATCACCCATAGGCCTGAAGAGGCAAGAGGAGGACAAGGTATCAGCACCCAGAGAGAGAGTTGTAGAAGGCCTGACCTCACTCTATTTTCTGTCCTTGATCTTCTGCCAGTGCCTCTGTGAACCAGAAGCTCAAAGCCATAGGAGTCCATTGATTCAGTCTATAAAAAAATCCCACAGCCCATAGCACAGTGGAGGGGCACACAGGAAGTATCCAGATCATATGTCTAAATGTATCTCAGAAAATAATTCAAAAGACAAAGAAGAAACAAACCAAAAAAGCTCCTGCATAAATCCTAGGAAAATAAAGAAGTCACTTATAAAGGAATAAAATTTGCACGTGTTCAACGTTCGTGCAGCAGTAAGTCCCAAAAGATGCTGTAGTACTATCTATTAAATTTTGAGCAGAAATGTTATAATCAAATATTTTTAAATCTACTCAAAAGATTTTTCATGTGTAAAGGCAACAGAAAGGTATTCTCAGATGTCCAAGGATGAGAAAACATATCCTTCACATTGCTTTTAGAAAGAAATATTCAAAGATATATTAAAACCAATCGTAAGAAAAGTCAAAATTAAGAACTAAAATGAAACAAAATACAGAAAATAAATTTTAAAATAAAATAAAATTGTATATGTGTACATGTAAAGAATTTCAAAATTGAAACGTATTATAAAAGAATTTGTGTAATGCTTCAACTTGAGCAAAGGAAGTAATGAACAATAGAATTACCTGATTTTTAAAAAGATTTCCAGTTGGCAGACACTAAGAGAGATCATAGTATGCATCCTACCCATAGCCCACTCCTAGAGTGGGAGAGGAGAATGGGAGATTTAGAGACTCCAGAGAGACAGACAGTTTGACAAAACTCTTCTTGTTATTTAAATACTGGATTAATGGGTCTTTTCTGCCTCTGCTGGGCATCAAATTAATCTTATTAAATCATGTCCTATCTGATAGATTCTAGAGTTCAAGGTAAGGTTTGGTCCTTCATGCTTCACTCAACTTTTCTCATTCTGTATCTACTCCTTACCCATTGCTACATTCTTCACCCTGCAATGCATAACAAATCTCCCATGTTCAATTAACTTAAAACAGTAACTATGTGGTCTTGCCCCAGCACTTTCAAACAATGGCTAAAATTCTTACAGGATTGAGACACTGTACAAAGAATTTCTGAATAATCTCCAGGAAAACAGAGTTGCAATAAGGAATCACACAATGACCAATTTCATTACTAAATAACTTGAGAAGTGATTTTCTTACTGAGTGAAGAAAAAAGTCTGGTTGAATGTACCCCAGACAATTAAAAATGATTATCTCTAGGGATGGGATTATGGCAGACTTGGTAATGTCTTTCCACATTACCAATTGTAGCTCTTTAAATTTTTTAAATTTTCACAAGAACCATATTATGTACTTCAACTAGAAAAGCCTTTAAATTTTGATGGTAGAGATGTTTTCTCTAGTGTATACTTTCCTGAAACTCGAGATGTATACATTAAATATGTGCAGCTTCTTATGTGTCAGTCATATCTCAATAAAGTAGTTTTATTTAAAAAAATCATTTAAAGATAAAGAATTGTAAAATAAAATACAAGAGACATAGGAATAGTTAAACGACAGCACAAGGAATCAAACTAACACATCCAAAATGTGGGCTATTCTGTAGGACAATCGACCCAGTTTTTGCAACATGACAAAGGTAGCGAAAGAGAGGGTGGGGTGGGAAATTGGTTGAGTTTTTAACAGAATTAAGAGATGACAAACAAATGTGTTAACCTTGTTTGCATCCTAATTTAAACAAACCTTTTTAAGTAAGACATTTTTTAGACAATAAAAGAAATTTTATTCTAGACTGGCTACTAGATGATACCAAATTTATTAGAGATGCATACTAAAATATATGAAGGTAAAATGGCATAATTACTTGAATTTCATTTTGAAAGTAAAATGAAAAGAGGAATACATGTTTTATGGGAAAAACTGATAATTATTGATTCTGGGTAAAGGATATATGGGGGTTCCTCTAATTATTCTCTATCTTTGTGTATGTTTGAATATTTTCATAATTTAAATTTTTAATGAAATTTTAAAACTTTTTTTTTTTTTGAGATGGAATCTCACTCCATTGGTCAGGCTGGTCTTGGACTCCTGACCTCAGGTGATCTGCCTGCCTCAGCCTCCCAAAGTGGTAAGATTATAGGTGTGAGCCACCGCACCCAGCCACCAGTTTCTTTATCCAGTCCACTGCTGATAGACATCTAGGTTGATTCCATGTCTTTGCTATTGTGAATAGTGCTGTGATGAACATGTGAGTGTATGTGTCTTTTTGGTAGAACAATTTATTTTCTTTTAGATATATACCAGTAATGGGATTGCTGGGTCAAATGGTAGCTGTATTTTAAGTTCTTTGAGAAATCTCCAAACTGATTTCCACAGTGGTTGAACTAATTTACATTACCACCAACAGTGTATAAGTGTTCTCTTTCTCTGCAGCCTTATCAGCATCTGTGGTTTTTTAACAATGGGCATTATGACTGGTGTGAGATGGTATTTCATTGTGGTTTTGATTTGCATTTCTATGATGATTAGTGATGTGGAACATTTTTTCATATGTTTCTTGGACACTTGTATATCTTCTTTTGAGAAGTGTTTGTTCATGTCTTTTGCCCATTTTTATATTTATATATTTATTTATGTATTTATTTATTTTTGAGACAGAGTTTCACTCTGTCAGGCAGGCTGGAGTGGAGTGGTGCAATCTCGGCTCACTGCAACCTCTGCTTCCCCAGTTCATGCAATTCTCCTGCCCCTGCCTCCTAAGTTGGTGGGATTACAGGTGCCTGCCACCATGCCCGGCTTCTTCTGCCTCCCTCCACCCCTTTTTTGTTTCTGAAACCGAGTTTTACTCTTGTTGCCCAGGCTGGAGTGCAAAGGTGTGATCTTGGCTCACTGCGACCTCCAGCTCCTGGGTTCAAGCAATTGTCCTGTCTCAGCCTCCCGAGTAGCTGGCATTACAGGCATGCTCCAGCACACCAAGCTAATTTTGTATTTTTAGTAGAGACAGGGTTTCTCCATGTTGGTCAGGCTGGTCTTGAACTCCCGACCTTAGGTGATCCACCTTCCTCGGCCTCCCGAAGTGCTGGGATTACAGGCGTGAGCCACTGTGCCTGGCCTCTTTTGCCCATTTTTAATTTTTATTGTTATTGAGACAGAGTTTCGCTCTTGCTGCCCAGGTTGGAGTGCAATGGTGCAATCTTCGCTCACCACAACCTCTGCCTCCCAGGTTCAAGCGATTCTCCTACTTCAGCCTCCTGAATAGCTGGGATTACAGGCATGTGCCACCATGCCTGGCTAATTTTTTGTATTTTTAGTGGAGACAGGGTTTCTCCATGTTGGTCAGGCTGGTCTTGAACTCCCAACTTCCACTGATCCGCCTGCCTCAGCCTCCCAAAGTGCTAGGATTATAGGCATGAACCACCATGGTCACCCGCTTTTGCCCATTTTTAAATGGTGTTATTGTTTTTCACTTGTTCAATAGTTTAAATTCCATATAGATTCTGGATATAAACCTTTGTCAGATGCATAGTTTGTGAATATGGTGGCTCACATGTGTAACCCCAGCACTTTGGTAGGCCGAGGTAGGCGGATCACAAGGTCAGGAGTTCTAGACCAGCCTGGCCAACATGGAGAAACCCCGTCTCTACTAAAAATACAAAAAATTAGCCGGGCGTGATGGCTCACACCTGTAATCCCAGCTACTCGGGAAGCTGAGGCAGGAGAATTGCTTGAACCTGGGAGGCAGAGGTTGCGATGAGGCTAGATCGCACCACTGTACTCCAGTGTGGGCAACAAGAGCAAAACTCTGTCTCAAAAATAAATAAAATAAAATAATGAACCTTCTCTGTGACACACAATTTACCCACATAACAAACCTGCACATGTACCCCTGAACCTAAAAGTTAAAAAAAAAATGATAATGAACCTCAACACCTCAATAATATCCTCCAGCTGCAGCCATGTTGCCGCAAAGAGCATCTCACATTTATCTCACACTACACATAAAATTGAACTAGAAACTGATTATAAACCTTAAGAGTTCAAAGTAGAAAACTTCTTCAAAAAAATAATAGAAAATCTTTGTGACTTTGGGTTAGCCAGGAATTTCTTAAATAGGACACAAAAACCATGAGCCAAACAACTACAACCCAAATGTCCATCAGTAGATGAATAGATAGACAAATTGTGGTATATCTGCACAATGGACTATTATTCAGCTGTGAAAAAAATGATCTGGCTGGGAGAGATGGCTCACACCTGTAGTCCTAGCACTTTGGGAGGCTGAGGAAGGCAGATCACTTGAGGTCAGGAGTTCGAGACCAGCCTAGCCTCACCAGCGTGGTGGCACGTACCTGTAATCTCAGTTACTCGGGAGGCTGAGGCAGAAAAATCGCTTGAATCCCAGAGGCGGAGGTTGCAGTGAGCCAAGATCGCGCCATTGCACTCCAGCCTGGGGGACAAGAGTGAAACTCCGTCTCAAAAAAAAAAAAAGGATCTAATAACTGATATATACTACAGCACAAATGAACCTCGAAAATATTATGCTGAGTAGAAGAAGCCAGGCACAAAAACTCACATATTATCTGATTTATTTTATGATATTTCCAGAGTAAACAAATCCATAGGCACAAAAAGCAGATTAGTAATTACTAGAGGATGGGAGAAAGGGGAAGTGGGAGTGATTGCTTAATGGTTATGAGGTGTTTCTTTTGGGTGTTGAAAAAGTGTTAGAGGGTGGTGTTTGCACACATTGCAAATACTCTAGCTGCCACTGAATTACACTCTTTAAAGGTACTAATTATATGTTATCTGAATTTCACCTCACTTTAAAAGAAAAAACAGAAGCCTTTAAAAAATGAGAAAGCTGAGATTTAAAGAGAGATTTCAGAAATTTTCCCATGGTCCCTCAGGGTTGTCTGACCTTAAATATACCCTTTAACCACCGCACTTGGCTGCCCCTGCCACCTCGCTAACATATAAGCAGAGCTCTCTCTGGGTTGAAGGAAGCTAGAGAATTTACATTCCCTGTATTTCTCAAGTTTTATATTGTGAGCAAAAAAAGTGTTCCTATAACTTTTTTTTTTTTTTTTTTTTTTTTTTTTGAGACGGAGTTCTCGCTCTGTCGCCCAGGGCTGGGAGTGCCAGTGGCGGCCGTTCTCAGCTCACTTGCAGGCTCCGCCTCCCGGCGTTTACGCCATTCTCCTGCCTCAAGCCTCACCGGAGTAGCTGGACTACATTAGCTGGGACTACAGGCGCCCGCCCCACCTCGGCTCCGGCTACTAGTTTTTTTTTTTTTTTTTTTTTTGTATTTTTTAGGTGGACGGATTTCACCGTGTTAGCCAGTTGATGGTCTTATGATTTCTCCTGACCTTGTTAGATCCACCCGTTCTCGGCTCCAAAAGCTGCTGGGATTACAGGTTGAGCCACTCGCGCCCGGCCGCCCTATAAACTCTTATATACCACACCACATGACTGTGAAAAAAAAATGACTATCTTGTGAATACTGGACAAGAGGCACCAAAGTGTTGTCCCTGACAAGTGGATGACAAGCATTAAATTTTCTGCTTTCCACTTTTCTGTATTATCTTAATTTTTGTAATAGTCATATTTAAAAGTTTATAATGAAAGAAAATAAGCTTGAAAACCATTTAAATTAAATAGGCTGCCTCAGATGGTCGTGAGTGCTCCTGTCATTGCAGGTGTTCAAAAGAAAACAGTCGGCCAGGCATGGTGGCTCACGCCTGTAATCCCAGCACTTTGGGAGGCCAAGGCAGGCAGATCACAAGGTCAGGAGATCAAGATCAACCTGGCTAGCACAGTGAAACCCCTCTCTACTAAAAATACAAAAAAATTAGCCGGGCATTGTGGCGGGCGCCTGTAGTCCCAGCTACTCCGGAGGTGGAGGCAGAAGAATGGCGTGAACCCGGGAGGCGGAGCTTGCAGTGAGCCAAATAGCACCACTGCATTCCAGCCTGGGCAACAGAGCAAGACTCTGTCTCAAAAAAAGAAGAAAACAGTCAGTCTCTTGATGGAGAGAAAGTAGATGGATTGAAGCACTGGCTAGAAGACTAACCTAGATGACTCTTGAGTTATCTGAGTCATCCAGGCCCAGTAAGTTTCTAGTCTTGGATAGCAATTCATAATTGCCAATACCTGTAGGACAATTGCCTTGCACCAAGTTCTGTGAAAAGCATTTATATCACAAGCCTATATGATGCGTACTCTTACTGTCCCTGTCTTAGTCCACTTGTGCTGCTATAACAAAATACCATAGGGTAATTTGTAAAGAACACAAATTTATTTCTCACAGTTCCGGAAGCTGAAAATCCAGGATCAAAGTGCTGGAGGTTTAGTGCCTAGTGAAGGGCGTGGTTTCCCCTTCCAATATGATGCCTCGTTGCTGCAACATCCAGAGAGGAAGGCTGTGTCTTCATAGGGTGGAAAGCAAAAGGGTGACTGAATTGAATAATGTGTGAACCCTTTTATATAAGCACATTAATCCCATTTGTGAGGGAGGAGCGCTCATGGCCTGTTCACCTCTTAAAAGCCCCACCTCTTGACACTATCACTTTATTGGCCATTAAGTTTCAACACCTGAATTTTGGAGGGGAAGCATTCAAAATACAGCAGTCCCTGTTTTTACATGAAGACATTGAAATGAAAAAATCTTCAACTTGACCAATGTCACATAGCTACATGTCAGGCCAGATCTACTTTACCACAGAGCCCAGGCTCCTAATACCTGCAATGCAACGCCCTTCACCACTGTAACAGATGCCACATAGCACACGAGTGCATGTGAGAAAGAGTGCTCAGTGATGACAGTATGGTACAGTGCAAGGAGCACAGGTTGGGAAACAGGAATGTTCCTCCAAGGACTGTTACCAATTTGTTTTGTGACCATGAACCCTTCTCATCTCTGAAATGCAATTTCCTTTCCTATAAAATGCAGGAAAAGTCAAATTTAGCTCTAAGGATTCACTCTCTCACAGCTGTTATTATAAATTCTCTCAAATTACCATGGCTGTTATGTTTAGATTCCTGACAAATCACTTTACTTCTCCAGGATAAAAGTGACAAGATTTCTTACCAGAACCAGAACCCAGTAACTCTCTACTTGGAGAAAAAAGAGAGTATATTCTGAAGTATCACTTATTATCTTAGGAAAATAAGCTTCGGGCCGGGTGCGGTGGCTCACGCCTGCAATCCCAGCACTTTGGGAGGCCGAGGCGGGCAGATCATGAGGTCAGGAGATCAAGACCATCCTGGCTAACACGGTGAAACCCCATCTCTACTAAAAATACAAAAAATTAGCTGGGCGTGGTGGCGGGCGCCTATAGTCCCAGCTACTCGGGAGGCTGAGGCAGGAGAATGGCGTGAACCCAGGAGACGGAGCTTGCAGTGAGCCGAGATTGCGCCACTGCACTCTAGCCTGGCTGACAGAGTGAGATTCCATTTCAAATAAATAAATAAATAAATTTCTTCAGTGGAACTTGGTTCTCAAAGACAGTTAATTTCTCTCTCCTTAAAGAAACCCAATTAAAATAATAAGAGAAATACAAAAAAAATAAGCACAAAACAAAAATGAAAATAAATTAGAGACCATCAAGAGATGTCAGATGGCTAGGTTTGGGGCTCACACTTGTAATCCCAGCACTTTGGGAGGCCGAGGCGGGTGGGTCCCTTGAGGTCAGGAGTTCAAGACCAAACCAGCCAACTTGGTAAAACCCCGTCTCTACTAAAAGTACAAAAATTAGCCAGGTTTGGTGGCACGCACCTGTAATCCCAGTCACTCAGGAGGCTGAGGCAGGCGAATCACTTGAATCCAGGAGGCGGAATTTGCAGTGAGCTGAGATCATGCCACTACACTCTAGCCTGGGAGACAGAGCAAGACTCCATTTAAAAAAAAAAAATAGAGGTGTCAGATTTCAGCAAGTTTCTAGAAGACATAAAGTAGATGAAAAGGCATCAAAAGACAAAATGGAAAATGTCACCATCTTTAGTATTCCTACAGGTGGCCTCAAAGATCAGAAAGAGCTGGACAGCAAAATTGAAGAGGCCAATCTTGGAGAGCCCAGATATTTTCACCCCCTTCCCATTATATTTTCAACCCCTTCTCATTAAGTCAAACAAGTGTAAAATTCACCCATAGCAAAATATCAGAAGAGCTCTGCTCTAAGGTAGAACAAAATGCCAGGAAATAATAAAGGAGTTAGTTGTATCTGTTGGCCCAAAGATGAGCCCCATTCATGTATAAAAGCTCTAATTCTGTCTCCCTGTTCTGTCATTCTTTGTCTATTGAGACTATCATGTGGCTTTTGTCTTTTATTCTACTAATATGTTTTGTTTTGTTTTATTGTTGTTGTTGTTGTTGTTGAGACGGAGTCTCGCTCTGTTGCTCAGGCTGGCGTGCAGTGGTACGATCTCTGCTGACTGCAAGCTCCACCTCCTGGGTTCACACCATTCTCCTGCCTCAGCCTCCCGAGTAGCTGGGACTACAGGCGCATGCCACCATGTCCAGCTAATCTTTTTTTTTTTTTTTTTTTTTTGTATTTTTAGTAGAGACGGGGTTTCACTGTGTTAGCCAGGATGGCCTCGATCTTTGACCTCATGATCCACCCACCTTGGCCTCCCAAAGTAGGGGGATTACAGGCATGAGCCACCACACCCAGCCATATGTTGTTTTACATTGATTTATTTTTCTGTGTTGACTCATCCTTGCATGCCTAGCAAAATACCACTTGGCCATGGATTATGATCCTTTCCATATGTTGCCGGATTTATGTTGATAGTATTTTGTTGAGAATTGTGTCTGTGTTCTTAATGGATATTGGTCTATAGTTTTCTTTTCTTGGGATGTCTGTCTAGTTTTAGAATCAGGATAATGCTGATCCCATAGAAAGAGTGGGGACATTTCCCTGCTTCTATTTTCAGAAGAGTCTCCAAATGACAACTTCCTAAGGAAGTTAATACTTCCCTAAAGTATTTGGTAAAGTTCAACAGTGAAGCCATCTGGGCTTGGGATTCCCTTTGAAAAAAGTTTTTTATTATGATTAATTCAATGTCATCACTTGTTATAGATTTGTTAAGATTTTCTATTTCTTCTTGAGTCAGTTTTAGTAGTTTTTGTCTTTCCAGAAATTTTCCATTTCATCTAATTTATTGGAATACTATAAACAACTGTATTTCAAGTATTTCTTATAATAATAAGAATAATTGAAATAAATAATAATATGAATGGTGCCGCAATAAACATACGGGTACATGTGTCTTCATAGCAGCATGATTTATAATCCTTTGGGTATATACCCAGTAATGGGATGGCTGGGTCAAATGGTATTTCTAGTTCTAGATCCTTGAGGAATCACTGTAGTGGGGTGGGGGAGGGGGGAGAGATAGCATTAGGAGATATACCTAATGTAAATGACGAGTTAATGGGTGCAGCACACCAAAATGGCACATGTATACATATGTAACAAAACTGAACATTATACTCATGTAACCTAGAACTTAAAATAGAAGGAAAAAATAAAACAGCAATGAAGTCAAAAAAAGAAAACG
>NW_016810106.1:1761864-1773732 GCF_001698545.2 Rhinopithecus bieti
AACTAGAAATACCATTTGACCCAGTGATCCCATTACTAGGTATATACCCAAAGGATTATAAATCATGCTACTATAAAGACACATGCACACGTATGTTTATTGTGGCACTATTCACAATAGCAAAGACTTGGAACCAACCCAAATGTCCATCAATGATTGACTGGATTGAGAAAACGTGGCACATATACACCATGGAATATTACGCAGCCATAAAAAAGGATGAGTTCATGTCCTTTGTAGTGACATGGATGAAGCTGGAAACCATCATTCTGAGCAAACTACCACAAGTACAGAAAATCAAACACTGCGTGTTCTCACTCATAGGTGGGAATTGAACAATGAGAACACTTAGACACAGGACAGGGAACATCACACGCCGGGGCCTGTCGTGGAGTAGGGAGATGGGGGAGGGAGAGCATTAGGAGAAATACCTAATGTAAATGACGAGTTAATGGGTGCAGCAAACCAACATGGCACATGTATACCTATGTAACAAACCTGCACGTTGTGCACATGTGCCCTAGAACTTAAAATATAATAATAAAAATATATATAGTGTTTTTGTGTTTATCTCAAAATATTTTAAACTTTCCTCAAAATTCTTTTTTGACACATTGGTTAGTTGAGTGTGTTGTTTAATTTGCACATATTTGTTAATTTTCCAATTTTTCTTGTTACTTATTTCTAATTTTATTCTCATTGTGGTTGGAGAACATACTTTGTATGCTTTCAATCCTTTAAATTTATTGAGACTTGTTTTATGGCTTAACATACTGTTTAGCATCAAGAATGTTCTAAAAACAATATTGTATGTGCACTTAAGAAAAATGTGTGTTTTGTTATAAATGGGTGGAATATTCTGCAAGTGTCTGTTAGGTCTAGTTGGTTTATAGTGTTGTTTAATTTTCTTGTTGCTCTTCTGTCTAGTTGTCTATTCGTCATTGAAAGTGAGTACTGAAGACTCCAACTATTGTTTCCAAACTATTACTTTATTCAATTCTGTCCAGTGTTACTTCATGTATTTTGGGGGCTCTACTGTTAGGTGAATACCTATTAATTATTGTTATGTCTGGTCTATCATTTCTTTTTTTTTTTTGGTGGGGGGGGGAGGTGGTGGATAGGGTTTCACTCTGTCACCCAGGCTGGAGTGCAGTGGTATAAATACAACACACAGCTCACTGCTGCCTCAATCTTCTGGGCTTAAGCGATTCTCCCACCTCAGCCTCTCAAGTAGCTGAGACCACAGGTGTGTGCCACCATGCCCTACTAATTTTTTCACTTTTTTGTAGAGACAAAGTCTCACCATTTTGCCCAGGCTGGTCTCGAATGCCTGGGCTTAGGCAATCCTCCCACCTCAGCCTCCCAAAATGCTGGGATTAGAGGCATGAGCCACCATGCCCAGTCTGGTCTTCATTCTTAAATAAGAATGGACAACCAATGATCACTGACATTTGAGAAAGGCTTACAGCTACAGTAATAAAACTAAATTAAAACTGAAAATACATTCTGGAATTATACAGAAAGAAATATAATCTTACACACAGCCAGATTTTTTAATGGGCAGTCTTTATATAGTCCTAGCAGTATAAATGCTGTTTTTTAATTTTACTCTCTTGTAATCAACCTACTGATATAGCCCAAAGACCTAATTTTGGCTACAGAGAATAATTTAAATATTAATCCTTGATAATTTAAAAATGAATGCACAACTGACAGAAATTAGATGGTGGAAGGGAGATGAGATGAGAAAAGGTGCTGATATCCTTTTTTACAAAACAAAGAGATCATTGCCAAGTAACAATGGAATCTGAAATAAATATCGAAGTATATTATTCAAAGTTAGAAAGTTTCTGTGTAGCAGAATTTAAAATGATGATAATTACCAACTGTTAAAAACTGGACGAGATGGAGATACAGGTTAACAATTCTAATACAGATATACATGTATATTGAAGTTAAATAAGTAAATGGACAAGAGATCATAGGAGTCAGGTTTCTTACTCTTGGGTTTGGAGGCTAGAGATAACCGAGGGCAAGCGGCTAGAATGATCCATATGGTGATGGATTAGAATTGGTGACTTAAGCATAAATTCATGTTTTGCTTAATATAGACACAGTGATTACATATAGAAACAGAGATACATATGTATCACAAGTTAGTAAATATACATGAATCTTCTTGCTCTGTCAGCTGAGACAGCCTAGAAGCAACCACATTCCACTAGCAATGAGCACACCTAATCCCCAGATCTTGGATCTTGATTTCTAACACCACTCTCCAAAGAACCAGAGAAATGGTTGATTCTGAAACTGGGAGAGAAAAAACACAAATAAGTTTGGAGCATCAACAGAAAGTAAGAAAGTGTTCAAAAAAAAAAAAATTCACAGCGATGGGACCATCAAAGGAACCAACTGAAAGATTTCCCAATGGCCAACACTGGAAGAATTTGAGGAAAAAAAAAGTATTAAATTATAGCCCAAAGTACAAAATAAACATCCATGAATCCTGACTAATAGAAATAAATGATCGAATAAATGAATTAACAACAGAGAAAAGTCTCCTGTTGGCCATGCGTGGAGGCTCACGCCTATAATCCCAGCACTTTGGTAGGCTGAGATGCATGGACCACCTGAGGTCAGGAGTTTGAGACCAGCTAGGCCAACATGGTGAAACCCCATCTCTACTAAAAATACAAAAATTAGCCAGGTGTTGTGGCAGGTGCCTGTAATCCCAGCTACTCAGGAGGCTGAGGCAGGAGAATCACTTGAACCCAGGAGGCGGATGTTGCAGTGAACTGAGATCGCACCACTGCGCTCCAGCCTGGGCAATAGAGCTGGGTTCCACCTCAAAAAAAAAAAAAGGAAAGTCTCCTCCTGTGCAAAAGAGCTCCAAATAAATTCTGTAGTATTCCAACCTAAAGGAGGTGAAGCATAATTCCTACTCCTTAATTATGGGCTGTGCTTAGTGACTTCCTTCCAAAGAAGAAGGAGAATTGCTTGAACCCAGGAGGCAGAGGTTACCGTGAGCCGAGACCATGCCACTGCACTGCAGCCTGGGCAACACAGCAAGAGTCCGTCTCAAAAAAAATAAATAAATAAAAATTAAGTTTTCATTATTTATTGGGCACATACTAACATTGACTGGGCAGTTCCTTACTGCTAGGCATCAAGTGCTTTACAGAATAAACTCAGTTAATCCTTACATCCACCCTGTAAATTGGTATTACCGTTATCTCCAGGCTACAGATGGGGAAACTGAGAGAGGCTGAGCGCCACTAATCCTCCTTCTCACAGTTGGGAAGTGGTGGACCTGGGCTTCAAGAATGTACACACTTGGTCGGGCGTGGTGGCTCTCACCTGTAATCCCAGCACTTTGGGTGGCCGAGGCTAGCGGATCACTCCAGATCAGGAGTTCAAGACCAGCCTGGCCAACATGGTATGACCCTATCTCTACCAAAAAATACAAACATTAGCCAGGCGTGTGGTGGAGCATGCCTGTAGTCCCAGCTACTGGGGAGGTTGAGGTGGCAGAATCGCTTGAACCTGGAAGTAGAGGTTGTTGTGAGCCGAGATCACATAACTGCACTCCAGCCTGAGTGACAGAATGAGACCTTGTCTCAAAAAAAAAAAAAGTGTGCACTTAACTTCCATTTCCATCTGCCTGTCAATAGTTATTTCATAATCAGAAAAAATGCTTTAAAAATCCCTTATCATGTACCTTGTGTTTCCTACAGTTGAAATTCAGAAATGTTGATATTTTAGCACTTGAATGTGGTTCTTAGGGTAAAGTACCTCACCTAATGGTAGAAGTGAAGCATTATTTAAGATCATGGTTTTTGTATTTCTTGGCTTTGTAGGCAAACCTGAGTTCCAGCTACAAGGTGCCGTCTGCAGTGTGCCCATCTGGAGCTTTGCTTGGTTTTGCAATGGGAGGCTTATAAATAGACACATCAAGTGCCTGATACTCAATCCATGGCAGCTCTTATTAATATGAAAATCCCATTTGCAGAAGGCTTTTTCTACATAATTGAATTGGCCCAGTGAAGTAATCCTATTAAAAACAAAAACCTGTCTCAAGAGGCCCAGGAAGAGTTGTGTGTTATTTGCATAGATTTGCATATCAATTCATAGCTGGTGAAATTCCTCATTAAGGAGTGAATTTCTCCAAGCTGCTGAAACCCAAGGCGGCAAATATTTTGAGTCAATTAATTTTATAGATCAGGAAGAGTCTGGCTCTCCCGCTACCTACCTCTCCCCTCCGAAAAAAGTAAATAAGACTTCACCCCAAACCCAGGTTTTACTTAGAAATTCTAACTGGAGAGTAGGGGTGGAAGGGCAGGTAGGTCTACCTGGATGTTCATTGGTTGGAGAGTCTGAAGGAAGGAGGCAAGAAACACTTAAAGCCAGGAGCCAGCCCCAATCCAGAGTCTGTATCCCTCTCTGAGAATCAGATTCTCCAAATGAAGCCCAGACCAAGGGCTTCTCCAGCACCTTCTCTCCTCTCTACATTCTTACCTGAGTCCTCTCGCCCGACATCCACATTTCCTTTAGTTCCATCCTTCTTGTCCCTGACACTTTTTCCCTCACCTTCAGTGCTTCCACTTGTAAAATGGGAATAATAATAATTAATAATTCTACCTCTAGGATTAAGAAGGAGAGGAGGAAAGGCCTAGCCCTTAATGTAGACTGAATAAGCAAGAAATGTTAGCTGTTCGGTTCAGTGGTCTATTACTTGGATAACAAACTACCCTATAACTCAGTGGCTTAAAACAACAATGTTGCTTGCTCAAGATTCTGTGAGTCAGAAATTTACAGAAGGTTCAGATGGGAGGCTTGCTCCATGCAGCATTGGCTGGGGTCATTCACTCAGCAGCATAAGCCAGTGGCTAAGTTGGAGTGGAATTTTCAAGAAGGCTTCACCCATTTGTGAAGTGCCTCTGTGCTTTTCCCTGTGGTCATTCCCTTCATGTGGCTAGCTTGGTCTTCCTCACAACATGGTGGTCGCACACTTTTTATCTAGCAGCTGGCTTCTAAAAGGAGGTATTCCAAGGAGGAAAGCAGAGCTGCCAATCTCCAAGGCCCAGCCTTAGGAATTACAGTGTCACTTCCATTATGTTCTGTTGGTCAAAACAAGTTCCAGCCTAGCACAAATATAAAGGGGGACAGGATAAACTCCATTTCTTATTTATTTATTTGGAGATGGGGTCTTGCTCTGTTGGAATGCAGTGGCACAATCTGACTCACTGCAGCCTCGTCCTCCCAAGCTCAAGCAATCCTCTCACCCCAATCTCCTGAGCAGCTGGGACTATAGGTATGGGCCACCATGACCGGCTATTTTTTCTATTTCTTTTGTAAAGACAGGGTCTCCCTGTTACCCATAGGGAGTATGAGTTACTGGTCTCCAACTCCTCAACTCAAGCAGTCCTCCTGCCTCAGCCCCACAAAGTGCTAGGATTACAGGTATGAGCCACCAAGCCCAGCCAACTCCATGCTTGATAGAAAAGTGGCAAAGAATGTGGCAAAGAATGTGCAGTCATCTTTAACCTACCACACTGTTGATGGACAATCTCATCCACTTCATCTATGGCCCTGAGAATTCTCCCAAGACAAGATCACAGATATTTTTTCAAAACACTGACCTGAACATGTCATCATCTCTCTGTTAAAGCCTCTAAGACCTCCATTACCTGTAGAAACAAATTCAGATTCCCTAGGTTGACATTGGAGACCCTTCACAAATCATACTCTACCTCTCCAGCTTGACTTCTAGCCGGCAAGCACACATGTGCACATACCTCCTCCCACAAATTCAGACACTCACACAAGTAAAAAGACACACATTCAAACATATATGTGCTGTTGACTGCCAACTTCCCGGAAAGACCACAGGAATAACCCATGCATCAAACAAAGTCATGATTTTTTTTACCAAACTGCTGTCAGGGACACCAAATTAACCCTGACCAGGCCATAGGAGTGTCTCAGAACAGGGAGACAAGTGACAGATACCTATTGGGTTTCAGTGTTCAAATTCAAGTGGTTTGGCCGGGTGTGGTGGCTCACACCTGCAATCCTAGCACTTTGGGAGGCCAAGGTGGGTGGATCTCCTGAGGTCAGGAGTTCGAGACCAGCCTGGCCACCATGGTGAAACCTCGTCTCTACTAAAATACAAAATTAGCCGGGGTGGTGCGTGCCTGTAATTCCAACTCCTTGGGAGGCTGAGGCAGGAGAATTGCTTGAATCTGGGAGATGGAGGTTGCAGTGAGCCAAGATTGTGCCACTGCACTGCAGCCTGGGCGACAGAGCAAGACTCTGTCTCAAAAAAAAAAAAAATTCAAGTGATTTAATGTAGGTCTTTGAATGTGGGGAACTGACTAGAATTGGGCAAAGTTCATGATATTCTAATTTAGGATGAGGGGCCACAGTGGGGCAAGAGCCATAAAGCAAGTCTTGATTAGGATGCATTTGTTTGGCAAGTAAACTTTCTTCCCAGGTGAGCATCCAACTGCCCTGAGAAGGGGGCTACGTGGCCAAATAAGCAACATCTTGTTTAAAAAGGTTTTCAAGAATTTCCAGAGCAAGCAGGGAGGTATTTATTGGTTTACAGTTTTATCTCCTCAGGCAAGAATGTTCTGGAATGAATACTGGTTATGTTGACACAGGTGGTTTCAGTCTTCAGTCCTGATAACTAAGCTATGGGAACCTCTGTCCTCAAAACACACAGTCACTCTCTAGCCCACATCAGTCAGACTCTGAGCGACCTTCGTCTTCTCAGTCTCCTTTTTTTTTTTTTTTTTTTTTTTTTTTGAGACAGAGTCTCACTCCGTCACCCAGGCTGGAGTGCGGTGGCGCGATATCAGCTCATTGCAACCTCCACCTGCTGGGTTCAAGAAATTCTCGTGCCTCAGCCTCCTGAATTAGCTGGGATTACAGGTGCATGCCACCACATCCAGCTAATTTTTTGTGGGTTTTGTTTTGTTTTGTTTTGTATTTTTAGTAGAGAAGGCGTTTCACCATGTTGGCCAGGCTGGTCTTGAATTTTTGTATTTTTAGTAGAGATGGAGTTTTGCCATGTTGGCCAGGGTGGTCTCCAACTCCTGACCTCAAGTGATCCGCCCACCTCGGCCTCCCAAAGTGTTTAGATTACAGGCTTCAGCCACCGCACCCGGCATAGTCTCTGCATTTTCATATCCTCACCCTTTGCCCTAACAATGTCTGTTTTCTACCAATATAAATGTAATGCGTGCTCATCACTGAAAAGTCTGAGAACAGAAAAGGTTAGGACTGGGCATGGTGGCTCACGCCTGTAATCCTAGCACTTCGGGAGGCGGAGACAGGCTGATCCCTGAGGTCAGGAGTTCGAGACCAGCCTGACCAACAGGGTGAAACCCTGTCTCCACTAAAAATACAAAAACTTTAGCTGGGTGTGGTGGTGCATGCCTGTGATCCCAGCTACTCGGGAGGCTGAGGCAGGAGAATCACTTGAACCCAGGAGGCGGAGGTTGCAGTGAGCCAAGATCGCACCACTGCATTCCAGCATGGGTGACAGAGCGAGACTCCCTCTCAAAAAAAAGTTTAAAAGCCATCATGATGTACACATAGGGGTAGATAGAGACAGATGGGGGTTGTATTATTAATATTTTCCCAGGATTGCCCTAAAAAATTACCACAAACCAGGTGGCTTAAAGCAAAAGAAATGTATTCTCTCACAGTTCTGGAAACCAGAAGCCTGAAGCCAAGGTGTTGGAAGGGCTGGCTCCTCCTGGAGACAGAGGGAGAATCTGTTCCATGCTTCTCTTGCAGTTCCTGATGACTCCCAGCAGCCCTTGGCATTCCCTGCCTTGGGGCTGCCTCACTCCAGTCCCTGCCTCCATCCTTCTTTCTGCATCTCTGTGTGTCCTCTCCTTTATTTGCAAGGACACCAGTCAAAACGAGTTCCACTATAAATCCAGGCACCATCATAAATCCAAAATAATCTCAAGGTCCTTAACTTCACTACATTTGCAAAGACCCTATTTCCAAATAAGTTCACATTCTGAGGCTCCAGGTGAACATAAATTTGGGGAGGGCCATTATTCAACCCACTGCAGGGGTATAAGAGACCTAACTCTTCGTCTAGTTAACAAGGAAGGACATAATGTCTAAAATCATCATTCAAGAAATGGCAACTTAAGCACATTATTTTGACCTGGGGAAAAACATTACAGGCTTGAACAGGGTTCCCCAGGAGAGCAGGAAGAAGCAGGGCAGTGGACAGCTTTTTTTGCACTTAAAACTTGTAATACCTCTTGACTCTGAATTATTTTTGTTTCTTTGAAAACACAAAACTAAAAAGAAAGTCACTCGTGTTTTTTCTTGCTTATTCTTTTCTACACTTATATAGGAAATTTTTTTTATTTCAAATAAATGAAAATTCCTGTTACCAAATGGTACATTCTTTGCTCACATTTTTTTTAAGTTGATCCTACTGTATATCCAACAGGAAAATCAGTTTCAGTCCACCTAACTTCATAATATAAACATATCTCTGTTTTATCTTTGAATTGTAATAGACATTTTTATTGGCTACATTAAATTTTATCAAGTAAAATATCTGGCAGGGCATAGTGGCTTACACCTGTAATCCCAGCATTCTGGGAGGTCGAGGCAGGTGGATCACTTGAGGTCAGGAGTTTGAGACCAGCCTAGCCAACATGGTGAAACCCCAACTCTACTAAAAATACAAAAATTAGCTGGGTGTGGTGGTGGGCACCTATAATCCCAGCTATTCAGGAGGCTGAGGCAGGAGAATCGCTTGAACCCAGGAGGTGGAGGTTGCAGTGAGCTGAGATCACGCCACTGCACTGCAGCCTGGGTGACAAAGTAAGACTCTGTGTCAAAAATAAATAAATAAAAACTAAACCTAACTTTGAGTACAGAGACAAACTGAAAACCCAACCTTGGAGCGTGCTTCTGTAACAATAGCTCAGTCCCAGTGAAGCACAGCAGCTACGCTTCAACCAATCACAGACAGTCAACTGTCCAAACTGTTCAAGAAAGTCAGACATCAAGCTGTAATCAATCCAGTGGTTCCTGTGCTCACTGCTCACTTCCATTTTCTGTATGTCACTTTCCTTTTTTTGTCCATAAATCTTATCCGATCATGCAGTCGCCCTGGAGTCCTCTAAATCTGTCTAGTTCTAGGGGCTGCCCAAATCATTTTTTTTCTTTCTGGCTCAATTAAACTTTGTTAATTTAATTTGCCTGAAGTTTTTCTTCTAATATTCAGTGTCAGAAGTGAAGATGTAAAGTAAAACTCCAGCACACCAGGTGACCAGTTCAGGAACCCACGAATCCAACTGTGTTCACTGCCCTCTTGTTGGTAACTGGAGGCCATGAATGGCTTTCCCTTTTTTTTTTTTTTTTTCTTTTAAGACAGGGTCTCGCTCTGTTGCCCAGGCTGGAGTGCAGTGACACGATCTCGGCTCACTGCACCCTCAGCCTCCCAGGTTCAAGCAATTATCCTGCCTCAGCCTCCTGAGTAGTTGGAATTACAGGTGTGTGCCACCACGCCCAGCTAATTTTTGTATATTTAGTAGAGATGGGGTTTCACCATGTTGGCCAGGCTGGTCTCGAAATCCTGACCTCAAGTGATCCACCCGCCTCAGCCTCCCAAAGTGCTGGGATTCCAGGTGTGAGCCACTGTGCCCAGCTGATGGGTGGCTTTTCTCTTAAATTCCAAGTTCCACTAAATTGTGCTTTAAGCTAAGTTGATTTGAACAATATTTAGACTGATCTGAGTCCAAGATCAGATTAAATTTGATAATTAACTGGATTAGATTCAGTTGGAGGACTCAGTCCTTAGTGCTTTTCTGATAACGAGTTCATCTCAAACCAAGGAGTCTGGGACTCCACCTTCTAGGACTCCAGATAATTTTATTATAAAATTATGGGCCCAGGACATGTGCATTTTCAGAAAAATTGATTAACCTTACTAAAGACAATTTAGAATTAACAATGGATGGCCAGGCGCGGTGGCTCAAGCCTGTAATCCCAGCACTTTGGGAGGCCGAGACGGGCGGATCACGAGGTCAGGAGATCGAGACCATCCTGGCTAACACGGTGAAATCCCGTCTCTACTAAAATACAAAAAACTAGCCGGGCGAGGTGGCGGGCGCCTGTAGTCCCAGCTACTCCGGAGGCTGAGGCAGGAGAATGGCGTAAACTCGGGAGGCGGAGCTTGCAGTGAGCTGAGATCCGGCCGCTGCACTCTAGCCCGGGCGACAGAGCAAGACTCCGTCTCAAAAAAAAAAAAAACAACGGGTAAGTTTTGATTTGGATAAAATTGTTTATTTTCAAGGCATATTTTTTAAGAGAATCAAAAATCCTGCAAAAGCAATAGGATGTATCCTTTTTTTTTTATTTTAAATTCCGAGATACATGTGCAGGATGTGCAGCTTTGTTACATAGGTAAATGTGTGCCATGATGGATTGCTGCACCTATCAACCCATCACTTACTTATTAAGCTCCACATGCATTAGCTACTTATCTTGATGCTCTCCCTTTCTCCAGGATGTATTCTTTAATTGGCATGTGGAGGCATCTAAAAGCCTAAATGAATTTAAAATTGCTTCCTGGTGGGGCGCGGTGGCTCAAGCCTGTAATCCCAGCACTTTGGGAGGCCGAGATGGGCGGATCACAAGGTCAGGAGATCGAGACCATCCTGGCTAACACGGTGAAACCCCGTCTCTACTAAAAAACACAAAAAACTAGCCGGGCGAGATGGCAGGCACCTGTAGTCCCAGCTACTCGGGAGGCTGAGGCAGGAGAATGGCATGAACCCGGAAGGCGGAGCTTGCAGTGAGCTGAGATCCGGCCACTGCACTCCAGCCTGGGTGACAGAGCGAGATTCCATCTCAAAAAAAAAAAAAAAAATTGCTTCTGACCAGGTGTGGTGGCTCACGCCTATAATCCCAGCACTTTGGGAGGGTGAGATGGGAGCATCACTTGAGCCCAGGAGTTTGAGACCAACCTAGGCAACAAAGTGAGATACTGTCTCACTTTTCTGAGACAAGGTCTTGCTTTGTCATCCAGGCTAGAGTGCAGTGGTGCGATCTTGGCCCACTGCAACCTCCACATCCCGGGTTCAAGCAGTTCTCCTGTCTCAGCCTCCTGAGTAGCTGGGATTACAGGCGTGTGCCACCATGCCCGGCTAATATTTCTATTTTTAGTAGAGACGGGGTTTCACCTTGTTGGTGAGACTGGTCTTGAACTCCTGACTTCAGGTGATTCATCCACCTCGGCCTCCCAAAGTGCTGGGATTATAGGCATGAACTACTGCACCTGGCCAAAAAAAAAAAATTTTTTTTAATAGCCAGGTGTGGTGGCACACACCTGTACTCCCAGCTACTCAGGAGGCTGAAATGGAAAGATCACTTGAGCCTGAGAGACCAAAGCTACTGTGAGCCGTGATTGAGCCACTGCACTCCAGCCTGGGCAATAGAGTGGATCTTTTTGCTTCATTACCCTTTTACCATGAAGATGATGAAAAAAAGAAGTTAGACAGATGTCTTCCTGCTGTAACCACCTTCACTCCATGGCTTAAAACGGAGCCAAAAGTCATTGTTGATTGGCTTTAATGCGACCCCAGAGCAAATGCCAGAGAAAAGGCACGTAGGCAAGGCAAAAAAACACTTTATTTACAAGCCAATGTGAGGGAGGGGTGAGGTTCACCGGTCTCCGGCGGTGGAGGCCGACGAAGTCGCTCCAGCGTTCTCGGGCGAGGTTCCTAGGTCCGCACAGGAGCAGGGGCCAAGGAAGTTCGCACGGCGTTCTCGGGCGAGGTTCCTGGGTCCCGCGTACGAGGAGGGGCCGAGGAAGTTCGCTCC
>NW_016810107.1:0-2437 GCF_001698545.2 Rhinopithecus bieti
GAAAGAAGAAGAAGAGGAGGAAGAAAGAAGAAGAGGAGGAAGAAGAGGAGGAAGAAAGAAGAAGAGGAGGAAGAGGAAGAAGAAGAAGAAGAGGAGGAGGAAGAAAGAAGAAGGAAGAGGAGGAGGAAGAAAGAAGAAGAGGAGGAAGAAAGAAGAAGAGGAAGAGGAGGAGGAGGAGGAGGAGGAAGAGGAAGAAGAGGAGGAAGAGGAAGAAGAAGAGGAAGAGGAGGAGGAGGAGGAAGAGGAAGAAGAGGAAGAAGAGGAAGAAGAAGAAGAGGAAGAAGAGGAAGAAGAAGAAGGAGAAGGAGAAGGAGAAGGAGAAGAAGGAGAAGGAGAAGAAGGAGAAGAAGAAGAAGGAGGCCAGGTACAATGGCTCATGCCTGTAATCGCAGCACTTTGGGAGGACAAGGAGGGCAGATCACCTGAGATCAGGAGTTTGAGACCAGACTGGCTAACATGGTGAAACACTATCTCTACTAAAAATACAAAAATTAGCCAGGTGTGGTGGTGGGTGCCTATAATCCCAGCTACTCAGGAGGCTGAGGCAGGAGAATCACTTGAACCCGGGAGGCGGAGGTTGCAGTGAGCCAAGATCGCACCATTGTACTCCAGCCTGGGCAACAAGAGCGAAACTCTGTCTCTAAAAACATAAAAAAAAATTATTTTAAAGACAGTTACATAAAATCATTAAAATGTGTTCATCTTATACCTGTATCACAGTCATAATTTTACCTTTTTTGAAAACAATCATTTAATACTCACCGTACAGAAATACGTCACTTGAACTGACACAAAGTTGTTTATTGTCTGACATGAAGCTACTAAATGGACATGAAACTCTTTATATGTTATTTACTGTCTGTCTCTCTCCACTAACATATAAGTTCCATGAAGGCAAAGATTTTTGTTGATTTTATATCTCCAGTGCATAAAATGATACCTAGCACATAGTAAGCATTCAATAAATATTTGTCAAATAAATTAAATCTACGGAACTGGTTCTTATTCACAAAATAACCAGTAATGGCCTGTAACCTAATAAAACTTTGCTACCCTTTCATAAGTTATTCTCTTTCAAAAGGTGTTTTAAATGATTCTGTTTTCAAGAAATTGAATAGACAATATCTAAAATAATTATTCCAGGGACGCTAACCCTCCACAAGCTCCATTTACTTTAGGCTTAAAAAGGAAGACTTCTTTAAATTAGCACCTACTCTACTAGAAGAATAAGAGTGCTGGCTTGAGGTAAAGAGCAGAAACACAGCTCTGAATATCTCAGGATGGGATCTTCAACCTGGTGTATAATTCGAAGAACAAAGGAGTGCTATGAGGGTGTTTCCTGAAAGGGCCATGAGCACAATAAGTGCTACAAAATCCTAAAGAAAATAACACAAAGGAACAGAGGATACAGGGAAACACAAGTGAAGCAGAGATTAACCTTTTTAGTAGTTATGTCCAAGGGATAAACATTACGCAAGAGTGTATTCACTACCTCTATGTACTGAAAAAAACAAATAAGTTAACTTTTCTACTGCTGTTTACTGAAAGAAACAAATGAACAACAGTAAACAACCTAAATGTTCAATAATAAGAAAACTGATAAGTAAATTATGGTAAATAGCCACATATTGTAGCCTCAAAATATATATACTAAAATACATTAATTACTCAAGGAAAGACTATAATGTTGTGATATAATGTAAAAGGACCACAGGCTGAGTGCAGTGGCTCACACCTGTAATCCCAGCACTTTGGGAGGCCGAGTTGGACAGATCACTTGAAGCCAGGAGTTCGAGGCCAGCCTGGACAAAATGGCAAAACCCCATCTCTACTAAAAATACAAAAATTAGCTGGGTGTGGTGGCACATGCCTGTAATCCCAGCTACTCGGGAGGCTGAGGCAGGAGAATCACTTGAACCTGGGAAGCAGAGGTTGCAGTGAGCAGAGATCGTCCCATTGCACTCCAGCCTGGGCAACAGAGTGAGACTGTCTCCAAATAAATAAATAAATAAATAAATAAAAATATGAAGAGCTGTATTTATAAAACAGAAAATAAGCTGGGCGTGGTGGCTCACACCTGTAATTCCAGCATTCTGGGAGGCCAAAGCAGGCAGATTACTTGATATCTTGAGGTCAGGAGCTCAAGGCCGGCCTGGCCAACATGATGAAACCCCATCTCTACTAAAAATACAAAAATCAGCCGAGCGTGGTACCACACGCCTGTGGTCTCAGCTACTAGAGAGACTAAGGCAGGAGAATCACTTGAACCGGGGAGGCAGAGGTTGCAGTGAGCTGAGATCACACCACTGTACTTCAACCTGAGCGCCAGAGTGAGACACTGCCTCAAAAAAAAACAAAAAAACCAACAGAAATATGCCAAAACATTAACAATAGTTATTTCTATTTTTTATATAATTTATATTTTTTATATTTATAT
>NW_016810107.1:5417-9367 GCF_001698545.2 Rhinopithecus bieti
ACTTAAAACTCCTTATTTAGATTCCGGCTTAAAAGAAAAAAGTATTGACTTATTCTCCAAATTCTGTCTCTAGTTTTCTTGTCCTTCTCCATTCCACAGTTTTTCTTAACATCTTACCCATGGACCTGAGCTTTAAGCTGCTCCTTCTATGGTGAATCCCAAATCTCAGTCTCTAGCCCTAATGTCACTTCTAAACTGACATCAATTTCCCAAGATGCGTAATATAATACAACCAAGAGAATATCCCACTATAACTCAAAATCCACAGATCCAAAACTGAGTATCACTTGCCCAACTTTACCTCCTAGTGTTCACTATACCTGCACTGATGCCAATATTTCCCAATCATCAAGGCAGGCTGAAAACCTTATCATCAGCTGGGCACGGTGGCTCACACCTGTAATCCCAGCACTTTGGGAGGCTGAGGCAGGTGGATCACCTAAGGTCAGGAGTTAAGAGACCAGGCTGGCCAACATGGGAAAACCCCATCTCTACTAAAAATACAAAAATTAGCCAGGCATGGTGGCTTGTGCCTGTAGTCCCAGCTACCCAAGAGGTTGAGGCAGGAGAATCGCTTGAACTCGGGAGGCAGAGGTTGCAGTGAGGCAAGATTGTGCCACGGCATTCCAGCCTGGGCAACACAGCGAGACTCTGTCTCAAAAAAAAAAGAAAAGAAAACCTCATAACCAGTGTTCACTCACCAAGTGCTACATACTCTGCTTCTTAAATATCATTCATTAATTCTCACCCTGATAACTAAAATTAAAATCCTTAACCAGTATATACACAGGTGCTCTTCCCTCTGCCTAGAAAGGTACAGAAAAATATTTCCTATCTTCTTTGCCTGATAAACGCCTACTTTTTAGAAAGAACTCATTTATCACTTCTTCTAAGAAGCCTTCCCTGACACTCTTCTTCTGAAGTGTCTCTTCTGTTTCCATCCATACTGAATTACCCTTAACACACTGCTAATTAAATAAAGTTATGACATAGTATAATTGTCTGTCTCCCCCTAACTGACTGTGAGATGCAGGGACTATGTCTTCCATCTATACATTTCCATTGTCCTGCACAAGCCAAACACAGGTAGATTTTCAACAAATGTTGGCTAAGTGATAATCCATCCCCTATCTCTTCTAATATACTCTATGCATTGACATCAGAATATCTTCCTAAGACAAAAAGTCTGATAAATTGTTAACTCTCCTACTTTGAAATTTTAAATGGCTTCAAAGTTAAAACTCCTAAATAGAACATTCAAAGCTATTCACCCCAAAGGTTAAAACTATTTTTCCTGTAAATAATTTATTTTGGAGGGCCTGAGGCTCAAGCTAAAACTATACTGTAAAGATTTTAACCAAAAATATGGCAGGTGACTAAGATCCAAGTTAAGGATAAGTGGGCTTTCCCCTGCAAGAGGGAGTATCATAATTGGCATATGTATGGCCTTTACCTTCAGGATGCTCCATATGCAATCATCATGAATCGGCTTCTAAGTCGCCACTGCACAGAATTCTGCCCATTACCTCCCATGAAGCCTTGTCCTGGGACATGGGAAAGAGGCAGAAGCATGATGGAAAATACTCAGCAGATTGCAATGGGAAAAAAAAGTCTAAAACTACCATTAGAAAACATTTGAGTGCCAAGCATATTTGAGGCACTGGGAGCCTTAGGGACTTTACAGCCTAAAAGGAACTGAAGAGACAAGACGGACAATTTTTAAATTACAATTACGGTGAGATTATTAAGGAAAAATACAGAGTGCATATGTAGGAAACCTTACCTAGTCAAGAAAGTCAGAAAAGGTGTTCCTTAGGAAGTGTGCCTTATTGGAAAGAAGAGGAAATTGAGAATTTGAGCATTAACCAGCAAAAATGTGTGCTGGCAGGTATTTTCATTATATCATGAATACACAGATGCTAAAAGAACCCCTTCACTATTCATCTTCTGGATGCAAATATCAGATAAAATCCCTACTTTATTCTAAATTTGCTACAGCAGATTTCCATCACTATGTGATAGGGTGTATCTCTTATCTTTCCAAATGAATATTAATAAAATCACCTAGCACAGGACCTAACACAAAGTAGACACTCAACAAATTTTGGATGAGTAAATGAAAGTAACAGTACATGAATTGGTTTTCAAACATGTTGGTTAAATGAAATTTATTCCATATTGAGAAAACATTATTTTCAAAACTGCCATTATCAAGCACCTACAAAAATATTCAAAACACATTAAACAGATTTCTCAAGGAAATAATCATAGGTTTGAAAAATAATCATAGGTTTGAAAAATAATCTGAAATTGACATTTGATTAAGCATAATAAAGTGTAATTTTATCCTATGTGGCCATAGTAAACCTTAGTTTTACGTCAGTGCAAACTCAGGCTATTTGGTTTTACACCTAACCCATATCTTTATAACTTATACTTCTAAAATACATAGTTTTGGCCAGGTGTGGTGGCTTGTGCCTGTAATCCCAGCACTTTGGGAGGCCAAGGCAGGAGGATTGTTTGAGCCCAGGCACTCAAGACCAGCCTGGGCAACATGGTGAGGCCTCATATTTATGTTTAAAATTAATTAATTAATTAAAAATAAAATATATAGTTTGCATTTTCTGCTTTTACTGAACAGGCTAACAGGTAAAGCCCCCTAGAATTCATACCCTTCTCTACCTCCTAGATGGCACTGGCTGAGGATCTGAAGGGAGAGGAGGTCAGCTTTCTGATGGAACTTACCTAACACATGTTGGAAGTTCCACTTCTCAGGACACTGGGCATTATCAGTGGTCAGACACCCCAACCCAGATACAAGAAACTGTATTAACTTTTACAAATTATAGCCAAGGGTTTTAAGTATTAATGGCTAAACTACCAGTACCAATGATTCAATGTATTTTAGATCACTATGCTTCTAGAGAAGATTTAACACAGTGAAGTCAAGGCTCAGACACATTATCCACTTGTAGTTCCTGAAGACCTCACAGGAACTTTAACAGTAGTAATAAGGAAAGCAGGTAAATTATCTGACCCAAATACAGTCCAGGAAATAGCTACTGTATTGTTTCCATTAAACAAAAATTCCACTTCCTTCCCACTCTGCTAAGAAAATTTGGTATGTGTTATGAGAAAACACAGAGGTGGATGAGTTTTCACAATGAAATAAATGATTTCTTTTATACTAAGTATTTACTAATTTTAATCAATAAATCCTAAAAATAGTATTTCCACTAAGAGTGATAACTTTATTTTTTTAAAGAGCTACATTATTACATGTGGCTTTTATGAAAATGTTAAACAATGACTAGAAAAAGAACCTAGAAATCACTAAATTATGATAATGAAGAATAAGTCACACCATAACTTTCTATAATTTTGTGTTTTGCAGTGCACATAAGGACAACATTAATCTGAAAGTATTGCCTTGAATTTCTAAGCTCTGATATTTAATGTCTATTCAAAGATGCTTGAAAATAAATTATATACATATTTTTGCGGGAGGAGGGGTCAAATCTCACATAGACTCTCCTCTTTGAAATGTTCTCCAACGTAAGTTCTGGTCACATACTTCCATACACTTCAAACACCCACTACAGGGAAAGTTTCTTTTAAATAAAATACACAGAGAAGGCCAGGCATGGTGGCTCACGCCTGTAATCCCAGCACTTTGGGAGGCTGAGGTGGGCAGATCACTTGAGGTCAGGAGTCCGAGACAGCCTGGCTAACATGGCGAAACCTTGTCTCTACTAAAAATACAAAAATTAGCTGGGCATGAATCACTTGAACCCGGGAGCCAGAAGTTGCAGTGAGCCGAGATCACAACACTGCACTCCAGCCTGGGCAACGGAGCGAGATTCCATTCCCCCCCCAAAAAAAAAAACTATATATATACACGCACACATATATATACATATATAAAAAAAAAATATATATATATATATATA
>NW_016810107.1:12503-13370 GCF_001698545.2 Rhinopithecus bieti
AAAAAAAAAAAAAAAAGAATTTGAAAATGAACAAAGTCTCCAAGAAATATGAGATTATGTAAAATAGGCAAAGCTAAAAATAATTGGTGTTCCTAAGGGAGAAAAGAAAAAGTTTGGAAAACTTATTTGAGGGAATAATTGAGGAAAACTTCCTGGCCTTTGGCTAGAGATTTAGATACACAAATATAAGAAGCACAAAGAACTCCTGGAAAATTCATTGCAAAAAGGTCATCATGAAGGCATATAGTCAGTCAACAGGCTCTCTAAAGTTAACATGAGGCTGAGTGCAGTGGCTCACTCCTGAAATCCCAGCACTCTGAGAGGCCAAAGTGGGTGGATCACCTGAGGTCAAGAGTTTGAGACCAGCCTGGCCAACATGGCGAAACCCTGTCTCTACTAAAAATACAAGCATTAGCCAGACATGTTGGCGGGCACCTGTAATCCCAGCTACTTGGGAGGATGAGGCAGCAGAATCACTTGAATCCAGGAAGCAGAGGTTGCAACGAGCCAAGATCGTGCCACTGCATTCCAGCCTGGGCAACGAAGTGAGACTCCATCTCCAAATAATAATAATAATAATAATAAATCCAAGGTAAAGGGGTGAAAAAAGATATTCCACGCAAATGTAAAGCAAAAGTAAGCAAAATAGTTAAAATGTGACAGACAGGAGACAGGACTAATGTGGAACTCCTACTTGGACAGACAGAACAGCATGTGGAGACTCACACTGTGAACTTTTGCTCCAAGAACCACTGCAGGAGCATACCAGGAAAACTGAAAGAATTCACAGACCCTTTGAAAGAAGCAGCTGGCCACTGCACTTCCCAAAGTGGGGGGAAACCGCCTCAGCCTCCCGAAGTGCTGGGA
>NW_016810108.1:0-4220 GCF_001698545.2 Rhinopithecus bieti
TAATAAAGAGTCAGATACCTTGAACTTACTTGTTATCAAGGAAATGTCAATTAAAATGATTTTACCATTTCTCACTTATTAGATTGTCAAAAAGGATGAGCACATCAAGAGTTATGAAGGAACAGGAAGTTGGGAATTCTCATATTCTGCTGGAGGGAATGTATATTAGGATAGTCATTTTGGAGAGTAATATTGAAAATGTGCCATATTCTGAAAATTTTACTTATTTATACTCCAAGAAAAACTCTTATACATGTGGGCAAAGAGCCATTTACGAGGATGTACTAACATTTCTTAAAGTACATCTCAAAGATGTACTAACATTTCTTAAACTAACGTTGGTGTGTGGATGACTTGTCTGTGTATCACCAGGACTCCTGGTTAAATTGGACCTATCCCATACCTACTGTATCAGTCAGGGTTCTCCAGAGAGAAACAGAGCCAATAAGATATGTACATAGATATATAAGAGGAGATTTATTAAGAAAATTGTCTTATGTGATTATGGAGGCCAAGCAGTCTTATGATCTGCCTAATGCAAACTGGAGAACAAGGCAAACTGGTGGTGTAATTTGATCTGAGTCCAAAACCCTGAAAACCAGGAAATCCAATGTCCCAGGGCAGCTCAAGAAGAGAGTACATCTTTCCTCTGAATTTTTGTTCTATTTAGGGCCTCAACAGATTGGACGATGTTCACCCGTGTTGGTAACGGCAGATCTTTTTTTTTTTTTGAGATGGAGTCTTACTCTGTCACCCATACTGGAGTATAGTGGTGCAATCTCAGCTCACTGCAACCTCTGCCTCCTGGGCTCAAGTGACCCTCCTGCCTCAGCCTCCCGAGTAGCTGGGGTTACAGGCACTCACCACCACGCCTAGCTAACTTTTTGTATTTTTAGAAGAGATAGGGTTTCACCATGTTGGCCAGGCTGGTCTTGAACCCCTGGCCTCAAGTGATCTGCTCTCCTCGGCCTCCCAAATTGCTGGGATTACAGGCCTGAGCCACTGCACCCGGCCTGACCTTCTTTACTTAGGCTACTGATTCAAATGCAAATCTTTTCTGGAAACACACTCACAGACACACTTAGAAATAATGTTTTACCAGCTATCTGGGCATTCTGTAGCCCATTCAAGTGGACACATTAAAATTAACCATCATGTCGACTAGATCAGAATTTCCAGGAGTTGGGGCCTGGGAATCTGCATCTTTACCAAGGTGTTCCCTTGTAAATTTGAAAACTATTGCTGTTTTCTTAATCATAAGTGGTCTAGTTTTTATATATTTCATTGCTTAATTCTGCTAATTGTTTTGCAAATGAGTAGTGTTATATGGTTCACAGAAAAGTGTGAGAAAGGAGGCCACTAATATCTGTAATGCTTGCCCTACTCCAAAGATTCTTTGAAATTTGAAGGTAATTTTTTCTGTGTGTATATATATTATGGGTATATATTATACATATTTTAAACTTGTTATGGAACATTTCAAGTACATATACAAAGAGAATAATGCAACAAACCCCCATATGTCCATCATCCAACTATGTCCATCATCCAACTTCAATCTTGTTTCATGTATATTCCCTCACACACTTCACCCTGAACCCCCCATGTTATTTTCAGTGCTGTTTCTGATATCATATCGTATCATTTTATCTGTAAATATTTTGTTCATGTATCTCTAAGAGATAAGGACTAGTTTTTTTTTTTCTCAAGACAGAGTCTAGCTCTGTCACCCAGGCTGGATCCAGTGGTATGATCTCAGCTCACTGCAACCTCTGCCTCCTGGGTTCAAGCAATTTTCCTGCCTCAGCCTCCCAAGTAGCTGGGATTACAGGTGCGCACCACCACGCCTGGCTAATTTTTTGTATTTTTAGTAGAGATGGGGGTTTCACCATGTTGGCCAGGCTGGTCTTGAACTCCTGACCTCGTGATCTGCCCACCTCGGCCTTCCAAAGTGCTAGGATAACAGGCATGAGCCACTGTGCCTGACCGATAAGGACTAGTTTTTAGACATAATCACACCATCATTATATCTAAATGAATTAACAATACAATAATTTGTTTATATGAGCATATCTCCAGTCAATATTGACAAAATCCAGTGTTCATATTTCTCCAATTGTCTCACATTTTTAGTTTTTTTTTTTTTTGTTTATTTATTTTTTTGAGACAGGGTCTCATTCTGTCTCCCAGGCTGGAGTGCAGCGGCATGATCTCAGCTCACTGCAGCCTCAACCTCCTGGGCTCAAGCTATCCTCCCAACCTCTGCTTCTTGAGTAGCTGGGACTACAGGAGCCCCACTGTGCCTGGCTAATTATTTTGTATTTGTAGAGGTGGGGTTCCATCATGTGTCCAGGCTGGTCTCGAGCTCCTGAGCTCACTGGCCTCCCAAAGTGCTAGGATTACAGCATGCGCCACCACACCTTACCTACAGCTTGTTTGAATCAAGATTGAAATGAGCCAGGTGCTGTGGCTTGTGCCTGTAATCCCCCCACTTAGGGAGGCTGAGGCAGGTGGATCACTTGAGTCCAGTTCAAGACCAGCCTGGGCAACATGGCAAAACCCTGTCTCTACGAGAAATATGAAAATTACCAGGCTGTGCTGGTGTGCACCTGCGGTTCCAGCTACTCAAGAGGCTGAGGTGGAAGGATCACTTGAACTTGGGATGTTGAGGCTGCAGTGAGCTGTGATTGCGCTACTACACTCCAGCCTGGGCAACAGAGACCTTGCCACAAGAAAAAAAAAATGAAATGAAGTTCATACGCTGCCATTGATTAACACGTCTTTTAAGTCTTTTCTAATCTATTAATTTCCCCTCCTATTTTTTCTAATAATTTATTCGTTGAAGACATTTATTTGTTAAATGTTGAATTTATTTTTATTTGTTTTCTTATAATTTACTTGTTTATTCTTATCTTTCATTTGTCCTTTAGAGTTTCTCATCAACTGGATTTTGTTGACCGCATCCCTGTGGTTTCATTGATATGTTTCTCTGTTTCCTGTATTTCCTGTAAACTGGTAGTTAGAGCTAGAAGGTTAATCAAACTTAGGATCAAACTCAGGTTTGATTTTTTTTTTTGGTCTAGTAGCATTTTGTCCTTCCGTCTTGAGGCATATTTCTGGTTTTCTCTCTGCTTAGCAGCCACCGATGATCATTGCCAAGGTCCATTAATTCATTAGGTGTTGCAAAATGGGGATATTCTAATTTCATCAGGACTTCTTCATGTATTAGTTGTAATACTTCTATTAAAAGGAAGGTCCCTTCATCAACTATTTGGTTACTCTGAGGAGTAGATCTACAGGCTTCATCTCTTTGCCTTTACTGGTTTTCAAAATATTGAGTTGGTTCCCTAGCATTCTCCAAAAGTGATCATTTTAAAAAATTGAAATATGACTCTCATACTATCAAATTCGCCCTTTTAAAGCATACATACAATTCACTAATTTCTAGTACATTTACAACGTTGTGCAACCATCACCACTAGTTGATCATTTTTAAAGTCTCATAAATTCATTAATATATCCACTGTGTTTCAATCCATAGCAATTATTTTTTTGACATTCAAATTTTCTTAACGTTAGACAACTGGAGCCTCCTTAAAGTGGCTCCTGAAAACTTTAACACACTCCTAGTAAGCTTAGATACTTTCTTCTTTTGCTTTCTGCTATAAGGAGATGTTCCTGGCTTATCTTATACTTTCCTGCTCCAGCCCTGGAATCAATCACTTTTCCCTTTCCTTTGGTGGAAAACTGTAGAGGCCCCAACTTGGACACCAGGGGTGCTCATTGCTATTGCTCATTGTTTTTAGGTCTCTATATTGATTTTTTAAATCTCTTTAGTGGAGCTAGTTTATTTGCTGTGCCCTGTGATTTATAATCCATGAAGAATTTGACTATTATATTCAGGAATTAAACAATATCTTGTTCAACTAATGACTCATGTAAAAAGCACTGCTTGAAAATCACCTATTTGCCAGTCATTGTTTATTTTAAAATTATTCTCCTTGGGAGAGTGTGTGGCTTACAGGCTCAGATGAAAAATTATTAATTGGCATTAATTATGGCCAACTGAATTCCAACAGAAGATGCAACTTGCTCACGCTAAGTATAACCTAAGTATCAGGTATCAGATAAATGGTTAATTTTTATAGGGTATGCTTAGTTCAATAAAACTAGGGCCTTTCTGGGGAAGATAAATATTTTTTAATGTTTGGGATACAAAA
>NW_016810108.1:5148-6926 GCF_001698545.2 Rhinopithecus bieti
GACGCGGTCTCACCATGTTACCCAGGCTAATCTTGAACTCCTGGGCTCAAGTGATCCTCCCACCTCAACCTCCCAAAATGCTGTGATTACAGGAGTGAGCCAGGGAACTTGGTTTCCATTCTTGCCATACCGTAGCATCAAACTGAGGCCTTTGGAAAGTACTTAAACGCTGGTTATCAATGTTTTGAAATATTAATGTGGATGGCCGGGCACAGTGGCTCACACCTGTAATCCCAGCACTTTGGGAGGCCGAGGCGGGTGAATTACCTGAGGTCAAGAGTTCAAGACCAGCCTGGCCAACATGGTGAAACCCTGTCTCTACTAAAAACATAGAAAAATTAGCCAGGTGTGGTGGCACGCGCCTGCAATCCCAGCTACTCGGGAGGCTGAGTCAGGAGAATCGCTTGAACCCGGAAGGCGGAGGTTCGGTGAGCCAAGATGGCGCCACTGCACTCCAGCCTGGGAGTGCAAGAAGTATTAATGTGGGCACACAAAGTATTTCTCCTTTTTTTGTTTTTTTTTTTTTTTTTTTGATTGAAACAACATTGCTTAGTTTCACCTACCTTTTGTAAAATTTCTGTGAAAGTCTCTATCACAGCCTGATGTAATTTTATAAACAATGAATACATGCTGTTACTGTTTTGAAAGGAAATTTAATCGCTTGGAAAATTCAGACTAAAGCCCCGCGAGGAAAATTACCATCCAGTGCATGCTCAGAGATTTCTTCTTACTCTACTTTTGTTTTCCTTTTGAAAGCATTTGTGATTGAGAGATGTCTGAGGGAAGGGACAAATTGCATTCTGGGAGTTTTAAAGAGTTATGTCAGGCAACTAAAATACGTGGCCTCTGTATTTAGAGATTTCACAGCAGTATACTATTTGCTTTATAATTTTTGTGTTTCTTATTGTTTACAAATGTCTTTAACATTTAGTGCTGTGTGGAAGGATAGCATGCCAGATTCCAGATTAATGTAAAGACTCCACTATTTAACTTTTCCCTGGTAACTTTAAAACAGTTTGGGTTCCAAGTTCAGCATGGAAAGATAGCATAAACATTTAAACTAAGTAAAGTGCAAAATGCACATTTTTGAAGTTGGTAAGTGCTGTTTAATCATTTTCCTCTTCTCTCCCGTCTTGAAACTTCAAAAGGCTTGTTTAAGCAGTTTGTTTTAAAAAAAAAAAAAATCCATACCCAATTGGGCTCCTCTCTATTAAGGAATGTGGAAAATTCATGATTTATGAAACGATGACACCAGTCTTACATTTCACAGGCTCCCCAAGCTCTGAAACACGGGTACATAGGAAAATACACAGAAAATTCCTGTTCTTTGCAACGTGCGAAACGTTTCAAAATGCAACTTTGCTCATCTCCCTCCCCCGTACAAACTAATAAAATCAGTTTGGCTCTCTGACTGCTTATTTTTAAAAAGTAGACGGCCTGGTAGGTGCTCTAGGGATAACCCTTCTCCCCCCACTCCACCCCCCTTCCCGCACACCCTTTTAGACTGGCAAGCCCATTTTCATTTTATTTCAAAGATTTTTTTTTTTTTTTTTTTTTAAAGTGAAGGCAGGGGACGGCGGGGGTTGCTAAATTTATCTTCCTCCCCAGCCACGGGGATGAAGAAAACACATTTACTGCGGGCGGGGGTCTGAGGGCCTGCAAACAACTCGAGCTGAAGCCTCGGCCACGACTGGCGCGAGAGGCGGTAGGTCTCCGGGGAGGCCCCCGGGGGGCGGCCGCGGCCCACGGGACACGGTGGGGGGCGGCCGGGCCGCCTG
>NW_016810108.1:8120-13655 GCF_001698545.2 Rhinopithecus bieti
CCCTCCCGCGCTAGGCCGGGCGGCGTGGCGTGCGGCGCCGAGCAGGCCCCGAGGAGGCCGCAGTTAGGCCCGGGGAGGAGCCCGGCTGCCCCGAGCGGCGGCGGAGGCGCGCTCCGTAAGCGGGCGGGGGTTGGGGGAGGGTCGCCCGGTTATGCCAGAGGCGGCCGAGGGGCCCCGAGTCGGCTCCGCGGCCGACCCGGGGCACCGCGCCGGGGTGAGGCCTGGCGAGGAGGCGAAGGCTGCAGGCGTGAGGTGAAGGCCGCAGGCCGGCCGGGCCGATTTTCGCTATGTAAATATCGGTGGGGGGGGGAGGGACGGGGGACAAGATGGCGGCGGCTCGGCGCCTGCTGCAGGGGACGATAGAGGGGTTGCCGGGAGGGGAGCCGCCATCTTGGAGGCGGTGTCTGGAGAGAAAATTCCGCTACAGCCCGTGAGGGGGGGTGGGAGAGCGGGCGGCGGCAGCAGCGGCGCCGGTGACGGGCCCCGGAGGCCCGGCGCGTTGTCGTGTGCGCGCGGAGGGGCGTGCTCGCTCCCCGTGGCGTCCATTGCCCTTGCCGCCATGATGAGCGCTCGGGCTCCAGGCGCTCGGCGGCAGCGCCACCTTCCTGCCTTGCCTTCCGCAGCCCCGTGACTGGCTGCAGTTTCCGCTGCGTTTCAGCTGAGCTGCCGCAGGCGGCGACCGCCGCCTCCCGGGCGCCGGGATTATTTCGCCCTCAGCGCCCCTGGCCCTGCGCCTTTACCCCGCGCCTGTAGCCACCCGAGGGCAGTCGGGGCAGGTGGCAGTCCGGACACCTGAGCTTACAGGGCATGCGGGACCCCAGGAAATGTTATTTTTGCTTAAGCCAAATCTATGTGGCTGCTAAGGTGTTTTCGATGCGGTTGTTTTCCCAACAATCTTTACCGCCCCGAGTATCTGAATAAAGGAAAATAAAGATTGATGGGAAAGTTTTTGCCATTCTTTTGTTCTATAGGAAAAAAAATTACACAACACGAAAGCGGAGGAATAAAATTTTGAATCATTCGTACTCATTTATGTGGAAACAACTTTCTTGAAAAACGATTTAAGCAATTAGTGATCTGTTAGTGGTATTTTTTTGATTGAGAAGTAAGAAGGGCAGACGTTTTTTATTTTCGTATTGGTGGACAACTTAGTGTGGTGCATATTGTGCATTTGCCTGTCATGTTATTTCGATTTTTCATTTGTGAAGTTTTAAGGCGGAGTTTCATCCCCTAACGTACTTTTTTTTATTGCACACTGTACAACTTTCTTGATAAACTGGGAGCCTACTGTTAGCGATGCACCGTGCTAGATGCTAAGAAACATTAAAAAGGTTCTTGTAATGCAGACGGTGGCTGCAAGAAGTCTTATGTTTAGAGGTAGGTGGGGCAAGGTGAAATGCAGTAAAGTGAGAGGTACAACTAATTACTGGGATTTCCGAGGGAAGCAAGATTCCCATTGGAGGATCAGGGAGGGACGGGTTCCTGAAGTATTAATAGGTGGCATTTTGAGAAGGTTACCGAGGGATGGGTAGGACTTTGTTAGGTAGAGGTGGAGGTGGAGAAAGGACGTTTCAAGGGTGAAGCTTCTTCAGTAAACAGTAAGTATTTACAGTTTGGCAAAAGTGGATGGTATTGGTAGGGGAGTGGTGGGAATTTCAGGCTAGAAAAGTTAGATTGCAGAAGAGCTTGCTTGCCAGGTGAAGGGTCTTATACTCAATGGGGGGAGGCAGCAGGGGTGCCCTCAACTAGAAGAGTGTTGGCACACCTGAGCTGCACCTTGTTATTTACTTATTTATTTTTTATTTTGAGACAGGTTCTTGCTATATTGCCCCAGGCTGGTCTCGAACTCCTGGGCTCAAGCCGTTCTCCCGCCTCCCACTGCTGTCTGTTCCCTGAGCTGTGCTTTACGGTACTTAGTAGTTCCATTGGACTAGGAAAAGTTTCAGAGTTGAAAAATAATGAGAGTAGTAAGTTGATCAGTGTTTTTTTTTTTTTTTTAATCAGAACGATTACAAGAATGTTCAGAAGTTAAGCAAATTTTGCTACTTTTGGAACGATGCGTCTCTGTTAAGACAGCTACTCCGTTTTTCTGTCGTGATTTCTCATCCGAAATAATCTTTTGCTAAGAGTTGTGAGAATTTCTATGGTACACAAATAGGGAGGGGTTTCTAACATTCGATTTACCATAGTTGGAAAGTACAGGACTAGTGCTGTGGATTATTTGACGAAAATGAGAAATGAGTATTCCCGTGGTAATTTATTTTTTATTTTTTATTTTTGAGACCGAGTCTTGCTCAGGCTGGAGTGCAGTGGTGTGATCTTGGCTCATTGCAACCTCTGGCTCCCAGGTTCAAGTGATTCTCCTGCCTCAGCCTCCCGAGTAGCTGGGACTACAGGACCCTGCCACGAGACGGGGTTTCATGTTGGCCAGGCTGGTCTCGAACTCCTGACCTCAAGTGATCTGCCTGCCTTGACCTCCCAAAGTGCTGGGATTACAGGCATGAACCACCGTGCCCTGCCTGTTTCCTAGAATTTTATGATGGAAACCTTTAGGTGGCATAGATACCCATTTTCAGTTTTTCCATTTTTCTAGACTGTAACAGGTCATGAGCAGCAGTGCTCCATGAAAGGGCTGGAGGGAATGAGAGTCTCATGTTTATTATAAAGGGCTGTGGTTTAGAAAAGTTCGAAAAACAGTGCATTGCATAAAGCTGACTAGAAGTAAGTTGCGAAGGTGGGCTGTGGTTGTTGAGGTGTTAAGGGTAAACATAAACTTAGAAGAACCAGGTGCTTTTATATTTTGACAGCTGGGAAAGACATAGAAGAACTATTAAGAAGATAGAATTGTTTTGCTGCCCAGTACAGCAACAGTGGATGTTCAAGATTAAGATTAGAGTCAAGTTGTGTGATTAAGACAGGTAAGTGTGTAGTTTAGTTTCAATTAGAAATGGTTAAATATAAAATTATTTCTGCCTGAAAGGGTAGACCTTGAAACTTTGGAAAATTGACTGGTGGAACACCTTCGAATCCAACCACCCTGGATAAATAAGGTGTTAGTTTTAATTTCTGTGTATTTTCAGATAGATGCAGATTTCTTTTTTTAAGAAAACATGCTCACGAATGTGTTCCAGTTTTTTTTTCCACATTGCTTTTTGTAAATGCTTACTCTCATTGCAAATGCTTCCTCTCACTTAACCCATCTAGACTGATACTGTCACTGATAATCTTCTTTGTATTACTTGTTCTTGTGTACACTGGCAATTCCAAACTTTTTTTCACTCTTGAAACGACTCAACTGGTCCTTGAAATCTCTCACCTTCAGCAAAGATTACCCAATCTTTTACTTCACTGAGAGGGGTAGATGGCCATCTGATAAAGAGCCAAGTCTCCCGCCCTTCCCCTTCGTGCCTTTCCTCTGTCTTCACCTAGGCCTTCCTCCTTTTGCCGCAGGGGGGATTGCGGGAGGGATTGCTCTCTCACAGGCCCCACTGCTGCTCTGCGCCTGCTCTTCGCCGTGGCTGCCTCTTTAGGGACCGAGCTCTGTCTGTGATGCCGTCTCTTGCATCATTATCCTCTCTTTACAGATATTCCTAGGTTTGCTCATCTTACAAAAACCTCACCTGTCTTCACTTTCTTTTCATCCCACTTATTCTTAAATCCAGTATTTCCCAAATTGGGAAACTTGCGTAGCATGTTAACAGGTGTATTATATAAAAGTGCTCTGTGTCTCAGAAACTCTGTGCCTTCTCTGTCTTCTATGGTGGGATTCCCCTTAATTTAGCATTTAATGTATTATATTTGAACTGTGTGTTTATGTTTTTCTCTTCTACACTGTGAATATAGAGACAAGTTCTCATTTATCTTTGTCTCCAAGCAGTACCTGGCATATGGACCATTATCTCTAAAAGCAATCATTTCAGTTATTGGGTGCAGAGAATTTTATGTAGTTGAATAGTTTTCAGCTGTTCAAAATCAGGTATCCAGTCAGTGTGTTTTTTAACTAAGGGATATACATATTAAGGCATACTTATTAGGGCACCAGGTCAAGGAGTAACCCCCTCCCGCCACCCCTTATCTGATTGGAATATGGCCAGCCTATTCTTATTCCTGCCAAATTATTTTTCCAGACAACATTTTATAAAACCCAGGTATCTTGTATTTTACTCAAAGGAAGTATACTCTAAGGAAATTGTGTGGCCTTAAGTACACAGCCATTAGGCATTTAAAAAATATATTTAAAAAGTGTTATGGAATATTTTAAAATTACTGAAAATCAGAATCACCCAGATTTAAGAGATCTTAATATTTTGCTACATATTTGATTCATATCTTTTTGTTGTTTAAAGAAATAAAATCTTACAGATTCAAAGGGTCCCTCCGCATCCTCTGTCTTCTTTTCACCAGAAGTAACCACCTGTACCAATATGTATGTACCAAAACAATATCAGGTTATTGCTTGTGTGTTGAACTTTACATAAACAGTATCATAACCATACCTTATATATTATTTTCACTTAACAGTGTGTTTTTGAGATTTATCCATGCAATGTGTTTATCTAGTCCAGCAGTTTTCAAAGTGTGCTCCAGGGATTCCTGGGGATCCCTAAGATTGTTTCAGGGGGTCCATGAAGTCAAAACTATTTTCATAATACTTTTTATTTGCCCTTTTCACCCACATTTTCGTGTATACTATAGGAATACTGTACAGAGGCTGCATGACATGTGGTGTCAAAATAGATGGAATGCAGAAACACTTATGGGAATCCAGCCGGCTTCTATTAAGCCAGACATGAAAGAGATTTGCAAAAATGTAAAACAGTGCCACTCATTTTATTATTATTTTTTGTTTAGAAAAATAGTTATTTTAAAATGCAGCCATAAAAAAGAACGAGATCATGTCTTTTGCTGAAACATGGATGGAGCTGGAGGCTATTATCCTTAGCAAACTAACAGGAACAGAAAACCAAATACCGAATATTCTCACTTACAAGTGGGAGCTAACTGATGAATACAAAGAAGGAAACAACAGACACTGGGGGTCTACTAGAGGGTGAAGGGAGGGAGGAGAGAGAGGATCAGAAGAGATAACTATTGGGTACTGGGCTTAAATACCTGGGTGGTGAAATAATCTGTACCACAAACCCCTGTACACAAGTTTACCTGTGTAACAAACCTTCACATCTACTCCCCAACCTAAAATAAAAGTTATAAAAAATATCTCAACAAAAGGGATAAAAGAATTTAAAAAAGTATTTTTATGGGTTAATAAGTGCTTTTAAAGGTCTCAGTTTTAATTTCCAGTATGGTGAACATCTGTAGATACGACCCACATAAAAACTCTTTGTCGTCCTTAATTTTTGTTTTTTGTTTTGTTTTTTAAATTTTATTGTGCTCCTTAATTTTTAAGAATGCAAAGGAGTCCTGAGACCACGAAGTTTGAAAACTGCTAGTCTGGTTCATTCATTTTATTTGTATTTCAGTGTATAAATATACTGTGGTTTATTTATCTATTCTTGGAGGGACCGATAGGCTGTT
>NW_016810108.1:17960-19728 GCF_001698545.2 Rhinopithecus bieti
TTTTTTTTTTTTTGAGAGTGGGTCTCGCTCTGTCACCCAGGGTGGGGTACAGTGGTGTGCTCTCGGCTCACTGTAACCTCCGCCTCCCGAATTCAAGTGATTCTCTTGCCTCAGCCTCCTGAGTAGCTGGGATTACAGACGTGCACCAGCATACCCGGCTAATTTTTGTATTTTTAGTAGAGACAGTGTTTCACCGTGTTAGCCAGGCTGGTTTCAAACTCCTGACCTCAGGTTATCCACCCGCCTCGGCCTCACAAAGTGCTGGGATTACAGACGTGAGCCACTGAGCCCAGCCAAAAGGTACATATTTATGGGGTAGAGTCATTATGTACATGTATACAATGTAATGGTCAAATCAGGGTAATTAGCATATCTGTCACGTCATCATTTATCATTTCTCTGTGTTGGGAACTTTCAGCATCCTTTCTTCTAGATATTTGAAAATACACAATGAATTACTTTTAACTATAATCACCCTACAGTGCTATAGAACACTAGAACTTATTCCCCCTATTTAGCTATAATGTTGTATCTGTTAACCAGCCTCTCCCTATGTCTGGATACTATGATTTTTGATATGAATTGGTTTTATTATTTAGTTCTAAATATATCGTGATCTCCATAATTTTCCTGTTGCCCATTAAAATTATTTAGAACTTTGTATTTACAGGATTTTCTTTTTGTATTACTGTTATCTCTGTGATATTTGTTTCTAATTTTATTGTATTATATTTGGGGAACATTGAGATGCAAAAATCAACTGTTTCTCTATACCAGCAGCAAACAATTTGAAAATCAAATTTGAAAACTAATGTAATTTATAGTAAAGTCAAAGAACATCTGATACCTTGAAATAAATCCAACAAAGTGTACCAAGGCCTTCAATAAAAACCTTACTAAAATAAATGAAAGAAGACCTAAATTAATGGAAAGAGATAACCATGTTCATTGGATTGGAAGTGTCAGTATTGTAAAGATGTCAGTTCTCTCTAAATTGATATATACTGAAGTTCAGTGCAATCGCAGTAAATATCTCAATAGGGCTGTTGCTGCTGCTGCTGCTGCTGCTTTTTTTTCATTTGGATAGGCTGGTTCTCAAATTTATATGGAAAGGCACAGGGCCAAGAATGGCAAAGGCAATCTTGAGAAAAAGTTGGAAGACTTACACTAACATATATCAACACTGATTATAAAGCTACAGTGATTAAATTAGTGGGCGCAAAGCCAGATTGACCAATGGCACAGGATAGAGTCCAAAAGTTGACCTACACGTACAAGGTCAGTTGATTTAAAGATAGGTGTATTGGGATTTTGATTGAATGTAGAGGTTAATTAAGGGAGAATTGATACTACTAATCTTACATATTCTTTTTTTTTTTCTTTAAAGACAGTCTCCCTCTGTCGCCCAGGCTGGAATGTAGTGCAGTGGTGCAAATTTGGCTCACTGCAACCTCTGCCTTCTGTGTTCAAGTGATTTTTCTGCCTCAGCCTCCCGAGGCTTTTGTATTTTTAGTGGAGACGGAGTTTCACCATGTTGGCCAACGTGGTCTCAAATTCCTGACCTCAAGTGATCTACCTGCCTCAGCCTCCCAAAGTGCTGGGATTACAGGTGTGAGCCATTGCACCTGGCCCTAATGTAACATATTCAAAAGCAAGATTGCTTTCTGTATTTGTCTTAAAAGAAAAGAAAAAAAAAAGAAATCCCTAGCTAGGCGTGGTGGCGCATGCCTGTAGTTCTAGCTACTCGGAAGGCTGAGGCAGGAGAATC
>NW_016810108.1:23699-25364 GCF_001698545.2 Rhinopithecus bieti
AAAAAAAAAAAAAAAAAAAAAAAAAAAATGTAAACCTGCAAGGCATGATTTTTACAACTAGTTACCAGAAAATGAAGGAAAGCACTTAATTAGCTTGAATAAAGTAACATGAAAGCGAGAATGCACTAATTTAAAAAAACCCCAAATCCTAATATGGTATCAGAAAGGTTTTCTTTTCTTTCTTTCATTTTTTTGAGATGGAGTCTCGCTCTGTCGCCAGGCTGGAGTGCAGTGGCACGATCTTGGCTCACTGCAACCTTTGCCTCCTGAGTTCAAGCAATTCCCCTGCCTCAGCCTCCTGAGTAGCTGGGACTACAGTTGTGCACCACCATGCCTGGCTAATTTTTTGTATTTTAGTAGAGACAGGGTTTCACCATGTTGGCCAGGATGTTCTCGATCTCCTGACCTTGTGATCCGCCCACCTCAGCCTCCCAAAATGCTGGGATTATAGGCGTGAGCCACCGCGTCCGGCCAGAAAGATTTTCTAATACAAGGAGACATATTGCTCATTGAGAAGGGGTTTGATAAGAAAAGAACTTACTAAGTTAACAACTATGTTAATGACTAGTTCAGAGATAAATTAAATGCCCAATTTTGGGAAAAGTAGCAGGTGCAAGAAAAAGGAAATGTGTAAGAAAACAGTTTCTGATACTTAAACTTTTCTTCATCATGTGCTGCATTTGACAGAAATTAATCTTTTAAAATTTTACCTAGGATGGTTTTATTTCATTTATACCATGTACAGCGTAGTCTAAATCTCCACTTGATACTGTGTCAAAATACTGTCTCCATCCTTCGATTACATTAAGTGTTTCTCACACTGCTTGAACTAAGTCTGCATCTAAAGGTAGAATACTTCAGTAGAGGAAACGTGAATAGAATTTCTTTTCAGAATTTCAGCAAAACTAGTAAGCTACTTTAAAGTTTTCACTATGAAATAAACGAGTGATCCAAAGAGTTGAGTTGTTTTACTCATTCCATTATGATATATGGTAGAATGTTATGTAATGAACATGGATATTGCTAAATTATTGAATGCATTAAATGGCGATACTTTATTAAGGAGGTTCTACTGCTTTAAATATCTGAAAACAAGTTAGAAAGTGTGTGCATTTCCTCACATCAAGCTAAGTCTTAAAAGCATTTAAAACAGTGTAGTGTTTGTAGCTCATTGGTACAAGTAAGTTCAGAGAGTATTATGTCAACTCTTAATCTGAGCAGGAATAGGGGCTTTGAGAAAATCAGGCTTTAAGAAGGTTTGTCATTTTAGGGCCAAGTTTTAATAGATTGTGAAAGTTTGGACTCTTAGATTTTAAACAAACAAAACCTTGAAATTACTGAGTGGCTCAACATGGTTTTATGGAAAACTAATACAAAACTTGGCCTTGAATATTTGAGCAAAGCCTACAAAAGTTCCAAATGGGACAGGGCAAGGAAGGATGGGGCTCTGTTTACAATAGTAGATATTTTCTTTTCCCCTTCTTGACATGGAGTAGGCAGGACTGTTTGAAAATAAAATATTCTTTTCTTAGATAATGGAATTTGAATTAGTTATAGATTAATACTGATTATATACATTTTCTTTCCCTTTAGAGGAGTTGATCTGTTAAGTGTTGATAGAGTTGTAACCTTCCACTACTATTGATTTTTTTTTATTGGTGTCTC
>NW_016810109.1:0-961 GCF_001698545.2 Rhinopithecus bieti
GGGGGGGGGGGAGGAGAGGAAGGAGAAGAAGAGAAGGAGGAGGAGGAGGAGGAAGAAGAAAAAGAAGAATTATTTATGGATGATAGTGTTGGTTTGGAAAAAGGAAAGTTTTATTAGAAAGAAAGAACTCTGTAGAAGAACGCAGGGGAGCACCTTAGCAAGATAGAATGGAGAGTGGCAAGGTGGATTTTTCCTCAGGGGCATTTATGGACCTTAACGCAGGAACTTAAGGATAATTTGGACCACATTAGCCACACAGGTCATGCTAAATGATTACATTTGTAGACATTTTGGTGCCTTGATGTCAGCAAGGGTTGCATAATGAGTTTCAATATGCATGCATTTCAGAGATGTATAGAAATGCTACTTACTGCAAATCAAGAGTTATCTGAGATAAGTTTCAATCAATTTAGAAAATTTATTCTACCAAGGTCAATGACAAACCAGTGACACAGCCATAAGAGATCCTGATGACATGTGCCCAAGGTGGTTGGGGCACAGCTAGGTTTTATACATTTTAGGGAGACATAAGACATCAATCAGTATATATGTAAGATGTACATCAATTCTGTCCAGAAAGGTGAGACAACCCGAAGTGGGAAGGGGTTTTCCAGGTCATAGATAAAGGACAAATGGTTACATTCTTTTGAGTTTCTGATTAGCCCTCCACTGCATATGCAACTTACAGGAGTAGTCACTTATGCCTTAGTCTGGCTTAGTGAAACAACAGGGCAAAGGAAGCCATCAGATATGCATTTGTCTCCCATGAGCAGGGGGATGACTATGAGTTCTGTCTGTTCTATGTCCACAAGGAATTTCCTTGTGGGAAAATTGTGAGGGAGGTTTGTAGCTTTTTAAAATCTTTGTAGCTATCTGATTTAGGAATAGAATGGGAGGCAGGTTTGTCCGATGCAGTTCCCAGCTTGACTTTTCGTTTTGGCTTAATGATTTGAGGGACCCA
>NW_016810110.1:0-958 GCF_001698545.2 Rhinopithecus bieti
GGCCTCTAGATGGAGAGGTGGGATGTGGCTGCCCCAGGCCGGCCTCGCCACATGGCCTCTAGATGGAGAGGTGGGATGTGGCTGCCCCACACCAGCCTCGCCACTCGGCCTCTAGATGGAGAGGTGGGATGTGGTTGTCCTGTGTTGGCCTCACCACGTGGCCTCTAAACGGAGAGGTGGGATGTGGCTGCCCCACACTGGCCTCGCCACACGGCCTCTAAATGGAGAGGTGGGATGTGGCTGCCCCATGCCAAACTCGCCACATGCCCCTCCCAGCACCCATCCTCGCCCGCTCACCCCTCCTGGCTGCTCTTTGTGCTCTGGCTCTGGTCTTTGACCACGGACTCCAATGTGATGACACTGTCTTGAACTCTACGCAGCTAAGCACAGCAGACAGGTGCTTTTACATGTGGAGAAAACATACGCTAGAAGGAAAAAGGTTTCCGTGGACTGATTCCTGGTAAGGGGAACCTGCAAGCCCGGAGACCCTGCCCAGCCCCGCTCTGAGTGCTCAACCGGCTCCCAGCGCTGAACTAGTTTTTGATCCAGGATCTGATGTGGCACTGACCCCTTCAGCTCTTTTTTTTTCTTTTTCCTTCTCTAAAATAAATTTATTACAAAAACCTGTCTCAGAAGAAATAGAGACAGCATTTAAGGCCTTACTTTGCTTAAAGGAACAAGGCCATTTTGAGAATATACTCTTTCAAAAATGCTCTATTTATTTAAAAAAATGTTTATTTTAAATATTTATTCTAAACATTGCAAAGGCTTTTCAAACAACTCTCTCTTTTACAGCTCTGTTATTCATGGATTCGTGAAAAATAAATGTGTGGTGGTTTTATTTACACATTATTTAAATGGTGTACTTCAATTTTCTTTTCTCCTTATCAGGGTTCTCTATTTCATCTTACAGACTCTTAAGAAGGACACAGATCATGCATGCTTTAACTTTTTCTGT
>NW_016810111.1:0-364 GCF_001698545.2 Rhinopithecus bieti
TCAAACTCCTGTCCTCAAGCAATCCTCCTGCCTCAGCCTCCCAAAGTGCTGGGATTACAAGTGTGAGCCACCGCACCCGGCTGTAATGTTTAAAACATGTATTCACTGATATACTATGCGCAGGGTAGGATAAAGGTTTTTTTCACCAACTAATACTATCGTTAAAGTTTTTGTGATTCACTGATATACTATGCGCAGGGCAGGATAAAGGTTTTTTCACCAAGTAATACTATAGTTAAAGTTTTTGTGTTTTGTTTTGTTTTGTTTTGTTTTTTCTTTTGAGACAGTCTTGCTCTTTCACCCAGGCTGGAATGCAGTGGCTCCATCTAGGCTCACTGTAGCCTTCGCCTCTGGGTTTCAAGGG
>NW_016810112.1:0-1543 GCF_001698545.2 Rhinopithecus bieti
GAGACGGGGCGGATCACAAGGTCAGGAGATCAAGACCATCCTGGCTAACACAGTGAAACCCCGCCTCTACTAAAAGCTACAAAAAAACTAGCCGGGTGAGGTGGCGGCGCCTGTAGTCCCAGCTACCCGGGAGGCTGAGGCAGGAGAATGGCGTGAACCCGGGAGGCGGAGCTTGCAGTGAGCTGAGATCCGGCCACAGCACTCCAGCCTGGGTGACAGAGCGAGACTTCGTCTCAAAAAAAAAAAAAAAAGAATCAGACTAGGCACAGTGACTCATGCCTGTAATCCCAGCAGTTTTGGAGGCAGAGGCAGGTGGATCACTGGAGGTCAAGAGTTCGAGACCAGCTTGGCCAACATGACAAAATCCTGTCTCTACTAAAAATACAAAAATTAGCTGGACATGGTGGTGCATGCCTGTAATCCCAGCTACTCAGGAGGCTGAGGCAGGAGAATGGCTTGAACATGGGAGGCAAAGGATGTAGTGAGCTGAGATCACACCACTGCACTCCAGCCTGGTCAACAAGAGTGAAACTCTGTCTCAAAAAAAAAAAAAGAATCAGACATTTGAATTCATAAAATAACATCAGATACTAAATCTTTAAATAAAAATAGAGAAAAATAATAGGTTTGGAAGAGATCTTAAAGGAATATCTCTTCCCTCTCTTCTCCAACTTTCTGGTAGGAAAAGAACCTATGCTATCTTCACAGATTTAAAAAGCAAAAAATGAGATGCAAATTTATAGAGACAGATAATAGAAGTTAAAATATTATGATATAAAATTTATCATTGTAACCATTTTTAAGTGTACAGTTGGGTGGCGTTAAGTCACATTCACATGGTGCAACCATCACCATCATCTATCTCCAGAACTTTTTTCATCTTCTCAAACTTCTGGCCTTCCTGCGTTGGTTTCCGAGTGCTGAGATTACAGGCATGAGCCATTGCACCCAGCCAAAAAAAATTTTAAGAGAAAAAACAAGGAACTATTGATTCATCTGCATTCCAATTGCCACTGCCCAGGTGGAACAATTCTGACCTATAATCCACCTAACTCACCACTTCGGCCTGGAAAGCTCACAGGTTTTCCAATTCCTCCAGAACCAAATAAAAAATCCTTAGATTGCCTCAAGGTTAACATGGGGTAAGCCACCAGTGCCCTCCCAACTGCTCCCTGGAAGGAGTGATAGATAAGGAAAGAGTGATAGATAAGGAAGACCACATGCCAAAATCTGAGAGACGTTTCCACTAAATGCAATGTGTTGTGACACTAACAGTAAACACATTCATAGGCCAGGGATGGTAGCTCATGCCTGTAGTCCCAGCACTTGAGAAAGCTGAGGCAGGAGGATTGCTTGAACCCAGGAGTTTGAGGCTGCAGTGAGCCATGAGGGCACCATTGCACTCCAGCCTGGGCAACAGAGTGAGACAAGAAAAGAAAGAAAAGAAAGAAAGAGAGAGAGAGAGAGAGAGAGAGAGAAAGGAAGGAAGGAAGGAGAGAGAGAGAGAAAGAAAAAGAGAGAGGGAGAGAGAGGGAGGGAGGGA
>NW_016810112.1:4202-8148 GCF_001698545.2 Rhinopithecus bieti
GCCGGGCGCGGTGGCTCAAGCCTGTAATCCCAGCACTTTGGGAGGCCGAGGCGGGTGGATCACGAGGTCAGGAGATCGAGACCATCCTGGCTAACACGGTGAAACCCCGTCTCTACTAAAAATACAAAAAACTAGCCAGGCGAGGTGGCAGGCGCCTGTAGTCCCAGCTACTCGGAGGCTGAGGCGGGAGAATGGTGGGAACCCGGGAGGCGGAGCTTGCAGTGAGCCGAGATCGCGCCACTGCACTCCAGCCTGGGCGACACAGCGAAACTCCGTCTCAAAAAAAAAAAAAAAAGAAATAGATCATTTCTACAATCTATAATATTATAATATACAATATATATAGAAGATAGAAACTTGTGAAGCTGACTAATCATAATTCTTTTACCAAAGCCTGGCAAAGACAGTCTCACTCATGGATACGAGTGTGAAAATCCTAAATAAAACCCTGGCAGATGAAATTCAACAGTACAGTAAAAGAACAATGAATATTGACCAAGTAAGGATATGGGTCAGCTTTGTGTTTTAAGGACCTGAGACAAAGTTTGGCAGTTCCTCAATAAGTAAAACAAAATTATAATATGACTCAACAACTCCACTCCTGGTTTAAGACAGTATACTCAAAGAATTGAAAACAGAGGCCAGACATGGTGGCTCATGCCTATAATCCCAGCACTTTGGGAGGCTCAGAAGGGTGGATCACCTGAGGTCAGGAGTTTGAGACCAGCCTGGCCAACATGGTGAACCCCCGTCTATACTAAAAATACAAAAAATACAAAAAATAGCTGGGTCTGGTGGCATGTGCCTGTAGTCCCTACTACTTGGGAGGCTGAGAGAGGAGAATGGCTTAAACCTGGGAGGCAGAGGTTGCAGCGAGCTAAGATTGCACCACTGCACGCCAGCCTGGGCGACAGAGCGAGACTCCATCTCAAAAAAAAAAATATATATATATATAGAAATTAGCCAGATGTGGTGGCACACACCTGTAGTCACAGGCACTCGGGAGGCTGAGACAGAAGAATGACTCAAACCCAGGAGGTGGGTTCTTTGCAGCTTGCTTGGCATAGGTGTAAAGTCCAGTAGATAGGCTGGACACAGTGACTCACACCTGTAATTGAAGCACTTTGGGAGGCCTAGGTAGGAGGATCACTTGAGGCCAGGAGTTTGAGACCATCCTGGGAAGCATAGAGAGACCCTGTCTCTACCAAAAAATTTAAACATTAGCTGGGTGTGATGGCATGCACCTATAGTCCTAGCTAATCAGGAGGCTGAGGTGGGAAGATTGCTTGAGCCCAGGAGTTCAAGGCTGCAGTGAGCTATAATGGTGCCACTGCACTCCAGCCCTGGTGACAGAGTGAGACTCCGTCTCTAATAAAAGTTAAAAAAAAAATTTAAGTGCAGTAGGGAACAGAGAAGAACTGAGACGACCTTACATTGTTCCTTGTAGCTCCAGAGAGGGTACAGATTATCTCTGTGTCCCTGTGAAGGGGACAGTTTTAGCTAAAATAGAACTAGACCTCAAGAAGCTTTGCTGTCAGGAATAACACAGCTGCAACCTGCTTGAAACAACGGCCTAGAATCAAACAGGTTCAGGTACACCTGGGCAGGTGCCAACTTGGACAGAAATTAGCCCAGAGCCAGCTTCCTCCCTGTCACATACACCCCCATGCCACTCTAGAGACAGTGTCAAGAGAAAAGATGAGGGAGGACTGAACTCAGGCAACCCAGAATGGCAGAGATTACCCAGAACTGAGTGAGATTAAGTTCCCACGCCCTGAAGGAATGTCTCAAAAGGAAAAGTAGATTGACTCATAGAAAAAGTTTTCTTTCTTCTGTGATTTGTGGCTTCAGATATGGTACTTGCCGCAAAGCAGTAAAGACTTTTTTCACATGGTGGTTCCAGTCTACATTTCCAACCCCACCTTTGCCACTCTCCTTCACACCTGCAATGCCAGCAGCATCAGCCTACAGGCCGGCTGGAAACACCATGAGCTCTCTGTTTTCCTTCTGCAGCAGCACACTTAGGACAGGCTTTAAAATGGTCACATGCCTCCCATCAAGAGGTTGAAGTCCGTAGTCTGTATCACTTCCTATTGAATCTGAGCTAGCCAACATTGGTGCCTCTCTTGTGGAAGTGATATCACTGAGTTTCTTTCTTTCTTTTTTTTTTTTCCAAGACGAAGTCTTGCTCTCACTCAGGCTGGAGTGCAGTGGTACGATCTTGGCTCACTGCAGCTTCCACCTCCCAGGTTCCAGCAATTCTCCTGCCTCAGTCTCCCAAGTAGCTGGGATTTCAGGCATGTGCCACCACACCCAGCTAATTTTTTGTATTTTTAGCAGAGATGGGAGTTTCACCATGTTGGCCAGGCTGGTCTCGAACTCCTGATCTCAGGTGATCTGTCTGCCTCGACCTCCCAAAGTGCTAAGATTACAGGTGTGAGCCACCACGCCTGGTTGAGTTTCTGAAACTAGTGTAGAAGATACCATGCAGCTTCCACCTGGTTCTCTTGGGACACTTACTCTGGGATCCCTGAGCTGCCAAATTAGAAATCTGGCGACCCAAAGGTTACCTGCTATGAGGAAGGCCCGTGGAGAGGCCATAGGTAGGCTTTTCTACCCACAGCTCCACTAAGGCCTCATACAGTAATAGCCAGTATTAGGCACCAGACATGTGAATGAAAACGCTCTCAGACAATTTCACCTCCCATCTGTGTGGTCACCCCCACGTTTAAGTCTTTCTAGTTAGGGACCCAGATATGGCGGGCCAAAGACAAGCTTTCCCTGTTGCACCCTTTCTGAATTCCTGACCCATAGAATCTGTGTGCGTAATAAAATGGTTTTTTGCCACTAAATTTTGGGGCTGTTTATTATGCAGCAGTGGTAGTGAAACCATGCCCTTCTCTATTTTGCTAGGTACAGTCTATTCATCCTTAAAGGCCCAGCAAAATCATCGTCCCCTTTCTGAAATCCACCTTCAGTTCCATGGTCAGAATGGATCCCTTAGTCTGACTTGTGTTTAGTTGTACGCTGCTGTTTCACTCCTTTCTCCTAAGGCCAGCACTATGCATGGCAGGGAGCCCTACACTAGGAGGAACTCAAAAATAATTTGCTAAAAGACACAGCCATAAAAAAGAATGAAATCATGTTCTTTGCAGCAGCATAGATGCAGCTGGAGGCCATTATCCTAAGCAAATTAACGCAGGAACAGAAAATGAAATATCACATGTTCTCACTTATAAGTGAGAGCTAAACATTGGGTACTCATGGACATAAAGATGTCATTGTAGACACTGGGGACTACTAGAGCAAGAAGGGAGGAAGGGGCAAGGGCTGAAAAACTACCTATTGGGTACTGTGCTCACTACCTATTCGGTACTATGGTGACAGCATCACACAATATACCAATATAACAAACCTGAACATGTACCCCTGAAATCTAAAATAAAAGTTGAAATTATTTTTTAACAAAAGAAAATTCTACGTATTTATATCAAAACCAAGGCAAGCTGTGGTCTTCTGCAATGTTATAATCACCCTGTAAAGTCAATGTACAAAATATATTAATTTTAACATTTCTAGGCTATTCAGGTTAAATTTTGTTTTCCAAATCTATCTTTTGTAATATAAGATTCATATTATTCTGATCACTTCTGGCAACACCTTAAAAAGAGTTCCTCTATCAATATTCTTATATACAAAGAATGTTAGTTGGGAAATAATATATAACATATGTTTAAAAATTTTTAATGGCAAACAGATGTATCTAATAAAGATTCTGACTCCTGGTCGGGCACTGTGGCTCACACCTGTAATCCCAGCACTACAGCACTATGGGAGGCCAAGGTGAGCAGATCAGCTGAGCTCGGGAGTTCGCAACCAAGCCTGAACAACATAGAGAAACCCAGTCTGTACTAAAAATACAAAATTAGACAGGTGTGGTAGCGCA
>NW_016810113.1:0-372 GCF_001698545.2 Rhinopithecus bieti
GGAAGGAAGGAGAAGAGGAGAAGGAAGGAAGGAAGGAAGGAAGGAAGGAAGGAAGGAAGGAAGGAAGGAAGGAAGGAGAAGGAAGGAAAGGAGGGAGCGGAAGGAAGGAAGGAAGGAAAAGGAAGGAAGGAGAAGGAAGGAAGGGGAAGGAAGGAGAAGAGGAGAAGGAATGAAGGAAGGGAGGGAAGGAAGGAAGGAAGGAAGGAAGGAAGGAAGGAAGGAAGGAAGGAAGGAGAAAGAAGGAAAGGAGGGAGCGGAAGGAAGGAAGGAAGGAAGGAAGGAAAAGGAAGGAAGGAGAAGGAAGGAAGGGGAAGGAAGGAGAAGAGGAGAAGGAAGGAAGGAGAAGAGGAGAAGGAAGGAAGGAGAAGAGGA
>NW_016810114.1:0-2378 GCF_001698545.2 Rhinopithecus bieti
ATATACCAATATTGGTTCTTTAATTGAAAAATATAACATGATATCATAAGAAAAATAAGGGAATATAACTACTTGTTTCAAAAGTTAAGTTTATTCACTTTAATAGACTACTGGTTGCTCTAAGATTATATGATAGTGCTCGGCCTATGTTTTTAGCATTAAAATGTTTTCTCTTTTATTGGGGATAGTAGATGATGTCTGTTAAAAATGTTAAAAAATGTCGGTGCCCTATGTCAATCCCTAAAATTCTGTGTGTCCATGAAATCCCTATGTCTAGAAAGTGTTTCTTGCTGGGTGCAGTGGCTAACGCCTGTAATCAATCCCAGCACTTTGGGAGACTGAGGCAGGTGGATCACCTGGGGTCGGGAGTTCCAGACTAGCCTGACCAACATGGAGAAACCCCACCTCTACTAAAAATACAAAATTAGCCGGGCGTGGTGGCGCATACCTGTAATCCCAGCTACTCGGGAGGCTGAGGCAGGAGAATCACTTGAACCCGGGAGGCAGAGGTTGTGGTGAGCCAAGATCACGCCATTACATCCTAGCCTGGGCAACAAGAGCGAAACTCCATCTCAAAAAGAAAACGTTTCCATATATCGTATTATCTTTTTTTTTGGTCTGGGAGAGTACATATTGTATTTTATTTTATTTTTTTTGGCCTGGGAGAGTACTCAGGGATTTGTGAGAGGCAGTAAGAAATGTACATCTGTTGAGTTTACCTACTGGTTAGGCACCAAGCTTTACACATACATGATTTCTTAGCAAATCTTTGCACTTTAAGTTAGGTATTCCCATATTACAGATAAGGAAGTAGTAGTAATGTAGGATAAATAACTTGCCCAAGGAATGTGCTAACGGGAAGGAAGCAAATCCAAGTTTACCTGACTCTAGAACCTGTGCTTTTTTTTTTAATAATATCATATCATTTATTATAGAGAATATCTAATGCTCATTTTAAAGAGAAATAGTGTTCAACTTTTTTGTATATATTTTGATGCTACCTTTTCAAATTCAGTGTATTCATATAGCAATAACAAGTGTCAGTATTATGCTTTTTTTTTTTTTGAGACAGAGTTTCGCTCTTGTTGCCCAGGCTGGAGCGCAATAGCGCGATCTTGATTCACCGCAACCTCCGCCTCCTGGGTCCAAGCGATTGTCCTGCCTCAGCCTCCCGAGTAGCTGGGATTACAGCTGCTCGCCACCACGCCCAGCTAATTTTTTGTATTCTTAGTAGAGACGGGGTTTCACCATGCTGCAGCTAGGCTGGTCCTGAACTCCTGACCTCAGGTGATCTACCTGCCTCGGCCTCCCAAAGTGCTAGGATTATAGGCATGAGCCACCATGTCCAGCTAGCATTATGCTTTTAAGCTTGCAACCCAACTCATTTTATCTTTTTGGTCAAGTAACCATATAAAACCTATCAGGAGATAGTCATATAATAATACCCTGATTATATGCAGTTAAAACAATCAACACCACAGCCGACTACAAGTTCTCAGGCAGAAGTTAGTGAAAGCCAAGCTGCCTCAAAGAGCTGAAGACATCAAGTTTAAAAAAGAAACACTGGATCAATCACAATGCCACCCAGACCTTGAGACTAAAGAAACTGTGCCTGGTTTTTAGAAAGCCAATAGCGTAACAATTCAGTAAGGGAGAGTACAAGAGAGTGAGGGGGCCAAAGTAACCAAAGAGAGATGAGGAGAGGGGAGGGGGAAAGGGAGAGGGAGAGAGCACAGTACTGGCAAGAAGAAAGCAACAAACAATATGTAATTGACTAGAAAGCCTAGAACACTCTAAGACCATGCTAATCAACGAGGATATGTCCGTGGCTCCCCAACTTCTCACTTACATGCTGAAAACAAATGCAGTAAAGAACATATAAGCATACAGATGAATTATTAGCAGTGTTCAATTTAAAGCTAGAATTAAAACAATTTTAAAGGTATGTAACTAAAGCATTATAATTTAGGGATCTAAAAGCTGGTCTTCTGTTGCTAAAATTTAAATGATTAAAACAAGAGTTTATTATTCTTGCATTCCTTGATTTACTGAAGTCAATTAAAAATAAAGCCATGTTTAAACAAGTGTTGGAGACCAACTTTTAATAATACATATTTAATTTCAGAAACATATGCTAACCATCAACAACATGATCAGGGTTTCATTGCCCCAGATGTTATTTCATTGGTACATTATATTGATATTTACAAAGGCTTTCAAATTCAACAACACAAAACAAAACAGCTTAATTTTTAAAAACTACAATGCTTTAAAAAAATGTAAACAGTTTCATTTTTACATTATTGTAAAAAAGAAGACTCACTCCTTAATGTGGCTTAATTTTTTTTTAAGTGAGCAAAGCCTGGTGCTCATGGATA
>NW_016810114.1:5515-7719 GCF_001698545.2 Rhinopithecus bieti
AAAAAGAAAAAACGTAAATGACTTAAGTTAGAAGAGAGAAGCTGGATTTGATTCTGAGAAGGAAAGAAAAAGAAAACAGAAAACAGTTAAACAGGCATTTAGTAAAGGTTTAATCATTCTAACTTGGTTTATTTTTGTATCTTGTACTGAAAGAAATGCTAGACTCAAGTTCATCTTTGTTATCAAAATTTTTCTTCACAGACAGAAGGAACAGTGTGTGGTGAGTGGAGTAGATAGTGCAAATAATAGTACAAAAATTACTTGAGATTAAACTATTGATAACTTTTTAGCATTCAAATACTTTAGAAGCACTCTTTGTACATTGTATCTATTCCTGTGGCTTTATGACCCATTTGTAATCTGTAGCATGAGACAATACAGTCAAACTATTATGCAATCAATTTAAAAATTTAAAAAAATTATATATATATATTTTTTGAGTTGGGTGTCCTTCTATGTTGTCTGGGCTGGTCTCGAGCTCCTGAGTTCAAACAATCCTCCTGCCTCAGCCTCCGAAGTACCCGGGATTACAGGTACACACCACAACGCCTGGCACAATTATTTTTTTTTTAGACAGAGTCTTGCTGTGTCACCCGGACTGGAGTGCAGTGGTGCGATCTCCACCCACTGAAACCTCCACCTTCCCGAGTTCAAGCACTTCTCCTGCCTCAGCCTCCCGGGATTACAGGCATGCACCACCATACCTGGCTACGTTTTGTATTTTTAGTGGAGACAGGGTTTCAACATGTTGGCCAGGCTGGTCTTGAACTCCTGACCTCAAGCAATCTGCTCACCTTGGTCTTCCAAAGTGCTAGGATTACAGGTGTGAGCCACCACACTCAGCCACAACTGGTTTTAATAATACAAACTTGTTTTCACTAATAATTGATCCAAATCTGCATGGTCTTACCATACTCTTAAGGACGAGCAGGACTAGTTACAGATTTTTTTTTTTTTTTTGAGATGGAATCTCACTCTGTTGCTAGGCAGGAGTGCAGTGGTGCGATCTCAGCTCACTGCAACCTCCGCCTCCCTGGTTCAAGCGATTCTCCTGCCTCAGCCTCCTGAGTAGCTGGGACTACAGGTGCGCACCACCATGCCCAGCTAATTTTTGCAGTTTAGTAGAGATGGGGTTTCACTATGTTGGCTAGGATGATCTCGAACTCTTGACCTCATGATCTGCCCGCCTTGGTCTCCCAAAGTGCTGGGATTACAGGCGTGAGCCACCACACCTGGCCCAGATTTTTATATAACTGATTGGCACTCGGTATTACTTGTTGACAGTTTGTTCTCCCTTCCTAATATGAGCACTTTATATAACCGGAATTAATACTCATTCTCAAAGCATATATGCTACAAATGGCAAGAAATTACAAACTTGTAAATAGCTATCTATCTCAAGAAGCTGTTAACTTGTGGCAACTAGAAAAATTAGCTCTGCTTCATTTGGGTTTAATTCATTCAGTCGGCAAATGTTCATTAAGCGCCTACTATATGAAGGTAAGCACTGTGTGAGACACTGGCAATACAGCAATAAATAAGACATGAAAAGTCTCTGTCTTCTAGAGATTACAGACTAGTAGGAGAGAGACAGATAATAAAGAAGTTTTATATTTGTATATATTGTTTGCACTTCTCTAAAGAGAATGGTTTACCTATAGTTATGAACATCTAAATTTCTCTTTTTTTTTGAGATGGAGTCTCGCTCTGTCACCCAGGCTGGAGTGCAGTGGCGCAATCTCAGCTCACTGCAACCTCCGCCTCCCGGGTTCATGCCATTCTCCTGCCTCAGCCTCCCGAGTAGCTGGGATTACAGGCGACTGCTACCACATCCGGCTAATTTTGTATTTTAGTAGAGATGGGGTTTCACCGTGTTAGCCAGGATGGTCTCGATCTCCTGACCTGATCTGCCCGCCTTGGCCTTCCAAAGTGCTGGGATTACAGGCGTGAGCCACTGCACCTGGCCCAAATTTCTCATTTTTAATTCTCAGGTGAATTTAAAACAGGTAAAACTTTGAGGAAATATATTACTGAAAAGTTCAGAAATGAGTATCTGACAACCATTAAGTTGCAAACAAGAAATATTCTTTGGTGGCTCACGCCTGTAATCCCAGTGCTTTGGGAGGCTGAGGTGGGTGGATTGCTTGAGCCTAGAAGTTTGAGACCAGCCTGGGCAACATGGTGAAATTCCATTTCTATAAAAG
>NW_016810115.1:0-381 GCF_001698545.2 Rhinopithecus bieti
GAAGCTACTCTGTGATATGTCTAATCATCTCACATAGATAATGCTTTCTTTATATTACGCAGCTTGCAAACTGTCATGGACAGATCCACGAAGGGACCTTCGGGAGCACATTCTGCACTCTGGTGAAAAAGGAAATATGTTCAGATAAAAACTGTAAAGAAGCTTTCTGTGAATCTGCTTTTTGCTATGTTTATTCATCTCACATAGATGAAGTTTTCTTTACATTACGCAGCTTAGAAACTACCCCGTGGATGGATCTGTGAAGGGATATTTGGGATCACCTTCGGGTCCATGGTGAAATAGGAAATATAGTCAGATAAAAACTGGAGAGAAGCTTTCTTAGAAACTGCTTGGTGTTGTGTGCATTCCACTCAGGGTGTT
>NW_016810116.1:0-353 GCF_001698545.2 Rhinopithecus bieti
CACACACACAGAGACATACACACACACAGACACACACACACAGACACACACACACAGACACACACACACACAGACACAACACACACACACAGACACACACACACAGACACACACACACACAGACACACACACACAGACACACACACACACACAGACACACACACACACACACAGACACACACACACAGAGACACACAGACACACACACAGACACACACAGACACACACAGGCACAGACACACACACAGACACACACGCAGACACACAGACACACACACAGACACACACACACAGACACACGTACAGACACACGTACACACACCCACAGACACACACACACACACACACACACA
>NW_016810117.1:0-353 GCF_001698545.2 Rhinopithecus bieti
GTGTGTGTGCGCGTGGGTGCGTGCGTGTGTGTGTGTGGGTGCGTGTGTGTGTGCGTGTGTGTGTGCGCGCGTGTGCGCGTGTGCGTGTGTGTGCGCGTGGGTGCGTGCGTGTGTGCGTGTGTGTGTGCGTGTGAGTGTGCGTGTGTGCGTGTGTGTGCGCGTGGGGGCGTGGGTGTGTGTGTGTGCGCGTGTGTGTGCGTGTGTGTGTGTGCGTGTGTGTGTGTGTGTGTGTGCGTGTGTGTGTGTGTGCGTGTGTGTGTGTGTGAGCGTGTGTGTGAGCGTGTGTGTGTGTGTGCGTGTGTGTGTGTGAGCGTGTGTGTGTGTGTGTGTGTGTGCGTGTGTGTGTGTGTGTG
>NW_016810118.1:0-828 GCF_001698545.2 Rhinopithecus bieti
AGAACGTGCAGGTTTGTTACATAGGTATACATGCGCCATGGTGGTTTGCTGCACCTATCGACCTGTCATTTAGGGTTTAAGTCCCGCATGCATTAGGTATTTGTCCTAATGCTCTCCCTCCCCTTGCCCCCAACCCACCCCAACCAACAGGCCCTGGTGTGTGATGTTCTCCCGTCTGTGTCCATGTGTTCTCATTGTTCAACTCCCACTTATGAGAACATGTGGTGTTTGGTTTTCTGTTTTTGTGTTAGTTTGCTGAGAACTATGGCTTCCAGCTTCATCCATGTCCCTGCAACGGACATGCACTCATCCTTTTTTGTGGCTGCATAGTATTCCATGGTGTGTATGTGACACATTTTCTTTATGCAGTCTATCATTGATGGGTATTTGGGTTAGTTCCAAGTCATTGCTACTGTAACATCAACTGAAATGTGTTACTTTAATTTTATGAATGTTAGGTATTATGTCTCTTTTCCTTTTTGCCCCACACATCACTGAAATGGATTATTTGAAAATGCTAAAATAAGTACAATGTGTGGCATGCTTTCTTAGATGCTTTGTCTCCTGTACCAAAATAATTTACAAATACAAAAGTTGAAAATAATTTTATTAGTTTTTAATGCATAAATCCAAACATATATTTGTACTGAATGTTTTATTAGCTAATACAGTAGCATTTTAAAATTCTACCAACTTACTTAAAATATTTCCTGTAAAACATCATCCAAAATGTACTTTGTTAATTTTATGAATGTTAGGTGTTATGTCTCGTCTCTTTGACGCTTTCTTTTTTATCCCATGCTTACATCAAAACAAATTATTTGAAAA
>NW_016810118.1:4042-7314 GCF_001698545.2 Rhinopithecus bieti
ACGTGTTCATGATACATTTTGATTGGTTGTTTCCTTTTATTGTAATGTTTCTCTCATGTTGGTTTCAGGATAATGCTGACCTCACAGAACCAGCTGGGAAGTAATCCCTCCTTTGAATTTTCTGGAATAGTTTGTAGAATTGGAATTATTTCCAGTGAAGATATCTGTCTTAAAGTTTTCTTTGTGACAATTCTTTTTACTACAAATATAATTTTATTAATAGATATAAGGTCATTCATAACAAGGTAATAGATATAAGATTTTCTATTTCTTAAGTGAACTTTGGTTTCGCATCTTTCAAGAAACTTGTCCATTTTATCTATTTTGTCCCACTTAGTGGAGTAAAGTTGTTCCTAAAATTCCCTCATTATCCTTTTCATTTCTTCAGATCCTGCAGTGATAAAATCTTTCTTATTCCTGATATTAGTAATTTCTGTCTTCAATTTTTTAGTTTGGGTAGAAGTTAATCAGTTTTATTAATCTTCTCAAGAATCAGTGTTTGGTTTTATTGACTTTTCCCTGTTTTGGGGGGGGAAATTCACACGGATTTTGATTCTAATCTTTATGCTTTCTTTTCTTCTCCTTACTTTAGAGTTTATTTGTTCTTTTTCTAGTTCCTTAAGGTGAAGCTGAATGACTGATATGAGGCCTTTCTTCTTTTTCTATTATAGGCATTCAACATAAAAACAAATCTCTCTACTGCTGTATCTGCATCCCACAAATAGCGGGATGGTGTTCTCATTTTCCCTTAGGTCAAAATACCTTGAAACTCACCCTCCTTTTGTTTCTTCTTGACCATGGATTATCTGGAGGTGTATTACTTAGTTTCTAAACATTTGAGAGAATTTCCATATAGAATTCTGTTACTGATTTCTAATTTAATTTCATTGTAGTCAGAGATTGTACTTTACATGATCTAAAGTATATTAAATGTGTCAATACTTGTTTTGTGGCCTAGAAAATGGTCTTTTTTGATAAATAGTCTGTGTGTGCTTGAATGTCTATTTTGCTGTTATAGGGTGGTGTGTACTATAAATGTCAATTAGGTCATATTGGTTGATGGCATCATTCAAGTCTTCCGTATTCTTACCAAATTTCTTTTTATTTGTTCTACAAATTATTTAGAGAAGGCTATGAAAATTTATAAATATAATGTAGATTTGTCTACTTTTCCTAAAGTTCTATCAGTTGTGCTTCATATATTTGAAGCTCTGTTATCTGAGTGCATAAGTGTTCAGGGTTGCTACATCCTCTTGAAATATAAATCTCTTCTTCATTTAAAAATCCTTGTTTAACCTTGATAATATTCTTAGCATTCAAATGTACTTTTATGTTATTACAGCCACACCAGCTTTCACTGACTAGTAGTAGCATCACATGTCCTTTTCCTATCTGTTAACTTCTAACCTCTTCATTTCATTATATTTAAACACATTTCTTGAAAGTAGCCTATAGTAGGGTCTTACTTTGCTATGCAATCTGACAATTCTTGCTTTTCATTTGTGGTGTTTAGAGCTATATTTGTTTCCTATTGCTGCTATAGCAAATTACCACAAACAGTTGCTTAAAGCAACATGTATTTATTCTCTTTCAAATTTTGGAGCTCATAAGTCTAAAATCATGGTATTGGCAGGACTCCAATCCTGCAGGAGGTTCCAGAAGAAAATCCACTTCCTTGCCTTTTCCAGCTTCTAGAAGCAGGCCTCATTCCATGACTCGTGGCCTTGTATCACTCAAACTTCTGCTTCTACTATCACATCACCTTTTGATCTCTTACTCTTTTGCCTCCTCCTTATAAAGACTTTGTGATTACATTTGTCCTTCCTGGATAATAAGGATAATCTCCACATCTCACAGCATCAATTTAATCACATTTGCAAATTTCCTTTTCCATGTGAGTAACGTAATTCACAATTTCTGGGAATTAGGACATGGCCATCGTGGGGGGGTCATTATTCAGCCTACCACAAGTTCATTTACACTTAATGTGATAATTGATATGGTTAGATTTAAGTCTATAATCTTGGTGCTTTTCTGTTCCATCTGATCTTTGTCTCCCTTTTCCACTTCTTCTGTCTTATTTTGGATTGAGTGATTTTATAATTCCATTTTAATCTTATTTGTTGCCTTCTGGGTTCTGTCAATTTTGCTTCATGTATTTTGAAATTCTCTTTTAAGTTCACATGCACTCAAATGATTACACCTTTCTCCTGTACTGAACTCTTCTGCATTATCAAACATAGTCGTTTTGAGAAATATTCTTTGTCTTAACATCTATCTTATCTGGTATTTATAGATTTTCACTTCAGCTTTCTAATGTTTACTCACATGGTATCTTTTCCATTCTCTTTCCTTCAGCCAACATACTTATTTGTATTTAAAATGCACCTCTTGCAGGCAGCCCATAGATAGGTTTTGCTCTTGTATTCAGTTTGCCAATCTCCGCCTTTTGTTTGGAAAAGTTTAGTCCTCTTTCACTTTGAAATTACTGATATAGGCTTGCTATTATGCTTTTTTTTAAAAAAAACTTTTATTTCAAGACATTTGGAGATCCACATTAAGTGGGAGATAATACACATAGCTCTTGTACAGTCTTTAGGCAGTGTCCCCACCATGGTAACATCTTGAATATTTGTATAATATCACAGTCACATAATTCACATTGATAGAATGGTGATAGAGAGCATTTCCATCACCACAGAGATCCCTTGTATAGCCACACATATGATACTTCCCCACATTCCCACCCCACCCTAACCCCTCGCAACCACAAATCATTATCCATTATCTATAATTTTATCATTTGAAGACAGTTATATAAATGAAATCGTACAGTATGTAACCTTTGGGGATTGTCTTTTCTTCATTCAAACAATTCTCTGGAGATTCATCCAGGATCTTGAGTGTATCAATAGTCTGATCCTATTGCTGAGCAGGATCCCATGGTATGAATAGATCACTATTATTTAACCATTCACCTTGCGAAAACATCTGGGTCATATGAGGTTTAGGCTATTAAAATAAAGCTGCTATAGACATTTTCTTCAGAATTTTGTGTGAAAACAACTTTTCACCTTTCTTAGAAAATGCCCAGTACAATTGCTGGGTCTTAAGTTAGTTGTATGTTTAGGTTTTTTCCCCTTGTAGTTTTAGTTGACAAATAATACTTGTACATACTTATGGAGTATAGAGTGATATTTCAGTGCATAATTACAATGTGTAACGATCAAATCAAGGTAATTAGGATATCCATCACCTCAAACATTTACCAT
>NW_016810119.1:0-7461 GCF_001698545.2 Rhinopithecus bieti
AAAAGCCTCGGATCTAATCCAAATGGGCTTACTACTGAATAAGAAGAACATAGTCATCCCATGAATCAGGTCCAGGGCTCAAAGCATAGGGACTTTTCACTAGCGTTCTTTGTTATCTAACCCTTTCCAGCAGCATTCTCAATCCTCTTACCCACCCACTTCTCCAACAAGAAAAGAATATCTGAAAGTCCAAAGTCTTCTCTTTGAGCTGAAGTGGCTTTCACTGAAGCAGAAAGCAAAAGGGTATAAATGCCAAGGTACAAGAAGAAAGGTAGAAGAGAGAAAGAAAGAAGGATGGGTCAGGTGTTCAGCTATAATTATGCTTCTGAGTCCTGAAGCAAAGGAGGTGATCTTTTAAATATAGAATATCTGGATCAAATGAATATGTTTGTACATGACTAGCCCGGTCCCAAAGAGATAGAGACACACAGGAAGGAGATTTTTGGTCGTCAGTGGCTCAGCATTGCCCACCTTTTAATCCAGAGTCCTGTCTACATTTGAAATGCAGAAAATCTCCAAGTAAGTTTAAGACAAAGGAAGGTTGTAGAAGACACATCTGAGGACATAGAGCCAGGAGCATTGGAAAAGTCCAGCAATCCCCACCTTATTTTGTTTTCTCAATCTCTAATTATTCCTCCCTCCACTTGCCATCTCCTAACTGTCCTTATTTCCCTCATGTCTCCATGCCAGGGACAACTTTTGTGCCTAGACTGAGATGTATGGAGCACAACTGCTTCCAGCATCTCTAACACATTCAGGCTTGTCTTCCCCAGGCAGCAAGCCCTACTTGGTGAGAGGCAGTGGATCTGGACACACGACACACTGAATATATATATATAGGCAATTCTAGAAACAGGAGAGATGGAGTGTCTCTACCTGTCATGGGGTTCATTGGGGCTCTTTGCCCTGTTCTCTGTGCATACCACTGTCTTTGGTCTAAACCAACTCAGGGTTTTTGCTTCTTGGCTATAGAAAGTTTATATTCTCTTTCTGACCCAAACTACCCTGCTTCCTAGTCCAGGCTGAGCTATACCTATGACTGCTCTCTCCTGCATTGAGATAAATCTCCAATCACTTAGTTCTCACTTGCTTTGCAAAATTCTTTCTCCTGGTCTTTTGCTTTCTGCTACATACCTACATCACCTTCTGGGTATTTTCAGCTCACCAGGACAAAAATTTTAGTAATCCACAGACTCAACCCCCCAAATGTAGCTATATTTGTTCAATATATATATGCAGAAGTGCTCATTAGAGTCTACCCTTTGTGTTGCACTAAAAGGAGGGTTTACTTTCTTCAACAGCAGATTTCTGTATTTACTCTGTACCTCTAATAAGTCTTCTACCTCACCCTAGTTTTCCCTTGGCCACCACAACACAGAATGGCAGGCCCACAACAATAAATGCAGCCTCAGAGAGTATTTACTTCAACCTGATACCCAATCCAGACATCCTTCTGCATAGTGTCTGAAAGGCAGTCAGACAGCTGACACATTATTCCCATGGGCCCATACAGACAGCACACAGAAGAGGATGCAGGCCAACAGGCTGTTTGTGTTGCCCCAACACAACAAAAATGGACTCAGAAATGGACTTGGAGCACAATTTTCCTCCTTGGAGCAATAGAGTTTACCTTGAACATCCCACTACAAAACCCTGATCCTTTTTGTAAATTACCAAAAATTTTCACAAAAGCACAGGCTTACTCATGCCAAGCACACTTTCAAAGTTTGTGTGAGAAAATCCACAGCTCCCTGGACAAATGCTCTTGTGCTCATTAAACTCCATCTCTGGCCTCTTGGTCTCATGTCTAATTTCTACATGAGACCTCTTGGTCTCATGTCTAATGTCTCCTGGGTGTTTAGGAGCCTAAACCTTCTGGAACCCAGAAAGTGGCATTGTCCCTGAGCAACATGGCTTCATTTCCAGCACCATCACCCCATGATGCAATTTCCTTTCATCCCCTTCCAAGGAGAATCACCTGTAGTAGTTTTTGCTGGAGGATGGTGATGTCTCGAGAATCAGTGTGGTTGCCACCACGAAACTTAAGGGGGCGGTAGACGCAGCATGTGGTAAAGCAGATCATGTACAGCAGATACAAGGCAGCCAGGATGCAGAAGTACGGCCGGCCATATTTGTTCCACTTGAAGCTCACCAGCTCCTTCACTGGGGTCTGTTCCAGAATTTGGCGAGCCTGGCATGGAAGTAGAGTGAAACTTGGGATGACCAACACAGAAGGATGTTGTTTATCCTACTGGGTACCAGAAGAGGCAGGGCGGCAACCATCACTCATTCAGCTCGTCAGTCATTTCTTTGACAGACAACTAGTATATTTCTCGCATATGGCTGGGCCTTGTGCTAGTGATACAGGTAAACGATTATAGCAGTAACCACAAGGCGCCATAGCACCAAAGAGGATTTAAAGGATGAGTGGTAGTTAGTTGAGTAAAGGGAGAGTTAGGAAAGATCATACCATAAGGTAGCAGCAGTTGCCAGGTCAGGAAGGTCTGAGAAACCATTGCCCATTTGCAGTTGAGATGCGGTTGGGGAGAGGGGAGAATCTATTGGGAGTGGTAGTCAGAAATGATAATGACTGAGGAAGAAAAGGGCCAGATCATCATGCATCGTAAACGCCAAGGTAAGAAGTTTGTATTTTTGTTTTTTTCTAAATATAACAGAAAGCAACTGGGGAGTTCAAGCAGGGAAGTGGTCAGATTTGCTCTAGAAGTATTGTTGGGCTGGAAAGAAGCAATGGAGGTTACAGGCAGTAGGATGTGGCAGGGTGGGATGGTGCTCTGATATAAGCAGCCAGTGAGACGTTAAAGATACACAGGAGAGGGGATGATGGATGGGAGGAGGCATCTGAGAAATTAGAAAGAGGCAGATTCAAAGCGCAGTAGAGTGGTTAGCCGTTAACAGCATGAATACCTTTTCTATTGAAGCTGGAGGGGAGAAGAGAGACAGTGGGCAGTTTCCAGACATGCCTGGCAGTGTAGGGCATTAAGCTGAAGGATCCCCAGTCAGAAAGCCTCTAGTTTGTCCTAAGGCAGGAGTCTAGGTCTTCTGAACTACAGCTGAAGGTAGTGAAGGATGTGAAAGGGAGCTAGAAAGGAAGATTTACGGAGGAAAAAAGCAAGTGGCCCAAGACATGTATGAAACCTGCTAGAGAATATTGAGAATAGCTTAAATCAAAGACCAAGGATGTGTGGTGGCGATATCCACACAGTGGGATTGTACTTTCAATACCTAAGAAATCCTGCTCAAGGTGTATCTGTTTCCAGGGATATTCTCTGAGGAAGATCTCACAAACTGGCCACTCAACTTTTCTTCTATTCGTTAGTATTAATAATCATTCATATTTTCTGGCTCTATAAAGGTTCCTGGGAAATTCTCACATGGCAGATAAAAAGCAAAAACCATATCTTGGCACTCTCATGGAGTGTCCTGAAACCTGGAAGTCTTTTCTCCTCTCTACTGCAGTCTTCAGCAAATTTTCCTTTCCCTCACATCACTCAACCCAGCATTGTTGAATGGTCTATATGTTGCTCCCTCTCTAAAAAGCTCTTTCTTTTCTCATCTTCTTGGTGACTCCCAATTCTTCCTTGAAGATCCAGCCCCAGCATTTCCTCTGTGACATCTTCCCTGGTCTGTCCAAGCCAAATTAACTCTACCTCAATGTGGCTGTCTGCATGCATGGTACACACAACTATTATGGCATATGTCATACTCTGTTGCAATTATTCAGGGCAGGGACTGAGAATTGAGGAAGTTGATGAACAAGAACTGTGTTGTATTTATTTCTGTATTGTTTGTTTCTTGTATAGTGCCTGACACACAGCAGATGTTCAATATGCTTGCATCAGTCCATTCTCACATTACTATAAAGAACTACCTGGCACTGAGTAATTTATAAATAAAAAAGGTTTAATTGGCTCATGGTTCTGCAGGCTGTACAGGTTCTGGAGAGGCCTGAGGAAATGTACAATCAGGGAAAAAGGCCAAGGAGAAAGCAGGCACATCCTACATGGCCGGGGCAGGAGGAAGAGAGAGCAGGCGGAGTGCCACGCACTTTTAAACAACCAGATCTTGTGAAAACTCACTATCACGAGAGCATCAAGAGGGAAGTCTGCCCCCAAGAACCAATCACCTCCCACCAGGGTCCTTCTCCAACACTGAGGATTACAATTCGACGTGAAATTTTTGCATTTGGACACAAATGCAAACCATATCAATGCTGAACCAATGAATGAATATGAGGAAACACCTCTTATTTGGAGTTTCTCATCTGAAATGTTAGAATGAGAAAGGTAGGTAGAAGGGACTGGAGCTAAGCAGAGAGACAGGGGATTCAGGAGAGGAGTGTGCATTGGACTTTTCCCCAGGTCCCAGGAGACTATTCTCATCTCCACCTATAAGGCTGGGAAGTGCCTCGGGCCCAGGATCTTAGTAAGTGGACAGAATCTGCACAAACACTAAATTCCTTCACATGACAGCCCTGATCCTCCTTGGCATCCATACCTCTCGTTTATCAGAGGAGACCACAAGCTCTAGGAAGGACAGTTCCTCTCCCCAGGAGTCGATCTCTGTGAGGTCGTAGAGAATGGAGGTCAGGGGTCCATATGTCCACTGGATGTGCCTCCGCTTCTGCATCAGGTGCTGGAACATCTGTGAGACCACCAGGATGAGTGAGGGGGCCAACGTGTGAGAAGGTGGTCAAGGGGAGCAACTCCATTGCATGGAGCCAGTTGCCCACCCCTTGAGACAGACAGACAGTGGGAATCAGCAAACCTCTGCATCTACAAGCTTCCCCTTTTTTGTCATCTTTCCTGCTTCACAACCCCAGAAAGCTCAGAAAGAAGAAAATAGGCAAAGGAAGCTAGAGCTTTGGGTTACCATAGCACATGCATTAACGTGAGGTTCTCAAATCCTCTTGAGCCAAGGAACATGAAGCTGAAGATTTCAGTGGTGGAATAGGAAGCAAGGGACCACCATCCCTTTGAGGAGTTTGGGGAAAAGAGATTTTAGAGAAAGGTGGATCCTTCACCTCTATTTCTCCCAGGGCCAGGGGGTAGGTTGAGGGTCATTAGAAAGACACCTCAGGGATGGGGAGTGTCTCTCACCACAGTGTTACCCTCCACTGCAGCCAGCTTGAAGGGGGTGAGACCCTGGTGATTGGGCACGAGGTCCAGGGGCTGCATGTGGTCCCCATGTCCATCATAGGACAGCAGCAGGTTGTACATCTGGCAGGCAAAGGTTTTGTTGGGCTGGAGGATGAGGATGTGTAACACTGTGTTTCCTGGGGAGGACACAGGGTATCATGTGGCCACTGGCCTAAAGTCCCTGATGTCCCCATCCCCACCCTGGGGTCTTCCTGAAGGTCCCAGTCCCTCTCCTCACCCTGTCCCTCACTCCCTGCAGCATCTCAGCTCCCCTCTCCATCCCAGCTCTTACCCAGGGAGTCCTGGGCCCGGATGTCGGCTCCATGCTCAATGAGGAGCCGCACAATCTCCTCGCTGTTCACACAGGCAGCAAAGGACAAAGGGTGCTCCCCTGTGGACACAGAGAGATCCATGGCAGGAGAGCGCAGGATGGCAGGATGGGGTGGGCAGTCTCCCCCAAGTAATGGCCTCCTCCTCATCCCCCACATCTCAGTTCTAGGCTGAGGGATACTCCTCCAGCAGAACCAGAGGAAGGATCATTAGGGGAATTGGCCTCTGGCTTAATTAAGCCCTAGAAGGGCTGCCCATCCCAGCTGCCCAACAGATGGAGCTGAAGGCAGGAACCTCCTGCCCTGGCCTCCCTCTGCCTTGCCCGCCTCTCCAGCCAACCATCCTCCAAGCCCAACCCTGCTCTTACCAAAATAGATGAGGTTGCGGGGACTATGGCAGAAGGCAGTGCCTGTGACTCTGGCAGAGACACTGGCCCTGCGGGAGAGCAGGGCTCGCACCAGGTTCACGTTCTGGTTCACAACAGCGATGTGCAGTGCAGTCTGACCTGGCCCAGAGACAGCCATCATCAGGGGTCTGCCTCTGTCCCCAGTTCTCTCAGGGACACAGCATCCCCCACCATCCCTCTCAGGATGTTCCTGATAGATCTTTGCATAGACTTGTGCCCTGGACTTGGCAGGGTGGCCTGGGACTGAGAGCAATTTGTCCTTCAGGCTGCTCTGCTCATTGACCCACCCCTCAGTTATTGTTAGCCAGTAGGGGATTGCTATGAATACAATTGTTCTCGTGTTGCTATGAGAGAAAGAAATTGAGATAGGTCCTACAGGGACTGTGGGAGGATTGAAAGGAAATGCTAAAGGAAGCCACAGATTGGTAAAAGCCAAGACCAAGACATTTGCATTTCTCCCAACTCAACTGAGCCTGTTCTCCTGACCCTCTATCACCCCACCCCAACCCATCCTTCAGAAGCCAATTTTAAGAGACAACAGCACACCTTCCATCTCAAAGCTTCCACCTTGAATTACTGTGTAGCCTCCTTACCTGCAAAAGCCTCACATGTGGTGGGCTCGAAGACCAACTCTGGGGCAGCCTCCATCAGCACCCAGGCTGCCTCCAAGTTGTCATAGAGGGCTGCTATGTGCAGCGCCGTCTCCCCCAGGGCTCCTGGAGTAGAGTAAGACAGAAATGTTAGACACTTTTCAGATTCCCTTGAGGAAGGGGCCTCAGGCTCCAGAGACACCCTCCAAGGCCCCATTTCACAAAGTTGAAGTCTTGGGGAGGAGGGGTAGGTGCTTCTGCTCCCACTTCCATCCCATTAAATCCAGATCCCACCTCTTTGTCGAACGTCACAGGTGCGGTCCAGTAGAAGTTGCCTAAGAACAGACAGGTCATTTTCCTTGGCTGCTCGAAGCAGTGGAGACTCTAGAATCCTGGGGAAAGGTGAATGTGAGTTTGGAAGAGACAGAGCAGAATGAGGCCAAGGGCAAAGGGGATCTGAGACATTCTTTAAGACCAATGTGACTCACACAGTGTGCAGTGACAAATTGGAAAGAAGTGCCTACTGGACTCGAATGACCGAGGGTGGTCTTGGGCAAGGGTCAGCCCCAGAGCCTTCCTTGCAATTCACTTCATGGTGATTCTCCTGAGAGGGTGGCCCCTGAAGCTCTGCTGGAGGGGTAGAGTTAATAGGAAGAGAACCTGTGGTCTGGAAAGAGTGGTGTGAGAGTCTCTGAGAAGAGGCCCCTAGGCTTGGCTGAACTCATCTAACCAGAGTAACCGTCTCAGATCCTGGATAGTTGGAGAGCGGGACAGAGGGCACTTCCATCTGCGGTCCCCCTGCTTTTGGGCCTGCTGAACCTACTGTCTTTAACCAAGGGGAGTTTGGGAGACCAAAACAGAGAGGGAGGAGGAATGGACCGACTGCTAGATCTTTCTTAGGCATTTTCAAATTTGTGAGGCACTAAAGTTCTGACTATTCCCTCGGGCTTTTTTTTTTTTTTTTTTTTTTTTTTTTTTT
>NW_016810119.1:7774-53773 GCF_001698545.2 Rhinopithecus bieti
TTTTTTTTTTTTTTTTTTTTGTTTTTTTTCTGAGGCAGAGTCTTGCTCTGTTGCCCAGGCTGGAGTGCAGTGGTATGATCTCAGCTAACTGCAGCCTCTGCCTCCCAGGTTCAAGCAATTCTCGTGCCTCAGTCTCTCGAGTAGCTGGGATTACAGGCACGCACCACCATGCCCAGCTAATTTTTTGTATTTTTAGTAGAGACGGGGTTTTGCCATGTTGACCAGGCTGATCTCAAACTCCTGAGCTCAGGCAATCCGCCCGTCTCAGCCTCCCAAAGTGCTGAGATTACACTGCGCACAGCCTCCTCCAGTTATTTAGATACAGGTCCCTGCAGGGGGTGGAGAGTTGTGGGGTGAGTTACAGGGTATCTGTTTCTTCTGCGTGACACCCTTAGATGCAAGGTTCTAAACAGCTTGTTTATTTGGGTGTCTCAAGGCAAAACAGGTTGAGATATTCATTCTACAGGACCTCTATTAATCTTTGTTTCTACCACACCCAGATTTGAATCCAACAAGAGATAAAACTGGAACCTCTCTGACTAGACATATGTGTATTGGTCCCAAAGACAAGCACAGGGTGTGGGGGGAAGAACAGAAAGGACAGGCCAATAAGTGGCTCCTCTGAGGTCCCCACCTCCAAATCCTTCTCTTTCAATAGCCCCAGGAGCCAGAGAGAAAATATGTTTCTATTTTATTTATTTATTTATTTTTGAGACAGAGTCTCACTCTATCACCCAGACTGGAGTGCAGTGGTGTGATCTCAACTCACTGCAACCTCCGCCTCCCAGGTTCAAGCGATTCTCCTGCCTCAGCCTCCCAAGTAGATGGAACTACAGATTCCCACTACCATGCCTGACTAATTTTTTATTTTTGGTAGAGACAGGGTTTCACCATGTTGGCCAGGCTGGTCTCGAACTCCTGACCTCAGGTGATCCACCCACCTCAGCCTCCCAAAGTGCTGGGATTACAGGTGTGAGCCACTGCACCCAGCCAAAGTGTTTTCATTTAAAGAAGAAGCTTTTAATCTAAAGTTGGGGCCTGGGTTTACCTGTTAGAGCAGTGCTCCTAGGAAGGGCCATTGTGAGGAGTCAGTTCCCTGCCCCTTCTCACCCAGGGAATCAGTCCCAGGGAGCCCAGTGTCCCTGACCAGCCCAGAGTCTCGGTCAGGGCTGAGACTGCAAACTCATCCCCTTCCTGAGGCCACTGCACAAAGAAAGTCCTTGCCTCCCTGGCCCTCTAGCCCCACTGCCCCTCTGCAGAGGGTCCAGATTTGGGCTGGAGGCTCACTTTCTCAGAGACCCAGGGGTCCCACTCTAAAGCAGTAAGGTGAAAATTCCACTGCAGGTATTGGATGGGGAGGTGAGGAAGCAGAGGGCTTGCCAGTATGAGGGCTCAGAGGGACTTGGGACCAGGCCCAATGTAAACCTGCAAATGCAGGACCCCTTGTTCAAAATTATTAAGAATTTGAAGACGAGGACAGCAGGGCATTGAACCAAGCACAGGAATCTTCTGGAGTACAGGGGAGACCTTTGTGACTGCTAATGTCTGCTCATCAACCTCACCCCTCAGGCAGCTCTTGGGCGAGAGGCAAGCCCCAAAACACTTAGAGGCAGAGGCTGCCCATAGGATTCGTCTCTGCCCCAGCTGCTCTTCCTGGGACTGGACCTCAGGGCTAAGCCATGAAATGATTTACCTGCAGGTGTGCTAGCCCTGCCCGAACTGAGAGCTCTCCAGGAGCAGGCACAAGTCTCATTCAATCTTTGTGTCATTGGGACCTAGCACCCTTCTGCACACAGTAGACTCAATAAAAGGCAGATGGACTGAACTCAGAACCCTCCAGTGTCACCTGAGCTGCCCTCCTCAGCTGGTCAGCACCCAGTGTTACCCCAAACAAAGCTCTCCTCCCCTTTCCCACACAATCCACTTTCATTCAAATGAATGGTGTTTCCTCATCATGATTCCACCACTCATAGGAGTGCCTCCCTTCTCCAGCAGCCTGCTTCTGCCTGCCTTACCTATCCCACACACCCTGGCTTCTTCCCTCTGGTCCTTTTGGTCCTCTCACTCCCCTCGGCTGTCATTCTGCCTCTGTCCTTAGGCCTACCCTCAAGATTTCCCTGTGTGGCCCAAAGTCACGTCCTCCACCACCACTAAAAGGGGCCAGCTGGGATTCCATAATTTGGTGGGCTGGAGGAAAGGGTGTGTCCGAGTGGCTGGCACTGAATTCTGGGGTGCTCTGTTCGGGAAGCAGGCCCAGGTGGGTCAGAAGGTCTGATGATCACAGCGGTAGGGCCACGAATCCTTCTGGGAAGCCTACCTCTTCTGCTGCAGCATATGAAGCTTGTCCAGGTGCTGGTCCCAGTCTTGTTCTCTGACAAGAAAGGAGGGCAGAAGTTTCTGGAGTTGGCTCCTAGGCCCTTCTGCCTTAGATAGAAAACCCCCCATGCTTCTCCTTGCAGGCACTGGCAGATTATAGAAATGTGGTGAAAGAAACAGGTCTAGGATGACAGCAACTGAGAAAGAGATGGGGTCTGTTTGGGGCTGGTACTCTGAGTTTATCTCCTGTATGACTTGTGTATGCAGCATGCAGCTTGTGGGTGTGTGTGTGCATGCAGTACGTGGGTTGTGAGGTGTGCGTGTATGCACAGCGTGTGGCTGTGGTGTGTGTGTGTGCATGCAGTGTGTGGTTGTGAGGTGGTGTGTCTGCATGCAGTATGTGGTTGTGAGGTGGTGTGTGTGCATGCAGGTGCGCTGAGCAGACTGACCAGCCTACCTGGGGAGGAGTGCTTTTCCTGGAGGGGGAGGAGCTCTTTGCAGAGCTGAGCCCCAGGGCCACAGAACCACCCTGGAGAAAAAAAGGAGGAGGGGAAAGAAGGTTCCTAACTGTGGGCTGGGATGGTTGAGACCCAGAGAAGCTGAGGGGTGGGGCAGAGGAATTCAGAAAAGAAAAGGGATGGAAGGTGGGTCCACAAACAAGGTGCATGGTTAGTTGGATGAAGGAGAGAAGGAAGTAAAGACCTCCAGCTCAAGAGTCAGGCAGAGCCTGGTACAAATCCTGACTCTTATCCCTTACAGTTAGGTGAGACCTCGCAGTCTCAGTTCCTAACCTGTGGAATTGGGGTAACAGCTATGCTGCCTCACAGGAGCATCTGTAAAGCATGTGTCACAAGTACTCAATCACTGCCAATCCTCCTTCCACAAGTGGGCTCAAGAGACCCCCCGGGCTTCTTCTCAGAGCTTCCCATTTATGTGTCTTCTCATCTCTGTCCTCAACCCTGCATCTCAAAGGAGGGTTTCTGTCCCCCTCTTCCCAGGCCAACCCCTCTCTGTTAGAATTCCTCATGACTGTGACCAGCCAGCTTCCTGGAGCATCACCGAGCAGGCTCTCTGGTACCTGGGGAGGAAGGCCAGAGGAGCCCCCAGGGGCCCTGAGTTACTGTGGAGGTTGAACAGCAGAAACTGGGCAAAGGCAGACGACAAAAAAATCGTGATTCCATGTTTGGGACTCTTTCCAGGAATGAAACACCAGGAGGAATGAGTAATGTTGTGTAATTTTATATCTTTTATATTATATTTTCTATATTAAGTAGTTTCCCTTATCCACAGTTTCACTCTCTTACGGTTCAGTTACCTGAGGTCAGCCACAGTTGGAAAATAGGTGGGCACAGCACTATAACATATTTTGAGAGAGAGAAAGAGAGCACTCACATAACTTTATATTATTATAATTTTCTATTTTGTTTCATTGTTGTTAAACTCTTTTTTTTTTTGAGACAGAGTTTCACTTTTGTCGCCCAGTCTGGACAGCAATGGTGTGATCTCGGCTCACTGAAACCTCCACCTTCCAGGTTCAAGCTATTCTCCTTCTGCAGTCTCTGTAGTAGCTGAGATTACAGGTGCCCACCACCACGCCCGGCTAATCTTTTTATTTTTAGTAGAGACAGGGTTTCACTGTGTTGGCCAGGCTGGTCTCAAACTCCTGATCTCAGGTGATCTGCTTGCCTCAGCCTCCTGAAGTGCTGGGATTACAGGTGTGAGCCACTGTGCCTGGCCTAAACTCTTAACTGTGCCTAATTTATAAATTAAATTTCATCATATGTAGGTATATATGTATATATATAGGAAAAAAGATAGTATGCACAGGGTTTGGTGCTATCTAAGGTTCCTGGCATCCACTGGGGCATCTTGGAATGTATCCCCTGAGGTTAAGAGGGGACTTCTGTATATGATAGCTTGTATTTATGTTCTCATTGTTTTCAAAGAGGTACATCAGTATTATTGAATCGTATTCACTCAATAGACCTATCAGGTAAAGGAGAACAAGGAAGAATTCTCTGTGTGAGAATTCTTGGGTGTGCTCGCCCCAAGCCCCATGGCTAGTGGCGAGACTGGAACTGGCCATGAACTTGGGATCTCAGCTCCAAACCACTCTCCAGAACTTGTTACTTCTTGGGAATCTTTTGGCCATAAAAATGTGAGAGACTAGCGTGAGGATACGCTGGGACCCTCCCTCTGGGGGTCTTGAGGAGTGGGGACTGCCCCTTCTTTTGTTGTAAGAAAGAGAGATCTGCTCCTGAGATTGACGGACGGACCAAATAACCTTTAGAGAAGGACAAGAATTGAAAGGAAAATAAATAGGGAAACTAAGAGGAGCTAATATTCATTGATGTTTCCAAAGGGGGAACATTTGGATCTTTTCTTATTAAAAGCCAGAAGGAAAAGTTAAAAAAAAAAAAAAAAAAAAGATACAGTGGAATTATGTTCTCACTGGGAGTGGGGAGGGCTCCATTTGTGGGACATTTTCTGCCTCACTGGGGTGACGCCCTTGTGGAGTGACTTCCAGTCTAAGGAGATGGAGGGAGCGATAAGGGTGAGGTGGGGGTTGTAGATGCCTTGATAAGCGAGGCAGGCCAGGAAAGGAGCACCTGCCAAGGAAACTACAACCCATAAAGCTGGTCCTGGGGCAGGGGGGTTGGGACATGGGGGGCCGGCAGGGGAGGAGGCTGGCCCAGTCTGAGCTGCACAGAGCAGGTGTGCAGGGACTTGCCGCCAAGGGCATTGTCCAGGGGTCTGGGGAAGAGAAAGGGGAGGCCCAATGCTCAGGCCTCCCCTTCCCACCGCCATCCCTGAGCCTTCTCCCTCTCACTTGCCCTTCTCTGCCTACCTTGTCCTCCCCAGTGGGAAGGGCATGGACAAGTAGCCTGAGTGAGGACCATGGTGTCCCCCGCAGTCCCAGCTGGTAGACCAGAGATTCGGAATCTCTCCTGTTCTCTCCTGGCCTTCTCTCCCTACTGTTTCTTCCTCTTGTGATATTCAACATTACCATTCTATTTTTCCTTTTCTCTCCTTTCTTTTCATGCCTCTCTCAGCTTTCTGCAAGTGAGGACGCCTGCAAACTCTCCCCTTCAGAGAACAGCTTCCCTGCCGCTGATGCACGGTCAGTAATGCCTCCAAGCACCCGGGAGAACTGGGTTGGGGGCACCAAACTACACTGTCAGGTCCCAGAACCCTTCACACCAAAGCAGTCTGACCTCTTATTCTAACATAGTAAGGAGGAGGAGGAAACATAATTCCTAGATTTCCATTTTTAAGAATTACACTCCCACCCCACGTGGCCACAGCCATCTAGGAAAAGGATTCAGGGCCAGGTGCGGTGGCTCATGCCTGTCATCTCAGCACTTTGGGAGGCCGAGGTGGGCACATCACGAGGTCAGGAGTTTGAGACCAGCCTGGCCAACATGGGGAAACCCCGTCTCTACTAAATTAAAAAAAAAAAAAATTAGCTGGGCAAGGTGGCAGCCACCTGTAATCCCACCTACTCAGAAGGCTGAGACAGGAGAATCACTTGAATCCAGGAGGTGGAGGTTGCAGTGAGCCGAAATTGCACCATTGCACTCCAGCCCGGGCGACAGTATGAGAGACTCCGTCTAAAAAAAAAAGAAATAAATAAATAAAAGAAAAGGATTCAAATAATATACCTTAAAACTAACTGTGGCCAGGTACAGTGGCTCATACCTGTAATCCCAGCACTTTGGGAGGTCGAGGCGGGCAGATCACCTGAGGTCGGGAGTTCGAGACCAGCCTGACCAACAGAAAGAAACCCCATCTCTACTAAAAATACAAAATGAGCTGGGTGTGGTGGCACATGCCTGTAATCCCAGCTACTCGGGAGGCTGAGACAGGAGAATCACTTGAACCCAGGAGGCGGAGGTTGTGGGTGAGCCGAGATCGTGCCATTGCACTCCAGCCTGGGCAACAAGAGCGAGACTCCATCTCAAAAAAAACAAACTGATTATCACTGGATGGTGGAATCATTAGCCTTTTTGGGATTTTGTATTTTTCTGTATTTTATACTTTTGTAATAAGAAAATGTATTTAAGGGATTCCCTGTTTTCTGCAAGACTTTATCTCTTTCAACACTGGGTGCGGGGGTGGTGTCAGGTGGAGGGTGGTGGTAAGGAAATGGAAGTAATGGAAACAACTCAGTTATTTCCACTCAAGCCTGCCCGGGAGGCAATTCTCACCCCAGCCACCCTACCCATTCATTCCCACAGAGCGGGAGATGGCTTCTCTTTTTGCCAGGAAACCAAGAGGCTCCTCCCCCAAAAATAGCCAGGAGGGAGGAGATTAGTGATGGCTTTTTCCATTCAAGCATCATTCTTCAGATCTCAGGTCAATGGGTTCAAGGTAGGGGTGAGCATGGTCATCTGCCTACTTGAATCTTTCCTTACTCACCTTCAAGTGACCTCCTGTACCACTCCCCAGTCCCTTGTCATCTGGCTTGGACCATCAGGAAGTGTAAGAGATGGTGTCTGCCGTATGCGAGACAGCATCCATGTGGGCATGTCTGCTAACACAAGTAACCTCTGTGGGAAAGCATCTCCTTGTGTGTTTCTCTGTCTGCAGTTTGCTCTTGCAGAAAGGGTGCCTGTCTCCGCAGTGTCCTTGGACCTGCCTGTGGTGTTTCATTCAGGTCTGGTATGCATGGATGAGCAGGAGCGGTGTGAACTGGTTATGAGAGTTCAGGAGTGACTAAAGTCTCCTCTTACCTGTCTTAGCAGCCATCCTGCATCTCATGGCCCACGTCTCTGTTGCTGGTTTTTGAAAAAAGGCCTTCATTCTGTCTCCCTAACTCACAACCCTCCAACCATCTCTGCCCAAGAAGCAGTTGGGGGTGATTACCCACAGCCGGTTGCTGCCAACAGATCTGTGCTCGCCAGGCTCATGAGCAGGAGGTGCATCCAGGTACTGAGGCAGGATTCTTCCAGATCTGTTATTTGGGATCCTAGACTCCCTGCCACACTGCGGCTTCTCTGCAGACTCTAACTCCTTCCGCCAAGCAATAAGGTTGGAGATGAGTCTCTAACAACCTTTTCTTTCTGTCTAAGAGTACAGACAGGTGTAAAATGAAAGAAGAGGCTGTTTCAGCCTGGTGGTACAAGAGGGCAAAGGCTAGAAAAGGGGGAAAACCCGGGGAGGGTGAAGAGAGGGTGTGAATGGGTTCTACTGGCTGCAAGGCACCCTGCTCTGTCTCTCTCTCTCTCTGATCACTCTCTCTTCATCTGTCTCTCTGTCTCTGCATCTCTATCTCTCTCTGTCTCTACCCCTCAGTTTCTGCCTGTCTCTATCTCTCTCTTTCTCTTTTTCTATGCCTCTGTCTGTCTCTGCCTGTCTCTGCCTGTCTCTATTTCCCTATCTCTGTCTTTTATACACACACAAAGCATGTGCCCTTGCCCATCCTCGCCCTATGCTCCTCCCATCTTTATTTTCTGGTTGACCCATGCTTCATGTAGAGCAGCATGTTCATGCCCACGACTTGAGAATCCTGGCTGGCACGTCTGTTCTGGGCCTCATCCTATGCAAACCACTCTTGTTACAGAAAGGCCACATGGAATAGTGGGAAGATATCATATTTAAAAGTAAAAGTTAATCAAGAGTCCTTTTCTGCCCCTTAATATTTGGATGATTTTGAGTGAGAGAGTCATTTTTTCTTTGAGCCTCAGTTTCCTCATGCATATAATGGATATGAGAATACAATGATTTTGCAGTCCTGGCTGCTATGTGGATCTAATGGTGTAATGGATGTGAATGTACCTTGCAAACTTTTAAGTCATTTCTGTTACTAAATACAGGATGCCACACTGTGTTCATCTTGGAAGCCTCTGCCATGCCTGTTGGCTGTGCTCCATTCTCATGCCTCGCCATGGAATGCTCTAGTGAGCCGGAATGAAGGTCAGGCCCATGGCTGTGATGTCACAGAACATGTGAAGTCAGAGGTCCTATGGAAGGGAAGGGGAGAAAATGCCTCTGGAAAGGGGTAAGGGCCAGGACAGGAATTGGGCAGGAGGTGCAGGGATCCTGCTGGTCACTGGGAGCAGGGGGTGGCTGAAGGCAGTGAGTGCGCAGGTTCATGCCTCTCCTGGCCTCCCAGCTCTGCAGGGCAGTGTTCCTGGTTCCCATCTTGCTGCTGCTGCAGGTGAAGCCTCTGAACGGGAGCCCAGGCCCCAAAGTTGGGAGCCAGACAGAGAAAATGCCCTCTGCAGGTAGGTGGAAAAAAAGATGGGAGCAGGACAGAGAAAACGCCCTCTGCAGGTAGGTAGAAAAGAAGACAGGAGCCAGACAGAGAAAACACCCTCTTCAGGTAGGTAGAAAAAAAAGATAGGAGAGTCTGGAGGCTCAGGGTCAGGTCTGTGTGAAGGCGGGCCCCAGGTCACTGAATGAGGCTAGGGTGAGATCTGACGTAGGTCTGGTTTATTGGGGGTAACTCCACCCGCTGATGGTTATCATGTGAAATAATAGTGTCAAGGAACACCACGGGCCAGCTGAGCTTGCATGCAACTTCTGTGTGTGTAAGCATGATGCACTGGCTGGCTTTTGTCATGCTTCAAGGTGGCCCCTGCCTCCCCCAGTGCTGAAACCCTAGAGGAGGCAGCTAGCCTTAGGAATGGTGTGTGTGTGTGTGTGTGTGTGTGTGTGTGTGTGTTTGAGTGGGGCTGTGGTTGAACACAGAGCAGAAAAAACCTCTAGAAAGAGCATCCCCTCTCTGGTCAAGGCCAAGGATATGGGCAACTGGGACTGCAGCCCTAGGCTTCAACGTGTTTTTCCTATTCTAACTTCTCCTTTCTGGTTCAGGCCAGAGTCAAGGCTCAGTCCTCATCCTTTTCCCCTGTTCCAGACCAGAATCAAGAACAGTTCGAAGAGCACTTTGTGGCCTCCTCAGTGGGTGAGATGTGGCAGGTGGTGGACATGGCCCAGCAAGAAGAAGACAAGTCGTCCAAGACGTCAGCTATTCACAAGCACTCTTTCCACCTCGGCTTGAGCATTAGTCTGGCCAGTGTCATGGTTTTCTTAGGAGGGCCATTGAGGCCGACATTCCTAAATATCCATCTCTGCTTCATGCTCACTCATTGACCCTCCCTCCCTCATGGGCTCCAGGTCACAACTCCCAAAGGAGATGCAGGCATGGCTCTCTGCCTCTGATTACCATCACTGTACCTCAGGGTTCAGCATCAGAGTTACCGGTTGCTATCAGTGCTGACTGACTGCCTCTCTGGGTTCAGAGTTTCACCTCCCAGGGCCAGAGACAGCAGACTCACATCCTTCTCTCCACACCTCTCCTGGTTTTGTTCAGGACAGCAGATTAGAGGCAGGAGGCAATGATAATAAAATAACGGTAAAATTCTGAGAACAATTGGGAGCAGCTTTCTGATACTTAATCCAAGCCCTTCTCGTCTTTAGCTAGACTGCTTTATTCTCCAATCTTTGGTCCACTGGGTGGTCTTCAAACCCACCAGTTCACTAATTGTTGATTTTTTCCTTTTCTTGTGTCCACGAAATATTTTTGGCATTTCTCCCTCTTATCTTTTCTGACTTCAGGGTATTTTTCTCCCATATAGTTACTGACTTCTAGGCATAGAACATAGCAGGAACAAGTCATTAAGAGAGAAGCAGAAGCCAAGTGCCAGCTTTTATTTTGGAACAGAAGTGGAAAGGAAATCTTGCTCTGATTCCGTGGATGTGACCAGGGAGGTGTTGGTCGATATTTCTGTGCTGTGGAATCTTCGGTAACCAAGTTACCAGAGCTGGCAGCGGCTGGAGGGGTTCAAGAGGGTACCACGTGCACAGCGGAAATATCTGGCAAAGGCTGGGGTGCTGCTGAGGGCCCCGTGGACTCGGAGGTGTGGAGGGCTGTGAGTGTCATAAGATTCCTGGGGGCTGGGCTCCCTACACATCACCTGAGCAGGAAGAGAGGTCATTGAAGGAGGAGGGTCCGCAAGACAAGGCTAACCTAGTGACAAGGGGTGATCAGGGACAGCAGACAAAGAGGGGAACAGGGGATCAAGTGCTCCAAGGGCCACATGGAGCATTTGAAATGTATAGTTCATTTAATCTGGTGATAGTAGTCCAGGAGGAGGGCCTGGGCTGTATAATGATACCATTTATCAGTGACCGAGAGGCGGGGTCTAGCACAGGAGCTCTGGGGTGAAGTCTAATCTAAGTGTGTTGAAGACCTGGCACCTGAGTCTGTTGAGGGAACACAGGGTGTTTAAGGAGGTGATGTCAAGTGGCCGCCACACCTAAGATCAGGCGTCTGAAGAGGAATGTGGCATACAGTCAGCCTGTCGCAGGCTTTTTTTTTTTTTTTTTTTTTTGAGACTGAGTCTTGCTCTATCGCTCAGCCTGGAGTGCAGTGGCAGGATCTTGGCTCACTGCAACCTCTGCCTCCCAGGTTCAAGTGATTCTCGTGCTTCAGTCTCCCGAGTAGCTGGGATTACAGGCGCCCGCCACCACGCCCAGCTAAGTTTTGTATTTTTTGTAGAGACGGGGTTTCACCATGTTGGCCAGGCTGGTCTTGAAATGCTGATCTCAAGTGATCCACCCGCCACGGCCTCCCAAAGTGCCAGGATTACAGGCATGAGCCACTGCACCCAGCCACAGGCTTATTTTTAAGGCATCTGTATTTTGGGGGTATGAGAGGAGAAAAAAGTTGGTCTCCTCTCCTGGAGGAACCTGGGAATAGAGTTTTTTCCACCTTTAGAGTTGTGGAGGTGCTGAATTAGGTAGAAGAAACTGTAGTCATCTGAGGGGTGATTCCAAGGGGTAGGGAGGGATGAGAAAAGATGATAGTGAGGCATCTGCAGCAGAGGGTTTGGGGTATTTGGCGGAGTGTCCAAGGAGGGGAGTTCCATGAGCTTCNGAGACTGAGTCTTGCTCTATCGCTCAGCCTGGAGTGCAGTGGCAGGATCTTGGCTCACTGCAACCTCTGCCTCCCAGGTTCAAGTGATTCTCGTGCTTCAGTCTCCCGAGTAGCTGGGATTACAGGCGCCCGCCACCACGCCCAGCTAAGTTTTGTATTTTTTGTAGAGACGGGGTTTCACCATGTTGGCCAGGCTGGTCTTGAAATGCTGATCTCAAGTGATCCACCCGCCACGGCCTCCCAAAGTGCCAGGATTACAGGCATGAGCCACTGCACCCAGCCACAGGCTTATTTTAAGGCATCTGTATTTTGGGGTATGAGAGGAGAAAAAAGTTGGTCTCCTCTCCTGGAGGAACCTGGGAATAGAGTTTTTTCCACCTTTAGAGTTGTGGAGGTGCTGAATTAGGTAGAAGAAACTGTAGTCATCTGAGGGGTGATTCCAAGGGGTAGGGAGGGATGAGAAAAGATGATAGTGAGGCATCTGCAGCAGAGGGTTTGGGGTATTTGGCGGAGTGTCCAAGGAGGGGAGTTCCATGAGCTTCAGTAATAAGGCGTTCAAACTGACGTAAAGCAAGCTGTGGCAGGAGGTGGCAGTACCTACCTGGGCATAGCTTCGAAAGAAGATCTGCTGGGGGCTGAGGTCCAGGCTGGGCAGGATGGTCTCCCCATGGTGCCGTAACAGCCTCTTGCTGTATGCCTGGGTAGGGGTGGGAGGAGAAGGGCCTTCAGGCTCTAGACCTGTGGCCATTTGAAAGTCCCTCCACACAGTACCCAAAACCCATGGCCCTTGCTCACTGGCTCTGCACTGACAAGTTGATCTGAGCCAGAAGAAAGAGTAATTCCCAGAAGACCTATAGATGTCCTAAAGACAGAGGATCTCTGGGGTAGGAGGGGGATCCCCAGGTTGCCGTCTGTTCAGGGGGGATGTGAAGGGCAGAGAGCCATGCAACTGTACTTACATCAGGAATGGTGGCAGGAAAACTTGAGCACGTTTTCTAGTCTGCCAGTACACATAAATTGTGGCCCTTGACACTTGCATACCTGTAGCGCAATGGCTAGCCCCCCCACGTCTGCAGCGTTCTCCAAGAATGTGAGGGAGTCATTGAAGGAGGTTCCGCTGGGTAATGGAAAGGCAGCATAATGGCGTTTCAGGCACACGAGACCTTCCTGGAGGGCATGGGTGTCACAGGCTGGGCACCCCCCAGGTAGCACTGTTGAAAACAGGGCAAGAGAACATAGGGTTGGTGCTGCCGAGGTGAAGATGTGGGTGATACCACAAAATGACCCAGCTCCCAGGAGCGTGGCAAAGTTCCCAGGACTGCCCCACCTCAAACCTTAAATAACCTCCCTTTCCCCTCCAGGCCCCGCTGTGGCCTTCCCTTAGGTTCCCTATAATCCCACTTCCCAGTAGCCCCTGTTACCCACAGAGCTGGTAGAAGATGTGCAACAGCTCGTGGGCCATGATGCTGCCAGCAGCGCCAAAGTTCACAGCTCTAGGGAGACAAGGGCTTGTTTGACCCCCAGAATCTCTTGGCATTTTTGACTCCAATTCTCCAACTGTAAGTCCCATTCATTATAACACCTGTCGGCCCCTCTTGGGAAACTCCCTACCTACCCTCACAGAGTGACCCATACCTGGGGTAGCCAGGGTGGAAGAACGGGGGTTGGAGGAGTCCAGCTGGAAAGACTACCACATGGTCAGATATTGAATAGTAAGCATTGACCTCCCAAGGGGACACCTTCCACCTGTGGGAAGAGCACAAGTGAACTCCAGCCCCCACCACATATTGCCCTGCCACCCTGAGACATACGCAGTCCCTCCCAACTACCGTTACTATTCATGCTGCCTGCCCTGAGCCCTGGCTTCCTTTCCTACGAATCGTGGAGGGATCTCTCCCGGATGGAGTGCCTGTGTCTCCCCTGCACTCATACCTGTGTTGGGGGCAAGGCTGCAAGAAGCTCTGGACAATTCTAGCTTGGAGGGACCGGACACAGCTCAGGACAGACTGCAGGAAGTTTGGTCCAAGTTGTATCTGGGGAAGAGGCAGGAGGTGACTTGGGCACACAGAGACTTCTACAGATGCATGCTGACATACACCAATGGGACCATTTGACCCCAAACAGGCAAGCCCTGACACACAGGCATCCAGGGGATTAGGAGACAGCAACCCAGTGGCATCACCACATAGCACACAGAGGCTTTACACAGATCAGCACACAGATGAACACGCCCAGACAAGTCACAGGATGCATGCATGTGTGTGGGGACATGCATTGGGACCTGAAAAGATTCTGTTCTTCTGCCAACAAGACCTAGTGTGGATATTCCCCCATCGACCCCAGCCAGCACCATGGCAAGGACAGGGCTGAGTCACCCAGGGAAAACTGAGTGTCCAACAAAGACTCAGGATGGTCAGAGAAGTGAGGAGAAGTCAAGGACTGAGAAGGAGCTAGAAAACACAGGGACCCACATCTCTGTATTCTTGTCGGGCCAGCTCTGGCTTCAGGGCCCATACTGAAGCCCCCATCTCCACCTGCAGTTGAGCAACCTGGAGAGAGACACAGAAGGGGGTAGGAACACTCTTCGAGTCTACCAGAGGGAATTTCTCCCACTCGTTGCTCTGTCCCATTGTTGCCTCCCAAGCCTCTCACATTGTTGCCAGTGTGTGTGTATGCAGCCCAGTGGCTGCCCTACTTAGCTTGTGCCTGGGGGGCCCTTTGGCACTTGCTTCCAGTCCCCATCTCGCTTGGTCCAATACTCCATTCCCCGCACAGGCTCCCATACCAGCCAAGACACCTGACCTGACCTTCTCCTGGGCCATGTTCTGGGTCTCCTCATTCATCCAGGGAAGCTTTCTGAGGTGAGTGATGAGGGCATCCCGGATCGCAGTGTATAATTCCATGGCCTGTGGGAGTGAGGTCCAGGGACAGGGGGACAGGATCAGAAGAGGCCTCAGCCTGGAAAAGACCCTTGAAAAAGACCTTGGCCCCAAGGAGCTGCCTGGGCTGGAGCTGTTGCTTGAGCAGCAGCTCAACTAAAGCAACTAAAGGATCTGTGGAGAAAGGAAGCAGTGCCAAGCCCACAAAGGGAAGGTGGGGCCTCGCCATCCGTGAGGGCCATCAGGGAGATATAGTTCCTTTCCACGGGATGTAGTAGTCTAATGCGGGAGAAAGACAGTGTCCTTACTCCTGGGGGCAGGAACACCTCCCAGCAAGCAGAGGGAGGAGAGGGCTGTCGTTTTCTCCTCTGGCTCAGGGCCCTTGTCTTCACACCATCTTTTTTAGTGTCCACTCCCTCTCCTCATCCTCCTGAGCTCTTCAGCTCAGTCCCCCACAAGTCTCCCCAGCTTCACAACCTGAGTGTGTACTCATTGCTTCCCCAGCCACCAGCCACCTCAAGTAAATCCTTTCTTGGAGGGAAATGAAAGGCAATATCAAGAGGCTGGGCTCTGGCATCAGAATGCCTGAGTTCAAACCCTGTCTCTGCTTTTCGGTAACTGTGTGACCTTGGGCAAGTCACTTAACCTCTCTTTGCTTCAGTTCCCTCTTGCATAAAATCAGGATAATAACAGGAACTAAATGACATAGTTCATGCAAAGTGCTTGAAGGAGTCCCAGGCCTGTGGTAGGTACTCAGAAAGTACTCAGTGGTGATTTATTTGACTTATTTGCCCTCTTCAAGATTATGTCATCCATTCTGACGTCATGTCATGTGTTGTTAAAAAAAATCTTAGATATAACAGGGAGGAGCCTTAGAGATGATAGTGTTCAATTTTCCTTTTTTTTTAGTTGTTGTTGTTGTTTTGTCTTTGTTTTTGTTTTTGAGATGGAGTTTCACTCTTGTCACCCAGGCTGGAGTGCAATGGCGTGATCTCGGCTCACCGCAACATCCGCCTCCTGGGTTCAAGCAATTCTCCTGCCTCAGCCTCCCGAGTAGCTGGGATTACAGGCATGCACCACCACACCCAGCTAATTTTGTATTTTTAGTAGAGATGGGGTTCTCCATGTTGGTCATGCTGGTCTCGAACTCCTGACCTCAGGTAATCCACCCACTTCAGCCTCCCAAAGTGCTCGGATTACAGGCATGAGCCACCGCGCCTGGCTCGGTTTTCTCATTTGATGGTTGAAGAAACACAAGACCAGGAAAGTTGGGTGATTTGTCCAAGTGAGAGCATGTCATGGAGACTCCGTGGCCTAAAGCTGAACTGTTTCCACCCCAAGGATGGAGCAGGCCTTTGGGTTCCATCTCTCAGTGGCCCTTCTCTCTCTGACTGCCTGATTCCCCAATCACATACACCACTGAGAAAGTCAAAGTTAATAGAATGAGGGAAGGCTGGGTTGGGTGGGAAGGGGTGGAGGGATGTGGGCTGGGAAGAGCTCTCACATACAGCACTTCGGGTGCTCGGGTCAAAGGCCTCACGAACAAACAAAGCCGCCAGCGTGGGCTCGAAGAACGTGCCTGTCTCCTCCACGCACTTCATCCATCGCGGGCGGGCGGGCTATGGAGACAAAGCTGGAATGAGTGGCTCCTGTTCAGGGCTCTTTCCTCATCTGTCTCCCCAGTCTTCACTAGATCTTCATTCCCAGAGGGTGCTCTTTTGACTGGACTTTCTGGGATTCATCTCAGTTTACTACCCCTTAGGGTGACGCACATCACCACTCAGTACAAAATAAGCACATCTTCCTCAGAGCTGGTCTCATGAGCCTGGCTGAGCAAATCCTTCATGTTATTACCTGTTGAATTTGACAGCAAGGCCTCTAGGAGGCATCATTCTAGGGGACCAAGAGGCTCCTGGGAAGAAGATGAGAACCCAAACCTCATACCTCGGCGATCTGATGTTCCCCCTGTTCCCCCCCACCCCTCCCAACCACTCTACTCCGGGGTCCCAGCAATGATTCCCATCCTCCATGCTTCTTTGCTCAAAACGGAGATTGCAGATGGAAATTCTGTTCTACCACCATCACCCTTATCCTCTCTCCAGGTGGGCATGGTGTATTATACTGTAGCATCTTATAAAGAAGAAAATTATCAGAGTAGAAATGGGTTTTAGATGCCATATTGTTTGCTAGGAAAAGAGGACACAAGACAAGACTCATTGTATAAATTCATGGAGCTGGAAGACTTCCAGCCAAGTCAGAGAGGAGAGAATAGAACAGGAAGGTGGAGGGCTTTCACTGCAGAGGCAGGAGGCCATGGACAAACACCCAAGAAGGCAGTGCCAGCTGAGGACCTCGAGAATGAGAAACATAAGAGACAGACGCTGAGAAGGTCTTGGCGGTGGGCTTGAATGGCTTTGAAAACTTGACCAAAGTGTAAACCCAGAGATGACACAGGGTAAATGGAGACACACACTCAGGGAAACCAGGGGCAGGAGGAGGTAACTGGCCTGAGGGAAAGCTGAGCTGGAACTGATAAATACCAGCTAATATGCTAATTTGGGTTAGGCAAGATGAAGCCTCAAAACTTTATTCCTGTGATTCTTTTACTTCCCAAAGACCTGTCCACAGGGAAGGTAGGAAGGGTGCCACTAATACTCTCTCTGCAGGAGCTAGGCTGGTCCTGGGAATGGAGGGGGTTTATGTGCATCCCACTAGAGGAAACAGACCAAAGAGGCCAGTCTGGTAGTCACTGAAGAAGAAACTCCTGAACCCACCAGTTAAAGAGGTTATCATTTTGGAGGTTGCTGCAGACCTGGCTGCCCACATCTGTATTCTGTTGCACCTTGAGGTCTGCTAACCTTGTCTATTTTTATTTTTATTTTGTAACAGAGTCTCACTCTGTGACCCAGGCTGGAGAACAGTGGTGCGATCTCGGCTTACTGCAATCTTCACCTCCTGGGTTCAAGGGAGTCTTCTGCTTCAGTCTCCCAAGTAGCTGGGATTACAGGTGGCTACCACCAGAGATGGAGTTTTGCCATGTTGGCCAGGCTGGTCTCAAACTCCTGGGCTCAAGTGATCCACCTGCCTTGGCCTCCCAAAGTGCTGGGATTACAGGGATGAGCCGCCGCACCTGGCCAACCTTGTCTCTGATAAAGAGAAGAGGCTCAGATTCTTCTCATGCTGCATGAGTTGGAGCTCTGAAACAACAGGAACTAAAAGGAAATCCGGGTCTGAAAGCAATTATAGGGCCAAGTTGAGAATCTGCCAGCCACATTCTGCTGGACAAGCTTGGCTCCAGGAATACCTCTTATCAGACAGTTGCTACACCTGGAGCAGCAACCAGCATCAGCAGAGAGCTCACTTGAGCTTGGAAGTGTGGATCTGCCTACCCTTCTCACCCCTCCTGTTCTTGATTTGTTTCCTGATGCCCTTTGCTGGAGCCTGATCATTTCTCCAACAGGCTTTGCCATGGGACCTGACTGCTGGAGAATACAATCGCCACTGCAGACCACTGCTACAGCTGTCTCTCAAGATGTGGAATGGTAGTGTATACCACATTGACTGCAAAGGGAGAGTTACAGAGAGAGAGAAGGAGAGAAATAGAATTATAGAAAAAAGTCTCCAAAATATAAACCACAGAAGAAATATTTCAAACCTAAGGTAATGAAACTCAGTGGACTAATTTTAGGGCACCAAAAAAAAAAAAAGTTGCACATATAACCTCAGAACCACAAATACTATTTGAGAAATGATAGAAATCAGGACAAATTCTATGAGTCCGGAGGGAAGCAAAAATTTGACCAATCTTCTATACGATGAAAGGAAATTTTAGGGATTACAGGCCAACCAGGAATCTTTAATGTTCATTTCTAAGCAAAATTGTAGAACAAATCGTTAGATAGTTTTTGAACACTTGGAAAATAATGTGTAACTACTAAGGGCTATGATAGGATCACTGAAGAAAAATAATGCCAAAATAATAAAAATTCCTCTGGCTAAAAGTCTTGTGTAACTGAGGCATATGAAAGACCAGAAGCCGCAGACTCCAATAGGGGCCATGTAGAGGCATAACAGAGAACAGCAGTGCAACATCAGAGCCACAGGGCCTGGTGGGGCTACAGAGAGCGCACCCAGCCCCGAGCTGCGCCATGTAGCGACAGTCAGTTGTCGCTACAGGAGAAGGCTAGCCTAGTGTTTCCCAAGCTTCACAGACGTGCGCGCGCGCGCGCACACACACACACACGCTGGAAACCTGGCGCGCGCGTGCACACACACAGGCTGGAAACCTGGCGCGCGCGCGCGCACACACACACACACACGCTGGAAACCTGGCGCGCGCGTGCATACACACAGGCTGGAAACCTGGCGCGCGCGCGCGCGCACACACACACACACACACACAGGGTGGAAACCTGAATGCTAGCATGCCATATCTTAATTTTTGAATGTTGGTGATTAATTCAAAGTTTGCAAAAGATTCTACAGGCTAACAAAACCCATCTATAGATGAAATACATCCTCAAGCACCACGACCATCCTACCACTGAATAGAGTATTAGCACTTACTAAGTTTGAGTTATTAACTTAAACCCCTGTGATTCAGTAATACCAGTTGTCAAAATGAAAACAATATCTAGTCTACCTTCCTCACAAGTTTGGGGATCAGGTGAAATAATACCTTTCAAGTACTCTAAGGCACTACCCCACTCTGTTGGCATTATCTTGATTTAGCCATTCTTGGAAAACACAGATTGAGTCCTAGTGAATTAGATAGAGAAACTGATGTTGAATGATAGTGCAATTTGAGTGGAGTCTCATCTGGCCAAATCATAAGTAAACATCAATGGTGAACGATTTCAAGTTAACTTGACCTCCCCTGACATTCCTACTAAGAATCCTAACTACCACTCACTTAGCATTTCCTTTCCTCATTTCCTGTTTTGCTTTCCTTCATAATACAACCTAACATATTTTATTATTTTATTAGTTTGTTTATTGCCTTTCTTCCTTCACCAGGATATGCGATGAAGGCAGGGTTATTTATTTGTCTGTTTTGTTCATTGCTGCATTCCAAGTGCCTGGAGAAGTACCTGAAGTACACTAGGTTCTCAACAAATGTTTGTTACAAAAACTAATGCATAAATCTATAGCTAGGTCTTCAATAACCTGACCCGATGCCCTTCTCCCTTCAGGATCTTAGCAGTAATCTGGATGAAGATGCACTGAATAAAATTGCAAATGATCCAAAGCTGGAAGACCTGAATAAATTGAGATGTTGGGCTGAATATAAATCATTCACATTTAATCATTACAAATGTGAAGCTCTGCTTTTACTTCTCAAAAGCCACCTTCCCAAGTTTCATAAAAGAAAACCTGACTTAACAGGCATTTTCATTGACTATAACTCTATTCAAAACTAATCATCCAAAGATGGTCCAATAATGAGATTTAGAAATCTTCTGTATAAGGGCACTATAGACTATAATTCATTCAAAAGAATATGATCAGAAGTCGGTAATTAATGGCCACTGAATCGAACCAAACATTTTGATCATACCAAGGCCAAACTCTAGGTCATGTCTTTGATTCCATTCTTCCTCTCACATCACTCATCATCACGACATCCCATTGCTAACCTTAAAATATGTTCTTTTAAAATACAAATGAGATAAATCCCTCTGCATGTCTCTATTTCATACAGAGAGAAGCAAAAGTCCTTCAGTGACCTACCAGACCTTGTATGGTTCTCTCCTTCCTGCTCTGATTCCCTCCCCACTATTGTCCTAGTCACTCTGATCCAGGTGCCCTGGCTTCCTTGCTGATTCTCAAACACCCGGAGCACGCTCCAGGGGCATCAGTGGACACAGCCTGCCATGCAAGCCTAGTCTTCTCCTCTCAGCCAGAGCCACCAGGAGGATCCTTCACTCTGCACCAAGTTTTAGCCAGACTACCTCCTGCCCTATCCCAATGAGATGATACCCCTTTCTTCACCAGAAAACTTCTTCCTCTCTCTAAACTTTTTGTCAGTTCCACCTCCTGGACAGAGATCCCATTGATCCTTCAAATGCTCCCTGATCTCTCCCTCTCGGGAACTCCAAGAATATCTGCTGTCTAAATCAGGATCCCCATATCTGCTGTCTAAATCAGGATCCCCTGCGAACACAGCCATACCTATCCATTTACTTAGTGTACAGCTGTTTTTGCACTGCAGGGACAGAGTTGAGCAGTTGTAACACCAACCATTTATGGATCACAAAGTCAATATTTACTGTCTTGCCCTTTATAAAAAAGTTTTCTAACCTTTGTTTGTAGCATCTACTTATTTCTCAATCTTATACAGGGTGTGGTTAAAAACATGACTTTATGAACCAAAACATCTGTTTTGGAGTCTGTTCATTTACTTGTTAGCTGTGTGGTCTTGGGAAAGTTTCTTGACCTTTCTAAGCCTATTTTTGCATCTGAGAAACAGGGATTAAAAACCTCCAAGTGTTTCTGGAAGATATAAACGAAATAACCTGTCCTAAGTGCTAACAGACAATGACTACTCTATGTATATCAGCTATTATCATTAAGTGTCATCTTTTATACTATTGTCTCAGAAAGGGGAAGTGGCTTCCCCAAGGTCACACAACTATTTGTTGGCAGAGATTAATTCAGCTTTTAAGCCCAAGGACAATTATGTGTCCTAATGGAAAAGATAATGGCTTCAGGACATCTAAGCCTTCTGCATTCTTTAAGCCTGAGCCTCAACATTAGCACTCTTACAACCTCCAAGAAGTGCCATGAGGCTATGGTGCTGGCGTTTATAGGTAGCTGTTTTTGGGATTTTGTAGCAACCCCAATTAAGATAACTTGGGGCTCTGGTCTGCTTCATCTGAATCAAGAGAAAAGCTGGGCAGAAGCTTCTTGGCGACTCTCCAACCCAAGTGATACTCCTCAGGAAGACTGCTTTTTTAGCACAATGAGCAAACAACACAGACCCTGGAGCCAGGCTGCCAGGGTTCAAATCCTCACTCCACTGACTTACTGTCATAACTGAGCAACTTCCTTAACTTTCCTGCCTCTGTTTCCTCATCTTTAAAACAGGAACAAAATGGCACCCATGGTACCTCATGGAATTGTAAAGATTAAATCAGCTAATAGATCTAAAGGCTTTCAAAGAGTGTCTAGTGCATCATTAGCTCTTGATAAGCAATAACTACATTCCAGTCCCAGTGAATGTCTTTTCCTTCTCTGAATTCCACAGCAATTTTAGGTTGCCAAAGCAGAGAGTTTCTCCAAGGCAGGGAAATGGCCCACAAATTACTAAGAAAAAAAAAATCCAGTGATTTTTAAGACTAAACTGAGGCCTTCACTGAGGTTGGGACATATCCAATGTACTAGACTCTTCTGCTAGCTTTTGGATATATCCAACTTGGGATTTCAAGATTCTCAGCAAAGGAGCATCTCTGCATCTTATGTAATAAGTAGACTCTGGTGAGTGAAGTGCATTTTCTACCCAGGCCCCTCCTCAGCTATATCCACATCTGTGCCACAAAGCCTACATGTGGCCCAATGGATCCCACTGGATATCAGAGATAAACTCTTTGTGAAGCATGTTTGAACATAAAATCAACTAGACATTAAGGAAGGCCACTGCTTAACATCTCTCTCATCCTAATAAATCGTAAGCTCTAAGTCCAAGTTATCCTGAGCAAATAGTATAAGCGTAATGACAAAGAAAGGGCAGTCCTTGATAATTTCAGAGTTTTATATTTGAGCTCAAACACCCAGTAAGAAGCCAGAGAGGTAATCAGGCTGGGAGATGTGTGCCTGAAGGTCTGGCACATGGTATCTTGGTTTTCAAGTTAAATTTTGTCTGGACAACTTGCCTGCTTCTGTGGAAAGCCAAGACATGGAGGGGCATCTACCATCATGGCCCCCTCCCTGAGAGACAGATGCCAACATTTACCCCTCAAAAGAGTAGATACTCCTTTCGAGTATCTGGGCAAATACACCCGCTCCTCTCCTCACCATGGGTGGTTGCTCTGTCAGTTCCCGCAGTTTCTGGCTGAGCTTTCTGCGTGCCTTCTGGAATTGACTGTCTAGGGCTGGAGAAAGGGTCCCCACCAGCCCTAAGATCATGTGGCTCTGCAGAAAGTCCCTATGGAGACAAAAGAGACCCACACATATACCCCAGGAATCTGGGGATGCCTCAAGAAGAGCCTCCCCTTGTATAAGTCACCTTGATCCTCCAGAAGGCAGACCCTTCTCCTCTGTATTAATAACTGTTTTAACATGCACCCAAGTCAAAAAGAGCTTTTCGTGGTATAGGTTGGGGTAGGATCTAGCTCCTTAGTAAAAAAAAAAAAACTAGATGAAGAAGCAACCTTCAAAGTCAAAGGGAAAGAAAGTTCTGGGCTAGATGGCATCTGGACTCATGTCATGAAACAGATTCTACTTCCACAGTCAAAGTATCTCAGGTTGTCCTCAGATGTATCTCACAAGCAGAAGTAAGCTGGTCTCTGTGACTCCTCTCTGCTCCACCAGCAATGCTCCTGCCAGGACTGCATTGCACCCTTATGTAAGCCGGCTCACTCCCATGTGAACGGGCAGCTACCTCCCTCAAAAAGAATTTCTAGATGCTGCTGCCACCATGAAGAAGGCCCTTAGGCCCAAGCCCTTGGAAGAAATCTACTGCTTTCAGGTGGTAGCCACCCAGGGATCAGGGGAGGCAGAGACCCTAACAAAGAGCCACTCTCTCATGTCCCCAACCCCAACACCCCTTGACTTCCTGATACTAGCAGAAATGCTCTTAGACATTGTTTCCCATAAGAGCTCCAGAATCCTCACACCACACCTGAGGAATGGCCCCTCCTCTTACTTTCTTCCCCTAAGTACCCCCAGCCTTCACCATCTTCATCTCCTCATCTCATGTGCCTCCTCCTCCAGCCCACAGTCCTCAGCTGCTAAAAAGACATACATGCACTCAACTGTCCTCTGTATCTGGGTCTTCCAGCATCTTCTACAGCTCAGAGGCTCTTGACTGGCTGGTGTTCTACTCTCAGCAGACCCTGTGTCTTGGCTGACCCTCCATTCTTCATGTCGTGTGTATCCTCCCTTACTCGTGCTCCCAAGACACATCCCCCCATCCTCTCTGTGCCACCCACCCCATGCTTCTCTGCCACCACAGGTAGCAAGTTCCTCTTATCTTCCTGGGAGGCCCTTACCAGCCTGCCTTCCCCAAGGTTTCCTCTGCCCCCAAGATCTATGGTGCACAGGCTCTCCTCCATTTCCATGATCTCCCCAATCCCACCTGGGGCGAACCTCTGCTTTAGCAGCATCTCCTCCACCAGTTGTGACATGTTTTTCAAATATTCCACGTCATGGACCACGAGGGACTGAGAGGGGCTCAGGGACATCGGTGTGAATGTTGCTTGCAAGCAGGACAACCAGTCGATGGCAGGGGCAATTTCCTTAGAGGAGGGACACAAAGCTGAGGGGGAGAAGGAAAAGAGAAGGAAGGGGAAAGGGCTTCCCCTTGGGTGTGAGAAAAAGAAGAAAAGAGGCTAATTGGAGGAGGAGATGGAGCCAGAGACAGAATGAAAAGGAATTAAGGGCACTAGGAGGAAGAAGGAAATGAAGTAATGTTTGGGAGGAAGGTTCCCGTGCCCACAGTCTTCTGGCCCCCAGTTCCAGGCACCTTGAGCTGGTCGATAGTGACCATCTGAAAGAGCTTGCCCTGTGCCCGCCGCTGCTCCAGGGGCCTCAGAAACTGGAACAGCCGTGAAGTGATGGAGATGGACAAGGAAGCGTGTTCTTGCACCTTGTTTGGGTCTCCTCCCAGCAAGGTTCCCAGCTGATTTAAGTAGGTCAGGTATTCCCGAAAGATCTGGAGGAAGGAAATGTCAGTCACAGGTGCCAGAGGTGCCTACCTTTCTCCTGGCCTCAGAGGGAAGGGTCTTTGTCCATGTGCCATCTTACCTGGGCATAGGTCTTCTGTTCCTGATCTTGCTTGAGGGGAACATCAAACTCTGGCTGGTCTATCTGGACACAAGAGAGACTGGAGAGAAGCGGGGAGCATGGCAGATGGAGAGGGCAGGCGTGGGGAGTTGGGGAACATACCATGGGAGACGGCCTTGGGAGACGGACATAAAGATTGGACAGAAGAGAAACAAGAGTACAAAGAAAGGAAGAGATTGGGGTTGAGGGGCATGAGAAGAAGAGTCCAGATGTGAGAATGGGAAGAGATGGTGAGTATTACAACCAATGTGGGTGTGCCAAGCAAGGCAGAAGCATAATAATCAGCATCCTAAAAGGAGCTATTCTTTGTCTCAGGAACAAGACCAGGGTGAGTGAGGTGAGGAACTTGTCCCAGGTACAAAATCTAAGACGCACCAAAAACTCAGTAATCAAACTGCAACCTAACTTAGGAGTATATTCTTGCAATAGGTAGCTCCATCTCAGCCAGCCATAGCAGCTGATCTTCAGGCAACCATAGGCTGTCAAGTGATCAGACCATGCCCATTAAAGACAATTGCTAAGCTGTAACCAATCAAGTTGTTTCTGGGTGTCACTTCCTCTTTCTGTAAATACTGCCTGCCTACATTGTTGGGTGGAGCTCTCTGAACCTCTACTGCTTCAGAATGCTTTCCAATTCACAAATCAATCTTTGCTCAAATAAACTCTTTTTAAAAAAACTCAGTAATCAAGATGAATACTTAATTATCATTTTAAAAAATCAAAATTACTACCAAAATGTATGATAAATAAATTCTCAAAACTTTGCTTATCATGGATTTTTTTCCCCAAAAAAATACTTTTAGTCAATTTTGTTTTGAAAAGCAAAAAAATGCATTTGTTGTTCAAGAAAAGTCCCTCAGTGTATTTTTGATTCATTTTGAAAAGAAAAAATGCATTAAGTATTTTCCAAATGATTCCACCATAGAATTTTGTTGCCATTTTGGGTAAAAAAGCATAATCTTTTGTCAAAAAATTCATAATGAAGAAAAGTTTGATATTTTGGTTCATCGTGTATTGTTGCATTGATTTTGATTTTTTAGGAATGTGTATTAAAATACTGTTTATTGTGATACTGAGTTTTGGGGACCTTCTTAAATTAGCACCCCAGGAAAGCACCATGTATATTTCACCTTAGTCTGGCCCTGATGAATCCTTGATTCTATTCTGAAGATCTTTGCTTCTACCTTTTCCCTTTTCTTCTCCAATTTCAATATCCCACTCTTATCTTGAGCCATATACTTTTCCTTTTGTCTGGAAAAAAACTTTCACTTGACCCTTTTGCTACATTGTATGTCCACAGGTCAAGGAACAAAAAAGCATCTATGCCCACAGTTTCCACTTTCTTACCTTCCTCCTAAGCTCCGTACAGTCTGTGTCCACTGCCATAACTGTTTGGAAAGTATCTTCAGGTATCCAAGGGTGTCTTCTCATTCCTTGTTCTCTGAGCTGACCCCTCCTTCCTGAAGCTCCTTTCCTTTGTGGCCCACCACACTGGTCTAGCTCCCATCTCTCCAACTGTACTCACTTTTCCCTGGCTCCCTTCTGCCCTCAGTCTTTGGAGTTCTTCTTCTGTAGTCCATCCTTCCTACCTGCTTTTAACCCAAAAGACTATCTAGGCTCACACTGATGATAACCACCCTCCTCCCATTCACACTAAATCAAAACAATGGGATCATTGTGTAATCCCCCACTTTCTTTATTTATATCCAATCAGTCACCAAATCCTCTAGAAACAGCATGGACTATCATTACTTTGGTGAAGTTGCCTAAATCCTTGTGCCTGGCTCTTCCTTTCCATTTTTACCTCTATCTCAGGGCCTCAAAAAATGCTCATTTAGTTTCCTCGACAACCCCAGACTGACATTCAAAACTGCTGACTATGCATAGCCATCAAAATATTTGCTCTATGCACAATTGTCCTAACAGTTGGATGGCCTCAGTAGCTCTTTTTTTTTTTTTTTTTCTATTATGTCAAATGTTTCACCTCTGCCTGACTTCTTAGAAACAATCAGGCTCAACCTTATGTCTTCAGTCTCACTTTTACCTCCCACTGCACCCCACCCTGCCTCCCAAATCCTCAGTTAATAGACCAGCCTCCTCACTGACCCCACAGAGGAATCACATCATTCCAGGTCCTCCCCCTGGCTCAGGATTTCCAACACCCCATAGCTTCACCTCCACTTGTGTGAATTAACCATGTTTCAAGGTTGGCTTAGCTCACCTTCTCTCATTCTCTCCTCTCTGAGCCTCTCCTTAACCAGATCTTAACTGGCCCCCAAAGGCTACATCAGTTAAACTCCTGAGCACACTGTTTAGAACTAAATTTTAGAACACCTCATAATGATAATCAATTCTTTTGTACTTATCCTGTAGTAATTTTGTGGCTCTTTTGACAGTAGGGTCCAAATATACAGATAGCATTACATTAACCACAATAGTGACAGCTCCATGTTTTTATTTAGTTACTCTCTCAACAAATACCTGGCAAAAGCCTCTAGCTGCCTGGCCCTGTGCTAGGTCCTAAGGAACAAAGGCAAATAAAGCATGGTCCTTTTCTAAGGAGGCTCACAATGTTCAACACAGAGTGATAAATGCTGAGAGCATGAGGAAATGAGAAGAGCGAGAAAAAGGCTTCATCTAACTCATAACCAGGGTGTCGGTGAAGACTTCCTGGAAGAGATAATAAAGCCAACATTTGAAAAACATGTAAGTTTTCCAGGTTCAGTGTGGGGGATGGTTGCAGGCACAGGGAGCAGCATAGGCAAAGAACTGAGAAATATTCCTGGAAGTAGCAGTGAGTCAGCATGGCTTGGGGGTAAGGGAAAGAAGGAATGTACAGGAGATAAGGCTGGAGAAGTGTGTAGGGGTCAGATCACAAGGTGCTTGCAAAGCTTTACTAAAGATTAGGGACTAGATTCTGATGACCTGGCAAGCCACTGGGTCACTGACAAGCATTTAAATACAGACAGTAGTATAGTTAGCCCTTGGTTTAGAAAAGTTCCCTCTAGTAAAAATAAAGAGTAAATAAAATGAGAGCAAGCCTAGAGATAGGACTAGTTAAGGGGCTCTGAGATTAATCCAGATTAACAGTAAGAAAGACCAGGCCTACTTCTGTCTTCCCAGCACTGGCTCTGCTGCTCCATTTCCCACCCCCAGCTAATGTCCCTGACTTTCATATCAATAATTTTCCCTTAAGGTTGGGTTGTTTCCTATATCACACAGGTGTCCTCTCTTCCCAACCTGCAACCTTCCTCTAAGGGATGATTGACTAGAGATGGAGCCAGGCCAGGTCCAACTGTATCTTTGCCAGTGCATCCCTCACCTGGATGACTGGTGTGTGTGGAGAGGCAGGATGAGGTCCCAGGTAGGCTCTGAAGAAAGGGAAATGGCCATACTGACTCATGAGAAGTCTCAGCGTTCGGTTAAAGTTTAAGGAAGTCCAGTTACCAGAGATGCGCCAGCCTCCAAGCTTTAAAGGAGAGAGAAGGGGCTGAGCATAGGATCTGTGGAGTCCATCCCTCATTGTCTTGGTCGTCTCTTACACAGCTGCTACCGCCTGACCTCTGCCCTGGGCGCCTTGATTCCTCTAGGGCGCCATATCTGTCCTTTTTTATCTGCCTTCTCCCAAGGTCCTGATAGTTTCACAGGGCATAACCATTTCCATCTCCATCTCCCTCCCAGAACTTGGGGGGCCCTAGGAAGAAGACCCACCCTCTAGGAAAAAAAATGGCAGCCCTAAGCATGCATTGGTGCCATATATTATGTGTCCAGAAAAGTTAGTATCCCAGCTTTTCTCACCTCCTCAATAACTTGTCTGAGGGGACCAGTCCCTGCAGCTTCAATGGCACGTGTATCCATGCAGGAGTTGTAGAACTGGAAAGCTTTTTCCTCCCCAGAGCCTGGGTGCCAGGAATTCTGGGCCTCTAGAAAGGAAGCATGGGAGTGAGGACTAAACTCTGATTTTATTTTTATCTTGCCCAAATTCCTATCAAAGGGGTCTGAGCAGTCATGCCCTATATCATAAGTTCTCATCAGATGGGTTTTATTTAACCCCATGTAACATGATTTACTTTCTAACCTGATTCTGGCATAACATTACGAGACAAGGAAGAAAATAAAAATATTTTACCCCAAAACATGTTTCTTTGCCATATTTTGAAATGACCCTACAAAGCTGTTCTTTGTGGAGGAAAATTTGCATCTATAAAGACTCTCTATTAGCTATTAACATATCTCTGTTAACATAGCTAGATCTTTTGATTAACTAAGATCCGAACAGGAAACACTTATCACCTATTGTCTCTAAGGGCAGCCACTATAAGACTTCGAAAGAACTTTGGTCTCCACAATCTTTATCTTACCCTGAATATTTCCTTTCTATCTATCCCAGATCTTTAGACAAACTCAACCAACTGTTAACCCGGAAATGTTTAAATTCACCCATAACCTGTAAGCCACCCCCACCCCTTTGAGTTGTTCCACCTTTCTGGACCAAACCAACGTATTTCTTAAAAGTATTTGATTGATGTCTCGTGCCTCTCTAAAATGTATAAAACCAAGCTGTGCCCCGGCCACCCTGGGCACATGTTCTCAGGATCTCCTGAGGGCTATATCACAGGCCATGGTCACTCATATTTGGCTCAAAATAAATATTTTCAAATATTTTACAGAGTTTGACTCTTTGTGTTGGCAGGAGAATTAAAGGAGTGGCAACTGGTATAGAGGCAAAGAGGGAGGGTTGGAGACAGGGAGCTTACAGGAAAGAAAGACTCCCACAGAAGATGGAAGGAGGGGGAGGAATAGAGATGAGGAAAATAAGAAGGATGAGAGCACTGCCCAGTTTGGGATGGATCAACTTGATGAAATGATGAAAGCAGGGAAAGAGAATGAGGAGAAGAAGACAATATGGAAAATAAAAGAAATGTGGGAAAGAAATCAAGAAGGAAAAGACAGGGAAGAAAAGAGAAAGGTAGCAATAAGTGGGATATGGGCAAAGGATAAAAGAGAGAAATGAAAGACAGGAAAGAAAGAAATGACTGAAGAAATTAGACAAATTCAGGGAACTAGAGAACTTTAAGGAATTGGAGAGAAGAAAACTCATAAGGAAAGGTTTAGCAAAGAGAAGAAACAGGAGAGGACTCTCCTAGTCCAGACTTCTCATCCATTGATCCCAGGAAACAAACAAACACACTATAATCAAATGCAAGTCTCTCTGAATCATCCACCCTCTAATATCTAACACTCTTTCCACCCTCAGTCCCCCTGAAATCTATTCATCCATCCCATTGTAGGCAATAGAATTTATCCTGAGCATATTTTTTCTTTTTATCTCTGAGCCTTCCCTGAAAGTATCCATCTACCCAAAGAGAGTCCACCTCCCACTCTTTCCCCATCAAAAAAGGAGGGCAGAGGGGTGCATTATTTTTCCCAGATTCTAACTGATAGTGTCAACACATTCTTTAGGTTCCCTTGCACTGGAAACGCATGCCTATCTTACATGTTCTTATTCCCAAATCCTCACCATCCACCAACTTCCTGGGAAGCACTTCCAACCTCCTACACAGTTACAGTTCATCCTTCTGGTTTTCCTCTCAGTCCTGGCAGTTTTCCTCTCCAGCCCCCATCTGCAGGAACTTTACTTCCACTGCCAATTAACTCAGCTTTCCTATTCTTCCAACATATCCTTAGTACTTACCCACCTTTTCTCTTATGCACAGTGATGAAGCCCTCTCTCACTTCTCACCCCACCGTCCTATCCCTTTCATTCCACCATCATCCATCATCTCCAGTCATCCATCTCTATCATCCCACTTGTTCCAGGTCAACTTGCTTGCCATGGTCCAAAGTTTCAAAGGAGAAGCAAGAAGCAAGAGATCATTTTGAGAGAGGGGAGCTCTGGCATGGTGAGAGGGAGAGGATAACGTTGAAAAGGAGGCATTGGGAGACTAGAGGTTTCGGAGGTTAGAGAATAAGAGTGACAGACAAGAGAATTGGAATGCGGGAGGAGCTGAGGAGATGCTTGTGGAGGAAGGCACCATGCATAGGATAGAAACTGAACATTTGGAGGAAGCAACAAAGATGGAGCTTGCTAAAAGGGACAAGTTGGAGAGAATGGAGTAATTATGAATACATGGAGAAGCAAAGAAGATGGAAATTAGATAAAGAAAAAAATGCAGAGAGGGACCAAGAGAAATGGAAGAAGGATACCCAAGGTAAGGCAATAGGAAACAGTGAGAGAGGAGCAAATCCAGGCAGCTCCCGCCATCCTACCTCTTTTACTCCCACATCATCTCCAATCATCCATCCATATAATCCCACCTGGGATGGCACAAACCAGGTGTTCCACAACTACGTAGGGTTTGGAGTAGTCATGGTCATTCTAGGCACCCACTTGCACAGAGCATCTTCCACCCTGCTTTCCTCACCCAGTATTCTCCGAAGTCGGTTTTTGTTCTTTGTGGCAAGCTCCTGAAAAGAATTATTGGTCCCTTTGATCCTTCCACAGGCAAAGCCAAAGAAGTCAGTGCAGGGGGCCACACTTGTGTTCCCAGAGGCCAGGTAATGATCCCGGAGATCCAAACACACAGGTGTCTCACAGGGGCCTGCGGGGAAAAGCTCAGAGCTGGGAAAGAAGAGGCAAAAAGACCAGGGCTCTCCCAAGGGGCTAGGCAAAGAACATCAGGTGAGTAACTAAGAGGGGAGCTGATGAAAAAGAAATGGTTAGGATGCAGGGAGGAAGAAGAACCATGGGGACCCCAAGGGTCAGGGAGGGCAGAAGCCCCAGGAGCAGGGACTGGGCCCAGATGCCAGGGCTGGGGGAGGGCTGACTAGGTTAGGGTGTCTGGGATCTTGCTTACCAGGGCCACAGTTCTGGAAGATGTAGAACAAAAGCACAGAAAAACAAAGGAGCAGGCCCAAAACCTGGATAGCTGTCAGCAACCGCCTGGCCACTGCCCATGGCCTGTTCCCTTCCACGGGCAGCCTCTCTTCTGGAGTGCTCTGTGGAAGGAACCAAGAGGTGAAAGATACAAGGTGGAGGGGGTTGAGAGACAGGGATGGGAAGAAGAGGAGGAGAGGGGAGAGAGAATGCATCTGTTAGTGCTATAGTCACTTTATACAGAAATAATTATCCCAATTCTTCCTAAACCCAGTCCTACTTTAACTCCTGGGAGATGAGAAAACAAGGAATGTCAACTGTTTTGGGTGAGGATGAAGCAGACAGTTAGGGGATGAATGTTTGTGGGATTTTAGAGCCCAGAGTGACAACATCAGTGTATTCCAGCCCTAGGAGAGAAGGCCACATACTTCTTGGCTCCAGAGAGTCCCCATTCCACCTGCCTGGCTGGGTTCCCTCGGCTCTTCCTCACTTTGGTCCCCACCTTCCTGAAGTGAGTGGAGGGAGAAGGAGGAGAGAGAAGCTGGTGCAGGAAACCATGCATTGAAGAGAGTTTTCTCAGGCCATTTTGTTACCCTCGCTGCCTGCCCTGCCCCCACACACATATTTTTATCTCAGGGCAGTCTTCCCAGATGGGCTTCAGAATGAACCTGTCCCCTGAATGTGCCATTTGTCACTTCCTCTCCCATTACCTCCCTCTCTCTCCCCGTTTCTACTCTGTAAGCCTCAGGTTCCCTCCCCTCCAGTGGGGGCAGGACATTTGCACACAGCCATCCTCACTCCCCACCCAAGGCCTCTGACTCCAAAAGGGGACTTACCATCTGTCTATCCTCTATGGCTCCAGAATCCTTCCTGGTTCCACTCTAGGTGCTGATTCGAAGGACTGGGGTCCAGGAAATGGTCCCCCTTCTTGCCCTCACCCCAGTTCCTTGATCTTGGAGAAGGGACACTTCTCTTGCTCTTTCCCCTTGTCCCCAGACACACAGGACTGGCCTCTGGGTGGAGCCTGCTTATCACTGGGGGGCACCCAGGTTTCTCCTCCCCCTTTATCTCAGCTTCTCAGGGGAGAAGAGGGAGGGAGTCCTCACTCCCCGAGCAATCTTGCCCTTGGTCTGCTCCTCTTGTCTTGCACTGTGACTCTGCCCATGAAGTTCCTTTATTTCTAAAATATTCTTCCTTCTCTCCTTTCTTCTCTATAAAAAAATATGAGGCACAGTAAAATTTTAAAGAGTTTATTTAAGAAGCAATTCATGAATTGGGGAGCACCAGACCGACAAAAGTTTAGTGTTGCGATGACAAAGTGTCAGAGGCAAGCATTTACTGGGAAGTTATAGAAGCAAAATAAAACATTATTTGATTGGTTTGCAGTTACATAATTGCCTTTTTTAAGTAACTTTTTGGAAAGTCCCTAGTCACATGATCATATGTTAGTTGACTACTTATCATTGGCTGGGGTTAAATTTTTATTTCTGTCATAAGCATTTATCAGAAATTGACCCAAGTAAAGTTTCACTTATGTTTGTAGTTTTAGCAAGAATATGGCTATTTTTAAGGTCTTTGGCTTTGTCTGCCTGGGAATTTTTCAGGCCCAGTCTCCATTTTAGTTTTGTTTTCACACCTCTCTGACTGGCTTTTCTGGGATTCATCAATCCCCAGGTCAAATGCCACCTTTCCCAGGAGACCTCCCAGCTCCATGCCCGTTCACACTGTTCCCAAGCATGCTCAATTGTTTCTTTTGGTGTTTCATAGCTCTGCTGGCTGCTGGCAGAGTCATGCCTTCAAAAGATCACCCAGCTAGGAGACCCTAATCTGCTAATTATTAGCTCTGTGACAATAAGCAAGCCACTTAAACTCTGAGGCAGGTAAGCAAGTTTTGTTATCTGGAAAATGAAGGTAATACTTGCCCATGCCTACCTCATAGGCTCTCATGTCTTCAACAAAAGAACAAGGCTTTACTGAGTCCCTCTTTCTTTCATTCTGCTTTCTGTTACACTGGTAGCTTGTCTCTTCATCTCCTTATTGATTGAAAACTATGTCAGGGCAGGTACAGTGTCTGGTTTTCATTCCTTCCCATCCAAGATGCTTTCTAAATATTCATAGAAATGAATTACATTCCAAGTTAGAAATCCTCTTTCTCACATCATATTAAGCTTACCTGTGGTCTCAGTGAGGCAAGCACATTTTTTGAAGAAAGTGTTTCACCCTCTGTCCCTTGTTTCCCCATCCCAGGAAAAAAAAAATGCAATTTATTAGGATAGTCTTGCAAATGATTCCCTGGTGATATTTTCAGATTCCATCAGCACTGTGCCAGGGCCATGGTGCACTTGCTGGGATGAGGGTGGGTGTGGAGAAGTGGAGTAAAGCCATTGTGCCCCCTGGGGCCAGCTGGTGGGGAATCATGAAAGTAATAATGAAAAGTCAGAACCTCGTACATTAGAAAAGAAAGCATTGGGGAAAATAAGGCTTTTGAGGAAAGGTGTGGCAAGACACAATAATATCTAAGAAACGCTGGTGTGGTATTGGGGATCTGGATGGATTGGATACAGACAAGAAACAGAGTGGTTGGCGTTGCAGGAGTGATGAAGGCAGCGGGATGGCAGAGGGGAGGGAAGTGCGTAGAAAGAAAAACTGTATGGAATAAAGTCATGGTAATGGATTGAATGGAGGAGGGGTTTATAATAGAGCCACAGAGGAGCTCCAAGTTGCATTTCTGCATGACTAGGGGAATAGTGATGCCAGCGAGCAATGGAATTTTGGTTAAGGCGGGGAGTAGGAATCAGCATGAGGGGAAGATGCTGACTCAGGATTCTAGAGGTGTTTGGTCTGTGTGGGTACATCCTGATGGTGCCTCGTCTTCAAACTTCCCTTCCACAGAAAGTCCAGTACTCTCCCCATGGGCTTTTAGCTTCCTTCATACATATGCTATTCCTCACTCCTTTTCTATCAATCAAATCCCCTGAGCTGATGTTTCCCTGGGAAAATGATAACGGACACCACTTAGATTAGATAAGAGAAAGTTGAAGAAAGAGTGTGCTCTGTGACATTCCCCTATGGACAGCCACCACAGTGTAGACTTAGGTTCTCTCCATGTCAGAGAAGCTGAGCCAGCCACAGAGATAGGACAGCACAGCTGCCAGGTCCACCGTTCCTACTCAGCTGCCTCCTGAAACCCAAGCAACCTCCGTCCTGGGAGCTGTCTCAGGAGCATGACTTCCTCTTATCACCCATATCCTACTCCGTGGTGAGTCGTCACCAGCACAGCCATACCCAGTCATGGCCGTGCAGCAGCCTTCACTCAGATCTAAACACAGAGAAGAGGTGTGTTAACAGCTGAGGCACATGGACCACATTTATCTTTGTGGATGCTGCCTCCTGCTTGCCTTAATTGTCCTATCTGTTTATTCCAATTCCAGGAGCTTTTGTTTGATGTCATAATAGTATCAAAATAAAATATTGGTAATAATAAAAATAACGACTTTTTACGGAGCACCTCCTTTGTGCTAGGAATGTGCTAAATGTTTTGCTTGTATGTTTTCCTTCAGTCTTCACAGCAACTTTGTGAGGGAGATAACAGCTATTATTTTCCCCATTTTATAGATCAGCAGTCAGAGCGATATGAAAGTACAGTGAACTTACTCAAAGTTACAAAATTAATAATTATCAGAACTGAGAATTGAACCAAAACCTTAACCATTGAGCCTCTCAGTCACTAAGTTTCTGTTTTTTGAAAGTGTCTTCATAGTAAACATCTTCCTTCATCTAAACTCTTCTTTTTAAAAGAGTTTATTTATTTTCTTATCTTCTTTATTTTTCATTACTTGGCCTTGTGAAGTGATAGTTTTGGGGGCTGGTATTCTTAGACTCTCCAACATTCAGTTTCATCATCTGAAGATCACAGCCTTTGCCACAATGTTCTATCCAGAATCAGCTGCCATCCACAGTGGATATGGTATCAAAATCAAGGACAGGACATTAATATATCTATTGTGACACTCTCAAGTGTGCACATGAATGGCAATTTGCTTCTAAGATCACTTGATTGCAGTGATAGCAACTAAGAAGTTACCCCCTAAAGAACAATAAACCCAGTTCTGAGTGAACCGAAGTAAGCCTTGATGTCACAAGCAATGTTATGGACTTTGCCCAGAAGATGATGGAGAAACATACCATGGGGGGCAGGCTTTGGGGTGTTCTGATTGTTCTTTCAAAGGAAGCAACACTTGAGAATTAGGGAGCTCCTTTGGGGAAGAGTAACTTCTAAGTTCAGTATACCACAAATTGGCTTTTGAAATAATTTAAGTGATAAGTAGATGGACCTCTTTCAATATGTGTGTGTGTGTGTGTGTATGTGTATATATATATATATATATAGACTGAGTCTTGCCCTGTCACCATGCTGGAGTGCCGTGCCATGATCTTGGCTCACTGCAACCTCCGCCTCCTGGGTTCAAGCGATTCTCCTGCCTCAGCCTCCCGAGTAGCTGGGACTACAGGCCCATGCCACCACATCCAGCTAATTTTTGTATTTTTAGTAGAGACTGGGTTTCACCATGTTAGCTAGGATGGTCTCAATCTCTTGACCTTCTGGTACACCCACCTCAGCCTCCCAAAGTGCTGGGATTACAGGCGTGAGCCACCGCACCCGGCCCAATATTCTAATTTTTATATACATTTTTTCTTTTATAGATATATGACTCTAAGAAGACTAAAATACATAGCCTCTGTTTAATTATTAAATCAACTAAAATATATTAAACAAGTAATAGCTGTATTGGTACTCGCATATGTCAAAAACGAAGAAAATGCTCAGAAGACTGGAGTTTTAATTATATACAGGTAGAAATAGCTCAAAAGGAGAATCTTGGTCCTTTTTTCTTTTCTTTTTGGTATTTTCTACATGCCACCACATTTTATTCCCAATCTAACAGGTGTTGAAGGTAGTACTCTGAACACAGAGACTCTAGTAAGTTGTGTCAATTCAATGTATGTTTCCTCAAGAAAATTTACATAAGCTCTTGCTAAAACCAAGGTCTTAGTCAACTACTACCATAATAATGCTTTGTTACAAACCACCCAAAACTCAATGGTTAGAGGAACAAGCATTTATTCTTATGTTTAAATGTCTCACTTGGAACAATGAGAAACAAAAGAATGCGACAAGATGTGTGGTCTCCCTCTTAGCAAACGTACCAGTTACTTATTACTCCATAATAAACAACCCCTTATTCGGTGCCTTAAAAAAATTATTGGCTCTCCATTCTATGGATTGGCAAATTAGGAACAGCTGAAGTATCCTCTGAGCTCATTTGTGTGTTTGGTTTCACGTAGCAGGCCATTTCAGGGCTACCTAGTCCAGGATGGTCTCACTCACATGGTTCTTGGTTGGCTGTGGCTGTTGGCCAAGGTGCCTCAGAGCTCTTCCCACGAGGCCCCTCTAGCAGGTTAGCTTGGGCTAGTTCCCGTGGCAACTAGATTCTAAGAGAGCAAGAGTAAATGCTGCAAGGCTCTGGAGACCTAGGCTTGGAAGTTATACAATATCACTTCCGTCATACTCTGTTTGTCAATGCAAGTCCCAAGGCCAGCTGAGATTAAAATAAACTCCACCACTTGAGGGAAGGATTTGCAAATAATTTGCAGTCATGTTTAATATGCCACAGGAGGAAGACAGTTTTCCTGTGAAGCAACCTATCATGAAGAGATCGCTGAACCAGGAGTTGGAAAACCCGGTTTTCAGTCCCTACATCAGTTTTAAAGTAGCTGGGTAATTTTTACCTAATTTTTTTCACCTCAGTAAAATCTAGCACTGAAAACCTATGTTTCTAGGTTTCAAGTTTGGTCTCTATTTCTTGTGAGGGGGCTTTAAGGACCCAAATCTTCTAAAGTCTCTTAAGTTTAAGGTCAAAGCATTAGATCAATGTATGGTAACTGATTCTCTCCCCCTTAAAGATTATCATAGATGAAAGAAGGAACTATCTAAACCCACTAACCTAGTCCTGAAAGTGCTGGCCAAGGAGATGTCATATAGCAGTTACTGGGACTCTTCCTTAGGAAATACTTGGTGTATTTCCATTGCCTTGGCATGATTTGTTGTCACTGTTGTTTTGTTTGTCCTTTCTTCTATTCTGCTGCCTGGAAGGAGGATGTTTCCTTCTAGGAAGATAAGGATGACAGGAATGAGGTTCGCACTTGAGGGAAGTATTGAGCTCTTGAGCTGAAAGGAACCCAGCATCTGGGTGCTGTGAACGTCGTGGAGAAAAGTGGCCATATCGGCTCTAGACTGCATCTCTACAAACTTTTACATGTGAGAAAATTACTGTTTTCTTTAGGCTACTGTTGTTTCTTTCTATTACTGAAGACTAACTTTAATCCTACTAATAGATAAATATTAATACCTAAGATAATTGAGGTTTGACAATGTCTACCTACTCAGTGTTTTTAGACACAGATGACCATGTTGTGAACTGCCCAACTTTAAGGACTGACAATTACATGAACTAAAATGTGAATGGTTTTCTACAGGGTTGAGCCACACGACAACCTTGTACCTAACAACTAGTACGATATGGAAAGAGGAAGTTCATCTCATACTAATGTGTTGTTCCTATACTTCTTGTTGGTTCACTCAGAGACCTCAGTATTCTTGCTCAAGTTGTTCGACTTGTGTTTTATCTTTTTTCTTTCTCTCTTTTTTTTTTTCTTTATACACAGGGTCTTGTTCTGTCACCCAGGCTGGAGTGCAGTGTTGTAATCTTGACTCCCTGCAGCCTCAACCTCCCAGCTGTACAAGTTTGAATTGTACACCTTTTTTTGAGATGGGGTCTCACTCTGTCACTCAGGCTACAGTGCAATGGCATGATCACAGCTCACTGCATCCTCTCCCGGGCTCAAGCAATCCTTCAACTTCAGCCCCACCAAGCAGTTGAGACTACAGATACGCACCACCATACCTGGCTAAAGTTTTTTTTACTTTGTAGAGATGAGGTCTCACTATGTTGCCCAGGCTGATCTTGAACTCCCGGGCTCAAGTGATCCACCTACCTCGGCTTCCCAAAGTGCTGAGATTACAGGTATGAGCCCCTGCACCTGGTGACTTTTAGAAGTCTATAACAGTTGGAATCCTCCCAAGAAAACAGAAACAGCTCTAGGTATTTCAGAGAAAACTTAATACATCTAACTAGATACGTAGGTAATAGAAAAATTGAGAAGTTAAATGGGTGGGGGAGGGAAAATGAGGCAGTCCTAAAATTATCAACAGAAGAAAGCTACTACAACTCTTTAGTTTAGAGGAACAAAGAGGAGAAGGGGTGTTACCAGAGCCCAGGAGCTGTACCACCTACAGAAGATAGACCATTCTGGACCTTCTCAGTAAGCTGGGATCTTAGAAGAAAGAACTATTTGGTGGGAGATGGAGCCACTGTGGACATATGCCTGCCTGTGGAGGTGCCCCCTGAAGCAGAGAGAGAAAAGGAGAAACATCCTGGTTTCATCTCTACTTCCTCCCTCTTCCCCTTGGCTGAATCTTTGCAGAAGTCAGAAAGAAAAGAGCCTTGGGAAACATAGTTCCTCGTGATACAGAGCAGAACAGAGGAAGCCAGGAAACTGACCTGCAAACAGGCAAGTGACTGGCACAGAGTATTTGTAGGAGTATTTGATTCATGCATAAAGGCACTGGGAACACGCAGTACTGCTTCATAGCCCAAGTTACCATGGGTGGCTCAAAGCTGAGCAGAAAATGCTTCTTTTATGCAGAACTCCTCAGTATCTTGAAAATTAGATGTTTTTATTATCTGGAAACAGCATCCTTGAAATAGACATTGCTATTCTTATGATAGTCTGCAACAGCAGTAATAAAGGTAAGCCTCCTTCAAATACCTCTGCAGATAACAAACATTAACTCAGAGAAATAAGAGAAAAAGAAAAAAACACAGTGGATGCTGCATAGTAACCACAGCTGAAGGTTTAGGGCTAAGCATAGTGGGGTATCTAATCCCAGCTTGGATCTTAGCTATTGTGTGTTCAGAAAGCTGACTGTATGATTTAATTCCTGTGAAAATCTAACCCTCAGGGAATTCCAACAACACTTGAAGTGAACTTTTTGAGAGAGGCAAGAACAGGATATTTGGGTTGCTGATGTTCATATGACATCACGTATATCCCCAGATGAATGGATCAGGCATCATTTGAATTCTATGAACATTTACTTCCAGAGTGTAATCTGTATTAATAAGCAAGCATGGTCTATGGTTTTCTTTTAAAATGTCATTTTATAGCCTGGGCAACATCTCTATGAAAAATTTAAAAAATTAGTCCTAGTTACTCAGAAGGCTGAGGCTGAGGTGGGAGGATGACTTGAGCACAAGAGTTCAAGGCTGCAGTGAGCTATGAAGGCGGTGACTTTGTGACTTGCAGAATGAGATGACTTCCCCTGGGTTTTCATTTAGCCTCATATATCCCAGTCATGGAGCTGAAGAATTCAGAAACCCAGAAATGAAATAGATGCAGACAATAAGAGCCCCAAGGGAAGCCTGCTCTCTCCAGTGAAAGAAGCAGGAAAAGGGCAGCCTATCAAGACAGAAAACTTGTAATAGTCATTCTATTCAAGCCTATTACCACAGAAAAAATGGTGGCTGCTCTCCCATCCATGCCAGCAAAGGCTGACGGGAAAGCCTAGATTTCCACCTTTGAAAGGCATAGTGAGTCATGCAAACAACCTCCCACCACTCACACAAACACACACACACACACACACACACACGTGGTATCAGAGAAGACCAAGTAAGGAGCCAGAAATTTCATCCTCACTGGACAATAAAGAGGCCCCCATCCCCTCCTGTCAGAGATGCTGGTGGAGGGAGAGTCACAACTTTCACCATCAGTCAGTAGTAAGAAGAGCAAAACACTCCCCAGCCATAGTGTCATTGGAGGCCATGTGGGGAGTCACTCCTATCCCTCCAGACAGAAAGTCCTACCCCTTCACACAGAAAGGTATCAATAGACACCAAATGAGGGCTTGAAATCCTAACCTTGCCCAACAATAATGAAGAGTCCTAAACTGGGTTGTCAACAGAGGTCAATTGAGGAACCCCAAATTTCTACTCTCACCAAAAGGGTGCTCCCTACTGCCACCACTCTGCTGGAGAAGTGCCTGAAAAAGCCAGCTAAAATAGAAGGTTTAAATAAGATCTAGGTCCTCATAACATAGTACAAAGATGCCCAGGTTTCCATGAAAATCACTCATTATACCAACAACCCTAGAGATCCGAAACTGAAAGAAAAAGAAAAAGATAATCAATAGATATTAGCATAGAGGCCGGGCACGGTGGCTCACACATGTAATCCCAGCACTTTGGGACGCCCAGGCCAGCGAATCAGCTGAGGTTAGGAGTTTGAGACCAGCTTGGCCAACACGGTGAAACCCTGTCTCTACTACAAATACAAAAATTAGCCAGGTTTGGTGGTGTGCACCTGTAATCCTGGCTACTCAGGAGGTGGAGGCGCTTGAACCTGGGAGGTAGACGTTGCAGTGAGCCGAAATCACATCATTGCACACTAGCCTGAGCGACAAGAGAGAAACTCCATCTCAAAAAAAAAAAAAAGATACTGGCATAGAGTTGATAGAAATATTAGAATTATCTGATAATGATTTTAAAGCAATCATAATACAATTGGTTAAGTGAGCTGAAACAAATTTAAAAAAAAAAAGGAGTTTCAGCTAAGACACAGAGGATGTAAAGAAGAGCCAAACAGAAATTTTGGAACTCAAAAATGCAAAATTAGAACCCCAAAATAAATAAATAACCCAAAGTTAAAACTCAGTGGATGGACTCAACAGGGAATGGACTCAACAGGGAACAGATGGGGAAAAAAAGCAATGTACTAGAAGATAAAACAACATAAATTGCCCATTCTGAACAACAGAGAGAAAATGGACTGGGAAAAATTTGATCAGAGCCTCAGAGATCTGTGAGACTATAATAAAAGATCTAGACCAGGCATAGTGGCTCACACCTGTAATCCCAGCACTTTGGGAGGCTGAAGTGGGTGAATCATGAGGTCAGGAGATGGAGACCATCCTGGCCAACGTGGTGAAACTCCCGTCTCTACTAAAATACAAAAAAATTAGCCGGGCATGGTGGCGCACACCTGTAGTACCAGCTACTCGGGAGGCTGAGGCAGGGGAATCACTCGAACCCGAGAAGAAGAGGTTGCAGTGAGCCAAGATTGCACCACTGCACTCCAGCTTGGTGACAGAGTGAGACTCCGTCTCAAAAAATAAAAAATAAAAAAAGATCTAACGTACATTTCATCAGAAAAAGCAGGGCTAAAAATGTACTCAAATAAACGATAACTGAAAACTTCCCAAATTTGGCAAGAGACAAACACCTACAGATTCAAGAAGCTGAGCAAATCCCAAACAAGATCAACCCAAAAAAATCCACACTGAGACGCATCTTTGTTAAACTTCTGAAAACTAGACACACAGAAAGATATTAAAAGCATCAAGAAAAAAATAAAGTCTATGTTGGAAAAACAATTCAAAGGACAGTCGATTTCTCATCAGAAACCATGGAGGCCAAAAGGAAGTGACATAATGTTTTCCGAGTGCTGAGAAAAGAGGACTGCCAGCCCAGAATCCTATACTTAGAAAAAATATATTTCAGGAACGAAGAGGAAGTCAAGACATCTCAGACAAAGGAAAACTAAGAGAGGTTACCATTAGCAGAACCATCCTAAATGAATGACTGAAGAAAGTTCTCTAAACAGGAAGGAAATTACAAAAGAAAGAAGGAAACTTGGGACTGGGTGCAGTGGCTCATGCCTCTAATGCCAGCACTCTGAGAGGCAGAGATGGGCAGATCACCTGAGGTCAGGAGTTCGAGACCACCCTGGCCAACATGGTGAAATTCCATCTCTACTAAAAATACAAAAATTAGCCAGGTGTGGTGTTGCATACCTGTAATCCCAGCTACTTGGGAGGCTGAGGCAGGAGATCACTTGAACCCGGGAGGCAGAGATTGCAGTGAGCCAAGATCATGTCGTTGCACCCCAGCCTGGGCAAAAAGAGCGAAACTCTGTCTTAAAAAAAAAAAAAAAAAGGAAACTTGGAATATCAGAAAAAACATAGTAAACCAGTATATAGGTAAATACAATAGACCTTCCTTTTTGTGGAGACTTTGAAATTGTGTTTGATGATTGAAGTAAAAATTATAATGTACCTGATATAAATGTAGAGAAAGACCATTACATTATAACCATGGGAGAAAATAAGATGACTATGATTAATTATGTACATGTAACATAATACTAAAGCAACCACTAAATTTATCAGAGCAAGGGCCATGCATGGCGCTCACACCTATATAATCCCAGCACTTTGAGAGGCTGAGGTGGGTGGATTACTTGAGGTCAGGGGTTCGACACCATCCTGGCCAACATGGTGAAACCCCATCTCCACTAAAAATACAAAATCAGCCAGGCGTGGTGGCGTGTGCCTGTAATTCCAGCTGCTTGGAAGGCTGAGGCAGGAGAATCGCTTGAACCCGGGAGGCAGAGGTTGCAGTGAGCAGAGATCATGCCACTATACTCCAGCCTGGGAGACACAGCAAGACTCTGTGTCAAAAAAAATACATACATATGTATATGTATATATATATGCAAGAAATACACCCAAAAAGATTATAAATAAATCAAAATAGTTTGAAAAATGTTCAAGTAACCCACAGAAAGCCATGCAAAAATACAAAAATAAAAGAGAGACTAAACATAAAACAAAAAATTACACTCGATCTTAGCTAAAAGGCTGAGAAGCGGTAAAACAAAAAATTAAATAAATGTTACACTTTAATGCACCAATAATTACATTAAATGTAAGTAGTCTGATAAACCAAGTTAAAGACAGAGACTGGCAGAGTAGGTTACAAACATCTCCCCATTATATGCTTGCTGCAAAGAATTCACTTAAAATACAATGATATAGACAGCTTAAAAGTAAAATACTGGAAAATGGTATATCATGCAAACATTAATCAAAAGAAAGGAGGGGACTGGGCACGGTGGCTCATTCCTGTAATCCCAGCACTTTGGGAGGCCGAGGCGGGTGGATCACGAGATCAGGAGATGGAGACCATCCTGGCTAACACGGTGAAACCCTGTCTCTACTAAAAATACAAATAAAATTAGCCGGGTGTAGTGGCGGGCGCCTGTAGTCCCAGCTACTTGGGAGGCTGAGGCAGGAGAATGGTGTGAACCCAGGAGGCAGAGCTTGCAGTGAGCTGAGATTGTGCCACTGCACTCCAGCCTGGGTGACAGTGCAAGACTCCATCTCAAAAAAAAAAAAAAAGGAGGAGTAGTTTTATTAATACCATATGTAATAGACTTCACAGCAAAGAAAATCATCAGAGACAGAGATATTATACAAGATTAATCCACCAAAAAGACATAGCAGTCCTAAAATTATGTGCACCAAATAACAGAACTGAAAGATATGTGAAACAAAAACTGATAGAATGGGAAGAGAAATAGATAAAGTCACACTTACAGTTGGAGATTTTAACACCCCTTCTCAACAAATTATAAACTATGTAGACAAAAAATCCTCAAGGATATAAAAGAAGTCAGTGTTCTAATTAACATGTATAGCACGCTGCACCTAACAGCAGAATAGACATTCTCTTCAAGCCCACAAAACATGTACCAAAGTAGACGATATCCTTTTGTAAAACTCAAAAATTTTAAGAGAATTGAAATCATACAGACTGTGTTCTCCAGTCAGTGGAAATCAAAGACCAGAAAGATAACAGGAAAGTTTCTAAACACTTGTAAATCAAGCAACGTACCTCTTAATCTGTAGGTCAAAAAGGAAGTCTCGAGGGATTTTTTTAATACAGTGAATTGAATGAAAATGAAAACACAATACATCAAAATTTGTGCCACACAGAAGGATTGAGAGGGAAACTTATAGTGCCAAATGCACACATTAGAAAAGAAGAATAGTGTCAGATCAACAATGTAAGTTCCCACTTTAAGAACTGAGTCAGAGGCTGGGCACAGTGCTCACACCTGTAATCCCAGTACTTTGCGGGGTTGAGGTGGGCAGATCACTTGAGGTCAGGAGTTTGAGACCAGCCTGGCCAACACACCAAAACCTTGTCTCTACAAAATATAGAAAAACTAGTTGGGTGAGATGGCACGGCTGCCTGTAGTCCAGGCAGCCTACTTGGGAGGCAGAGGCAGGAGAATCACTTGAACTCGGGAGGTGGAGGTTCCCATGAGCTGCGCTCCAGCCTGGGCCACAGAGCAAGACTCTGTCTCAAAGAAAAAAAAAAAAAAAGAACTGACCAGCCAAAAAGGAATCAAATAAACCCAAAGCAATCAGAAAGAAGAAAATAATAAATATGAGAATAGAAATCAATACAATTAAAAAACAGAAGAGAAAACTAATGAAAAAGAGCTGGATCTTTAAAAAGATAATGATTAAAACGGACAAATCTCTGGCAAGTCTGACAAAAAGAGAGAGTGAGAAAGAGAAGACACAAATCACCACATCATCAATATCAGAAATGAAGCAGGGGATAACACTACAGTCCCTGCAAATATCAAAATTTCATGAACAACTCGACATGCATAATTTGACAACCTCAATAAAAATCAATTGATTTATTAAAAAAATACAAACTCTTACAGTGCATTTAAGATAAAGTAGAGAATTTGAATAGCCTTAAAAGGAAATTTAACTTGTAATTGAGAACTCTCAAATGAGATATTGCCAGCCTCTAGTGATTTTATGGGGAAAACTAATAAACATTTACAGAAGAATTAACACTAATACTATATACAATCTCTTCCAGAAAATATTAGAGGAAGAAATACTTTCCAATTCATTTTATGAAGCCACTTTCACCCTAATGCCAAAACCAGACCAAAAAAAAAAAAAAAAAAACACACACACACGCACACCCACAAAATCCCTGCAGACCAATAATCCTCACATAGATTAAAATTTCTTAATAAAATATTATAAAATAGAATTCAGTAATATGTACATATTATTCTCCACGGCCAAGTAGAATTTATTCTAGGGATGCAACATAGGTTTAACATTTGAAAATTAATCAATGTAATCCACCATATTAATGGGGTAAAGAAGAAAAATCATATAATTGTATCAGTTAATTCAGAAAAAAAATTAGACAAAACTCAACACCTATTCATGATAACAACTCTCAGAAAAATAGGACTAGATTTGACACAGTGCATCTACAAAAATCCTACAGCTGGCTAGGCGCAGTGGCTCATGCCTGTAATCCCAGCACTTTGGGAGGCCGAGGCAGGTGGATCACCTGAGGTCAGGAGTTTGAGACCAGCCTGACCAACATGGTGAAACTCTGTACTAAAAATACAAAAATTAGCCTGGTGTGGTGGCATGTGCCTGTAGTCCCAGCTACTCAAGAGGCTGAGACAGGAGAATTGATTGAACCCAGGAGGTGGAGATTGCAGTCAGCCAAGATCGCACCACTGCACTCCAGCCTGGCCTCCGTCTCAAAAAAAAAAAAAAAAAAAAAAAATCCTATAGCTAACACGATATGTGATAAGAGACTGAATGTTTTCCCCATAAGATCAAGTACAAGGTAAGCATGCCTAATCCACTCCAATCACTATTATTCAATGTAGTGCTAGAAGCTGTAATAACTACAACAAAGAAAGAAAAAGAAAGAGAGGCGACAGTCATGGCTGCCGCCGTTGCTGCTGCCGGTGCCGGGGAACCCCAGTCCCCGGACGAATTGCTCCCGAAAGGCGACGCGGAGAAGCCTGAGGAGGAGCTGGAGGAGGACGACGATGAGGAGCTAGATGAGACCCTGTCGGAGAGACTATGGGCCCTGACGGAGATGTTTCCGGAGAGGGTCCGGCCCGCGGCCGGAGCCACTTTTGATCTTTCCCTCTTTGTGGCTCAAAAAATGTACAGCTTTTCCAGGGCAGCCTTGTGGATTGGGACCACTTCCTTTATGATCCTGGTTCTTCCCGTTGTC
>NW_016810119.1:54326-150191 GCF_001698545.2 Rhinopithecus bieti
AAAAAAAAAAAAAGGAAAAGAAATAGAGGCAATACAGATAAGAAAAAAGAAGAATTAAAATGGTTTCTATTTGAAGATAACATGATTGCCTACACAGAAAATTCCAAAGAATATACAAAAAAATTTTAAAACGCAAATGTGAGTTCATTAAGGTCACAGCATGAAAGATAAACATACCAAAACAGTTGTGTTTTTATTTGCTGGCCATGAACACATAGACCCTCAAATTAAAAATACAATGATGTTTATAGTCACTCAAAAAATACTTAGCAAACAAAACGTGTAATAGTCAAGGTTCTTCAAAGAAGTAGACCCAACAGGATGTGTATATATAGTCATGCATTGCCTAACAATGGGGATATGCTGAGAAACGTGACTATGCAGTCTCATCATGGGAACATCATAGAATGCATTTACACAAACCTACATATTATAGCCTACTGTACACGTAGGCTATGTGGTATAGTGTATTGCGCCTCGGCTATAAACCTGTACAGCATGTTACTATACTGAATGGTGCAGGCAATTGTAACACAACGGTAAGTATATGTGCATCTAAACGCATCCATGGAAAAGGATTTTTTCAGCTCCCTTATAATCTTAGGAAACCACTGTTGTATATGTGGTCTGTCATTGACCAAAACGTCATTGTACGGTGCGTGACTGTACATGTATGTAAGATTTTTGGTCGGTATAGACAAAGTTATTCTATAATTTATATGAACAGGAAAAGGAAAAAGAATATATAAAGCAATTTTGTAAAGTAAGAATGAAGTAAGAGAAATCCATTTACCTGGTATCAGGAGTGATTACATAGTTACAGTAATTAACAATGGTGGTGCTGGAGGGACATAGAGATCAATGAAACAGAACAGAAGAGAGAACCCATAAATAGGCCCACATAAACATATCAAGCTGATTTTTGATGAAGTGCAAAAGCAATTCATTGCAAGAAATCCTTTTCAACAAATGTTGCTAAAACAACTGGACATTCATAGGCAAATAAATGAGCCTTGACCTCAATCTCCCACCTTATACAGAAAATAACCCCAAATAGATGATGGACTTAAGTATAAAACATAAAAATATAAAATTTACAGGAAAAAGCATAGGAGAAAATCTTTGCAACATAGGGCTAGACAAAGATTTCTAAGACTTGACACCAAAAGCACAATCCACAAAAAGAAGAATAAGTAGGACTTTGTCAAAATTATCAATTTTGCTCTGTAATCAACTATAATAAGAGGATTAAAAGATAGGCTACAGATTGGAGAAAATATACTTGCAATCATGTATCTGACAAAAGACTCGTATCTAGAATATATAAAAATATTCCACAACTCAACATTTAAAAAACAAAAAATTCCATTTGAAATGGACAATAGACATGAAGAGATATTTCATCAAAGATAATATAAAAATTGGCAAATAAGCACATTGAAAAATGTTTAAAATTATTAACCATCAGGAAAATGTACTTTAAATGGCAGTGAGATATCACTGCTTATCTATCAGAATGGCTAAAACAAATTATGACAACCAAATACTAGAGAGTATGTGGGAAAACTGGATCACTCTGACATTGGTGGTGAAACTGTAAGTAAAATCATATAGTTTTGTAGAGACATAAAATGTTACGTTCACATAAAATCTGTACGCAAATGTTTATGGTAACTTTATTCATAATAAACAATCTGGTCACATTCTGATGTCCTTCAATGAGTGAATGGTTAAACAAACTGTAGTAATTTATACCATGGAATATTACTCAGCAGTAAAAAGGAGTAAACTTTTTTAAACTTTTAAGTTCAGGAGTACATGTGCAGGTTTGTTATATAGGTAAACTTGTGTCATGAAGGTGTATTCTACAAATTATTTCATCACTGAAGTATTAAACCTAGTACCCATTCATTATTTTTCCAAATCCTCTCCTTTCTCCCACCCTCTACCCTCTGATAGGCCCCAGTGTGTGTTGTTCTTTCTATGTGTCCATGTGTTCTCATCACTTAGCTCCCACTTATAAGTGAGAATGTGCATTATTTGGTTTTCTGTTCCTGCATTAGTTTACTAAGGATAATAGCTACCAGCTCCATACATGTTCCTGCAAAGGACATGGATGGTATCATTCTTTTTCATGGCTGCATAGTATTCCATGGTGTATATGTACCATATTTTCTTTATCCAGTCTATCGTTGATTGGCATTTAGTTTGATGCCATGACTTTGCTATTGTGCATAGTGTTGCAATGAACATATGTGTGCATGTGTCTTTAAAATAGAATGATTTATATTCCCTTGGGTATATACTCAGGAATGGGATTGCTGAGTTGAATGGTATTTGTGTTCTTAGGTCTTTAAGGAATTACCACACTGTCTTCCACAGTGGATGAACTAATTTACACTCCCACCAACAATGTATAAGCATTCCTTTTTCTCTGCAACCTTGCCAGCCTCTGTAATTTTTTGTCTTTTAGTAATAGCCATTCTGATTGATGTGAGATGGTATCTCATCGTGGTTTTAATTTGCATTTCTCTAACTATCAGTGATATTGAGCTTTTTGTCATTTGATTCTTGGCCACATGTATGTCTTCTTTTGAAAAATATCTGTTCATGTCCTTTGCCCACTTTTTTTAATGGACCTTTTTTTTTTTGTAAATTTGTTTACAAGTTCCTATAGATGCTGGATATTAGACCTTTGTCAGATGCATAGTTTGCAAAAACTTTCTCCCATTCTGTGGATTCTCTGTTCACTCTGTTGATAGTTTCCTTTGCTGTGTAGAAGCTTTTTAGTTTAATTAGATCCGGTTTGTCAATTTTTACTTCTGTTGCAATTACTTTTGTGTCTTTTACATGAAATCATTGCGCATTTATATCTCCTGAATGGTATTGTCTAGGTTGCCTTCCAGGGTTTTTATAGTTTTGGGTTTTACATTTATGTCTTTAATCTATCTTGAGTTAATTTTGTATATGGCATAAGGAACCAGTTCAGTTTCAATCTTCTGCATATTGCTAGCCAGTTACCTCAGCACCATTTATTCAATAGGGAATCCTTTCCCTATTGCTTGTTATGGTCAGATTTATTGACAATCAGATGGCTGTAGGTGTGCAGTCTTATTTCTGGCCTCTCTATCCTATTCCATTGGTCTATGTGTCTGTTTTTGTGCCAGTGCCATGCTGTTCTGGTTACTGTAGCCCTGTAGTATAGTTTGAAGTCAGGTAGCATGATGCCTCCAGCTTTGTTCTTTTTGCTTAGCATTGCCTTGGCTATTCAGCTCTTTTTCAGTTCCATATGAATTTTAAAATAGTTTTCCAGTTTTGTGAAAATCTCAATGGTAGTTTAATAGGAATAGCACTGAATCTATAAATTGTTTTGGGCAGTGTGGCCATTTTCATGATATTGCTTATTCCTATCCATGAGCATGCAATGATTTTTCATTTGCTAGTGTCATCTCTGGCTTCTTTGAGCAGTGTTTTGTAGTTCTCCTTGCAGAAACCTTTCATTTCCCTGGTTAGCTGTATTCCTACATATTTTATGCTCTTTGTGATAGTTGTAAATGGGATTGTGTTCCTGATTTGGCTCTCAGATTGACTGTTATTGGTGGAAAAGAATGTTAGTGATTTTTGTACATTGATTTTGTATCCTGAGCCTTTGCTGAAGTTGTTTATCAGCTTAAAAAGTTTTTGGACTGAGACTATAGACTTTTCTAGATATAGGATCATGTCATCAACAAATAGAGATAGTTTGACCTCCTGTCTTCCTATTTGGATGTCCTTCACTTCTTTCTCTCGCCTGATTGTCCTGGTCAGGACATCCAATACTATGTTGAATAAGAGTAGTGAGAGAGGACATCCTTTTCTTGTGGTGATTTTCAAAGAGACTGCTTCCAGTTTTTGCCCATTCACTATGATGTTGGCTGTGGGTTTCCCATAGATGGCTTTTATTATTTCGAAGTATGTTCCTTCAATGTCTATTTTATTGAGAGTTTCTAACATGAAGGGATGTTGAATTGTATCAAAAGACTTTTCTGCCTCTATTGAGATAATCATGTGTTTTTTGTCTTTAGTTCTGTTTATGTGATGAATCACATTTATTGATTTGCATATGTTTAACCAACCCTGTATCCCAGGGATAAAGCCTACTTGATCATGGTGAATAAGCTTTTCAATGGGCTGCTGGATTTGGTTTGCTAGTATTTTGTTGAGGATCTTTGCACTGATGTTCATCAAGAATATTGGCCTGAAGTTTTCTTTTCTGTTGTTGTACCTCTTCCAGGTTTTGGTATCAGGATGATGCTAGCCTTGTAGATGAGTTAGGCAGGAGTCCTTTCTCCTCAATTTTTAAAAATAGTTCCAACAAGAATGGTACCAGCTCTCTTTTGTATATCTGGTAGAATTCAACTGTAAATCTGTCTGGTCCTGGGCTTGTTTTTGTTTGTTTGTTTGTTTGTTTGAGTAGGCTATTTATTACTGACTCAATTTCAGAGTTCATCATTGGTCTGTTCAGGGATTCTATTTCTTCTTGGTTCAGTCTTGGGGGGTTGTATGTCTCCAGGAATTTATCCATTTCTTCTAGATGTTCTAGTTTATTTGCATAGCAGTGTTAATAATATTCTCTGATGGTATTTGTATTTCCGTGGGGTCAGTGTAATATCCTCTTTGTCATTTCTATTTGTGTTTATTTGAATCTTCTCTTTTTTCTTCCTTATTAGTCTAGCTAGGGGTGTATCTATTTTATTATTTTTTTCAAAAAAAAAAAAAAAAAACTGCTCCTGGTCAGTCTCCTTCAGTTCAACTCTAATTTTGGTTATTTCTTGTCTTCTGGTTGCTTTGAGATTTGTTTGCTCTTGGTTCTCTAGTGTTTTTAGTTGTGATGTTAGGTTGTTAACTTGAAATCTTTCTAACTTTTTGATGTGAGCATTTAGTGCTATAAATTTCCTTCTTAACACTTCCTTAGTTGTGTTTCAGAGATTCTGATATGTTGTATCTTTGTTCTGATTACTTTCAGAGAACTTCTTGATTTCTGCCTTAATTTCATTATTTACCCAAAAGTCATTCAGAAGCAAGTTATTCAATTTCCATGTAATTTTATGGTTTTGAGGGAATTTCTTAGTCTTGATTTCTAATTTGATTGCACTGTGGTCTAAGAAATTGTTTTTTATGAATTCAGTTATTTTATATTTGCTGAGTAGTGTTTTACTTCTGATTATGTGATCAATTTTACAGTATGTCCCATGTGATGATGAGAAGAATATACATCCTGTTGCTTTTGGATGGAGAGTTCTGTAGATACCTATCAGGTCCATTTGATCCAGTGCTGCATTCAGGTCCTGAATATCTTTGTTAATTTTCTGTCTCTATGATCTGTCTAATATTGTCAATATGTTAGACAATGGGGTGATAAAATCTCCCTCTATTATTGTGTGAGTATAAGTCTCTCTTTGTAGGTCTCTAAGAACTTGCTTTATGAATCTGGGTGCTCCTGTATTGGGTGCATATATATTTAAGATAGATAGTTTTCCCTGTTAACTTGAACCCTTTACCATTACATAATGTCTTTCTTTGTCTTTTTTTGTCTTTGTTGGTTTAAAGTCTGTTTTGTCAGAAATAAGGATTGCAATCCCTGTTTTTTTCTGTTTTCCAATATCTTGGTAGATTCTTCTTCCCTTAATTTTGAGCCTATGTATGTCACTGCATGTGAAATGGGTCTCTTGAAGACAGCACAGCAATGGGTCATAGTTCTTTTATCCAGCTTCCCACTCTGTGTCTTTTAATTAGGGTATTTAGCCCATTTACTTTTAAGGTTAGTATTGATATATATGAATTTGATTCTTTCATCATGATGTTAGCTGGTTATTTTGCAAACTTGTTAATGTGTTTGCTTTATAGTGTCACTGGTCTGTGTACTTCAGTGTGTTTTTGTAGTGGCTGGCAACAGTCTTTCCTTTCCATGTTTAGTGCTTCCTTCAGTAGCTCTTGTAAGGCACATCTGTTGGTAACAAACTCCCTCAGCATTTGCTTGTCTGAAAAGGATCTTATTTCTCTGCTTATGAAGCTTAGTTTAGCCAGATATGAAATTCTGGTTTGGAATTTCTTGCCCCCAATCTCCTCTGGCTTGTAGAGTTTCTGCTGAGAGGTCCATTGTTTTGTTTTGTTTTGTTTTGTTTTTGAGATGGAGTCTTGCTCTGTCACCCAGGCTGCGGTGCAGTGGTGCAATCTCGGCTCACTGCAGCCTCTGCCCCCCAGGCTCCAGGGATTCTTCTGCCTCAGCCTCCTGGGTAGCTAAGATTATAGGTGCACACCACCATGCCCAGCTAAATTTTATATTTTTAGTACAGATGGGATTTTGCCATGTTGGCCAGGCTAGTCTTGAACTCCTGACCTCAGGTAATCCACCTGCCTTGGCCTCCCAAAGTGCTGGGATTACAGGCATGAGCCACTGCACCCAGCCAAGAGGTCCACTGTTAGTCTGATGGGATTCACTTTGTAGGCGACCTGACCTTTCTCTCTAGCTGCCTTTAACGTTTTAACCTTGGAGAATCTGATGATTACGTGTCTTGGGAATGTTCTTCTTCTGTAGTATCTTACTGGAGTTATCTGCATTTCCTGAATTTGAATGTTGGCCTCTCTGGCTAGGTTGGAGAGGTTCTCATGGATTATATTCTGAAATAAGTTGTCTAAGTTGGTTCCATTCTTCCCAATATCTTTCAGGGACAATAATGAGTTAAAGACTCAGTCTCTTTACATAATCTCATATTTCTCAGAGGTTTTGTTCATTCCTTTTCATTCTTTTTTCTCCATTTTTGTCTGACTATCTTATTTCAGAAAGCCAGTCTTCAAGCTCTGAAATTCTTTCTTCCACGTGGTCTATTCTGCTACTAATACTTGTGATTACATTATGAAATTCTCACAGTGTGTTTTTCAGCTCTATCAGCTTAGTTACATTCTTTTCTATACTGGCTATTTTGTCTGTCAGCTCCTGCATTGCTTTATCATGATTTTCAGCTTCCTTGCATTGGGTTTCAACAAACTCCTGTATCTCAATGATCTTTGTTTCTATCCATATTCTGAATTCTATTTCTGTCATTTCATCCATTGCAGCCCAGTTCAGAATGCTTGCTGGAGAGGTGATGTGGATATTTGGAGGAAAGAAGGGACTGCAGATTTTCTTTTCTTTCTATTCAAGTTTTGAGGGTTCTTGCATTAGTATTTTTTCTCATCTTTGTGGGCTTATCTACCTTCAATCTTTGAGGTTGTTGACCTTTGGATTTTTTTTAAACCTATTTGATGACCTTGAGGGTTTGTTTGTAGTATAAGGTGGGTTCAGTCAACTGGCTTCGTTTCTGAAGGATTTTAGTAGGCCAATGCTTAGCTCCAACTCCTGTACTGTGTTCTCTAACTGGAGGACTTGCATTAGGCCCCAGTTTTGTTCTCTCGCTCCTTGAGTCATGGAATACAATGTGCTGGTGGTGGGGGTAGTGTGGTGAGGTGCAGCAGCTGTGGCAGACTGCTAGTGGGTGCCAAATGAATGCCTCCTTGCAGGTGTTCACCACAGTGACAGAGGCAATGCAGCTGGGGTAGGGGACAGTGGGGTGAGGGGCCCTGCTGGAGACTGTGTGTATGGTCACACTGGAGGTAGTGCTGGGTCTGGTGTGGGCTGCTGGCTGGTGCAGGGTGCCTTCTCTATGCCCCACAAGCAGAAGTGATTGTTCAGGGTGGAGGAGGATCTGCTGTTCTCTGCACAATGTTAGTTCAGGGCCAGGCACTGGCAGGGGTGGGGCTTCTGACTCTGTGCCCACCAAGGTTCCATCTGCAATGGCAGCCTGCAAAGGGAAGTGGGGCAGACTGTACTCTCCTCCACTGACAGGGCAAAGAAAGCAAACCCCTCCCACTCATGTTGGCGTGTGCCAGCAAAGAGATGTGGGGAGTTGCTATGTGCCTGGAGGAATCTACAGTATGGGGAGGGAATGGGTAGGCTGGTGTGTGGCCACGGAGCAACCCAGCTGGAGCCATCCACTGATCAGGCACAGTCCACCAGCACAGAAGCTACGGTGGTGGGCCCCCAGGGCACTGGAGACTGCCCTGCAAGCAGGTGTGGCCTGGCTAGGGCCCTAGGAGAGGCCAGCAGACCAAGGAGTGTTCAGATCGGACCAGCCTGGTCTGATGGGCAAGACCACCCTGAAAGATCAGGTGTGACAGTTCCCCTAGGGTTAAAGTCCCCTATGGGAGCAAGTCAGGCCTGGGGGATGGCCATCCCTGGAGGTGCTCCACTGCAGACACTCCCACAGCAAACCCTCAGACTTCTTGTCAGCTGGCTTGCTGCCTCTACTGCTTCTCTAAGCAGTGCTCCCTGCCAACTCGAGTGTCCGTGGTGGTTGAGGGGTCTCTTCCTGCCAGGTTCCAGAGGCCTGTGGTGAAAGCAGGTTGCCAGAGGCCCTGGCACTATATTTGCCAAAAGTTGATCCACACTATGTACTCTTTCTCCCATTTTTCACTTGGCAACTAAAGTCTGGTGCAGATGCATTTCATTAGCAAAGCCCTGGTCAAAGCCTGTGCCTGACTGCAAGGGAGTCTGGGAGAGCATGGTCTGATTTCTATCTTGGAGAAGAGGGATTTATAATATGGGAAATTCTCCAAACATAGAGAGACGTTCAAAAGATACTTTTCAGTTACAAACACAACAAATGTCCACTACAGATAGAATACCACGTTTTGTAACTAAGAGACTAAATTTGCTTTTTAAAGATCTAAAGAAAATTTTCAAGTTCTGCTGGATAGAGTAGGTAGGAGGGAGAAGGGAGTATGTTTCTTTGATAAATTACCCACTTTCTCCTTCAGTTCTTGGTGTTCTCTATTTCTTGATTCAATGTTAATATATTGTATTTTTATGGAAACACATACATTTCACTTATCTTTCCAATTTTTTTAGCAAATAACTGTGCCTAACCCTTCCTAGTTTTAACATTGTTGTTTATTGTTATATATCCTCTCTATTCCTAATTTTATTTTGTATTTGCTTTTTATTACAAAATACATGTTTATTATAGCAACATTGAAAACCATAAAAGCACACAGAAGAAAAAAAGTCATTTTTATTTTAGTAAAAGTAGCTGTAATATACCTAGTAATAGCTGTAATAAACACCCCATTATCCATTCCACCCATAACCCATTGTAAAACAGACATGAGGTTTCGATGGGATTCACTCTACCATTATATCCGGGATGGATCATATTTGACCTGAGCAAACCAGAGTGATTTTATTCCCCTGCCCAGTGTGATTAGTTCAGGTAGAGTTATAGTTAAACCCTTCAGCGTCTGGCACTCCTTGTCATGGTGATCGGTTCAGGAGTGGGCACATGACCTATGTTGGTCTAGTTTTAAAGAAGCCCAAGACATATGTTTGTTAGGATAAGACCACCATCCAGGCCTGACTAGCACAAGGGAGAAAGCATTTAGCTCCAGAGCTGCTTGAAACCTATCTATCTGGAAATACATCTTATACTCAGGAGATGGAGTTAAAAATAAAAATAAAAAATTGTCTTAGTCCATGTTGTGTTGCTGTAACAGAATATCTGAGACTGGGTAATTTATAAAGAAAAGAGGTATATTTTGCTCATGGTTCTGCAGGCTGGAAAGTTCAAGGGGTATGGCACTGGTATCCGCTCTGCTTTCGGTGAGGTCTTCATGCTGCCTCACAACATGGTGGGAAATCAAAAGGGAAGCAAATGTGTGCAAAGAGGCAAAATCAAGGACAGTCCTGTCTTTATAATAACCAATTCTCAGGGAACTAATCAATTCTCAAAAAAACGAGTCCAGGCTCAGAATTAATCCATTCTCAAAAAGACTCACTCACTACAGTGAGAACAGCACCAAGTAATTAATGAGGCATCTATCCCCATGACCCACACCCTTCTCATTAGGCTCCGCCTCCCAACACCACTACACTGGGGATCAGATTTCAGCATGAGTTTTGGTAGAGACAAACCATATTGAAGCCGTAGGCTGAAACTATGTCTTCATCCCATTATTAGACTCTCTAGCCTCATAATCTCAGAGGTCTAGACCCAGATTGTTGCTTTTACTTCTTAGTTGAACAAGATAAGATTTATACAGATGTATCATTTGACAAAGCAAAATGTGTATTTTGGCTCTAAACCTACTCTAGATCTACTTGTGTGGCTGTCTTGGTAAGGGGTCTCTACGATAATTCTCTTTTGGGGACCTGGAGTCTCCCTAGCAAATCCTATTTTGAAATAAGATTTTCTTACTTTGCTTTCCAGATTGTCCTCTAAATTTTCTAAAGCCTGTGGTCCATAAATATAGAACTGGCGGATGTAACTTGATTTTATTACAGCAGTCTGGGTTTTGGTGCCAATGCTATGTTGAAATGTAAGAGTGTTATTGGATTTGTACTATCTATATTTAAAAGACTAGTGGGTTACTTGAGCCTGGAATGCCTAACAACTTCTGAGAAGGGTCAGAACCACACTCTGTTCACTCAAAAAAGAGATGACCCAGAAGCTGGCTGGCTGTGAATGTCTAAAGCTACATGACATGCACCCTGTTCTGGCTTCTACTGTGGAACCTACAGAAACCCACTCAAAACTGTTGTTCCTCCACTGACTAAACCTGAGGACAGCCAGTTGCCTTGAGGGCCTCCAGACTGACATGAGGAGCCCCCACTTTTCCCGCCCCACCACAACTTCTCTCTCAACATTTCCCAACACACTGTGCCTGGGGTAGTGAGAAGCCCTACAGTAATATTGTATACTTTAGTTTATTTGAGATCCTCTTCTGTGAGCAGTGGTGGGTCAAAGCTAGCATGCTTCCTTCATACCTAGAGATTCACTCACTTAGGGATTGCTGGGTCAAATAGTAGTTCTATTTTTAGTTCTCTGAAAAATGTCCATACTGTTTTCCATGGAGGTTGTGCTTGTTTACATTCCCAACAACAGTATATAAGTGTTTCCTTTTATCTGTATTTTTGCCAACATCTGTTGTCTTTTGACTTTTTATTAATAGCCATTCTGACTGGTGTAAGATGGTGTCTCATTGTGGTTCTAAGTTGCATTTCTCTGATGATTAGTGGTGTTAAGCTTTTTTTCCTACGTTGGTTGGCTGCTTTTATGTCTTCTTGAGAAATGTCTGCTCATATCCTTTGCCCTCTTTTTAACCGGTTTTTCTTTCCAATTGAGTTACTTGAGTTTTTTGTAGATTCCGTTTACTCTGTTGATTATTTCTTTTGCTGTGCAAAAGCCTTTTAGTTTAGTTGAAGCTAATTTGTCTATTTTTGATTTTGATGCATTTGCTTTTGGGGCTTTTATCATAAATTCTTTGCCTAGGCCAATGACTAGAAGAATTTTTCCTAGATTTCCTTCTAGGATTTTATAGCTTCAAGTCTTACATTTAAGTCTTTAATCCACCTTGAATTAACTTTGGCATGTGGTGAGAGATAGGGGTTCACTTTCATTCTTCTGCATATGGCTCCCCAGTTTTCACAGCACCATTTATTGAATAGGGTACCCAAGAAAGGAGATTAATTTAGAGAACGTTAGGATTTTTTTTCTCTCTCTCTCTAGGTGTGTATATTGATTATTTATTTGTTTATTTATTTATTTATTTATTTTGAGATGGAGTCTCCCTCTGTCACCCAGGCTGGAGTGCAGCGGAGCGATCTCTGCTCACTGGAACCTCTGCCTCCCAGGTTCAAGTGATTCCTTGCCTCAGCCTCTCAAGTAACTGGGATTACAGGCATGCACCACCATGCCCAGCTAATGTTTGTATTTTTTAAATAGACGGGCTTCACCATGTTGGCCTGGTTGGTCTCAAACTCCTGACCTCAAGTGGTCCACCCACCTCAGCCTCCCAAAGTGCTGGGATTTCAGACGTGAGCCATCATGCCCAGCCTGATGTTTTCAAATTGGATATGTCATACTGGGGTATCCACACAAATATATTTATGCACTAGAATTATTCTATATTTTAAAAATTACATTTTTATCACAGGTTTATCAATTTTCTTCCTCTCATCAAATAACTGGCTTTTAATTTTGTATATAATTATGCCACTTATTTTCCAAGTTATTAATTTATGCTTTTATATTGCTTCCCTATTTTGCTTTAAATTAATACTTTATTCGGTTCCAGAATTCTACAGTATAATCATTTTTCTGTGAATATCTCTTTTTCATTTCTTCTTATTAAAGACCTTTAAGTGAGTACATTTTCTTCTAAACACTGTTTTGGCCTACATCCCAATACATTTTAATATGCAGAGCTGTGTTTATTATTAGTTTAAAATAGATTTTTATTGCATTCTTAATTTGTTTCCTAAGCCAATTTTACTTATAAAAAAGTATTTTAATATTAAAAAATTAAACAATTTGCCAATATTCTCATTATTTACCTCTTTTTAAAATATGGTTAAAGCATGTATTGGGCAGAATTTCTGCCATTAAGAGGTTGGTGGTTAATATTTGTAAATATATCCTTATGGCTTATTTGAGATTTTTTTGGTAACAGCTATACACCGATATAGTTTTAATTTTCTCATCCAAGTTTACAATTTATTGAAGTTGCCTGAGTAACTGGATTGTCCAAGTATTCAATATTTTCATTAATTAGTTTTATCATCTTGATATTTTCAGTCCCTGCCTTACCCACTCCTAAGAATCACCATTCTTTTTTGAGGTAATCCTGACCAAGAAGAATTACATCCAAGGTATTAGTACTGCCCATACAAGAAGTCTGTGATGAGTCCTCTTTTTCCTAAGAGGTTATTTGTGATGACCAAGTGAGCTTCCAGAGTTATTTTTTTTTTTTTTTTTTTTTTTTTTTTTTTGAGACGGAGTCTTGCTCTGTCGCCCGGGCTGGAGTGCAGTGGCCAGATCTCAGCTCACTGCAAGCTCCGCCTCCAGGGTTTACGCCATTCTCCTGCCTCAGCCTCCGCAGAGTTATTGTTTTCTTACCATAACCTCTGTATCGACTGATGCAAAAGAAATTCGGCCCCCATTTCTGGTTGTAAAAACTCTAGGACTGGATATCAGTTCCACCTTGACCACTGTTGTTCCCTGGGGAGCTTGATTTTGCTCCCTAAACCCTCAGTAGCTGGGTAAAGAGAGGAGTCAACCACAATTATGCATTCCCAGTTACTTCTCAGTGCTGATGCATCCTGCATTGGAGACCTACTACTACTTGGGATCTTCTCAAAACATTGAATGCTGCCAAAAGAAATCTTTGCCACTAGTATCTACCCCTCTTAGAAAGTCATTTTTCTGCCACACGTGAAATATTGAGGTTCTAGTATGCCTGCTGCTTGAACTTGCTAACTTCAATGATGTGCAGTTCAGATCTTTCTCCACAAATGCATTATTTTGTGATTCTTTTTGTGTTTTTCCATGTTATCAGAGAAGCAGATGTCAAAACCAGATTAACCATGCAGGTGCTTATTAGGGGGAAATGGCTGTGAAGGAATACGGAGAAGGAACCAGAGAACATTGGGAAGAGTCATCAAGCCACAAAGCAAGTCTGACCTGTAGTGAAAGATGCGGAGAGACAAGGTGAGTGGAAACTTTCTAGACATCCACATTGTCTAAGAAGGTTGGGAAAACCAATGGGGGAGTCCTCAATCGAAAGTTGCAGTCAGAGATAATCCTAGTCTCCAGGAATAGGTTGTGCCTTAAATCCCATGAGAGCAGTATGTAGGTGGCATAGCCTCCCATAGAGATGGATTCCAAAGCTGGCAGCTGGAACTCTCCTCAACTAGCTCCATATACTTGGAGGTTTGCAAAGAGAATTTTGATAGCTGCCACATTCTCCTCCATGTTAAACAATTGTGCATTAATGTTTTAATGATACATTGTTTAACTGAATGTAAAGTTGTTAAGTGTTCTTTTCTATTGTGCCTTTTCATTACATTATATAGTTACCACTATGCTTAATAATTTATGTATTGATTTCTACTTTTTTTTGAGACAGAGTCTCACTCTGTCACCCAGGCTGGAGTGCAGTGATGCAATCTTGGCTCACTGTAACCTCCGCCTCCCGGGTTCAAACAATTCTTTAGTAGAGACGGGGTTTCACCATGTTGGCCAGGCTGATCTCGAACTCCTGGTCTTAACTGATCTGCCCACCTTGGCCTCCCACAGTGCTGGGATTACAGGCCTAAGCCACTATACCACACTATGATTTCTACTATTTTGATATTATTTATACTGTCCCTGTAATTTAGAAATGTCATAGCTCATCTTCAATTTTGAAATTGTATAAATTGACTTTATTTTCAATATAGAATAACAGCTTTCTGAGAGATGAGTTTTGTTTTGTTTTGCTTTCCAAAATAGTAATTATGGTTGAAATCCACTCAACAAAATTGTTTTGCCACCTGCCTATACTTCTTATCCTGCTCTGCTTTAACATTTATGTCTTTTTATATGTAGACAATATTTACATGTTCTTCTAAAATGAGCTGAAGATAGCTCTATTTAATTCAATTCTGCAAAGTCAACTAATACAAAGATTTTTTACTTCTAGTTCCAAAATGGCAATATAGAAGCAAGATGGTTTCACTTTCCCCTGCAAAAAACTGAAAACAATTATATAGTGCCGAGATTTTCACCGGCAGCAACCCAGAAGTCAAATACGAGAATGAAATAGTTTCCAAGGCCACAAAGAAGTGAAATAACTAAGCAGATGGTAAGAGAATTGGACTTACACATCTGCAAAGCTCCTCCCCAACCATTGTGTCCAGCACCAAATAAATGGAAAATCGCCCCCAACACAATCTACACTTGAAAAAGTATGATTGAGGGGGTTAACCAACTTCCCCATCATCTTGGGTGCTCTGGCAGGAGAATTTTTCTTGCCTTAACCCATAGAAAGCATCATGATGGTCTAAAGGGAGAAATATCCCTAGGGAGAGGCAGAGACAAAGTGTGTAGGAAGGAGTAACATCCACAGCTATGGAAATTGATCTATTACTTAGCCAAAGAAGACACCAAATCAGAGCGGTTGTTCAGCAGCACCATGCTTTAGAAGGTACATTCTACAGGTCTCCTGGGCACAAAGCCCTAGCCAGCCTTGATACCACCTAGATAATCCCTTTGGAATCTCCCCCATTCAGGATAGGCAGTGCTCTGATCATTTACTACAGCTGAGGTGAACCTGGCCCCATCTTGAGCCAAAAACAGGGCAGCAACCTAGCAGTAAAGATTCACTAAGCACGTATGTCCAGTAAAAACCAAAACAAGCTGGACAGAGGAGATTGAAATGAACAATCCTTCATTGCAAAGACACAGACATATACCCACAAGAAACAACTGCAAACATGACCTTCCCAAAAGGATAAAGCAAAAATACAGTGACTGACCCTAATGAGATGGCAATATATGAGCTCTCTGACCAAGAATTCAAAGTCGCAGTTTTGGGTAGTGAAATAATCTGTACACCAACCTCCTGCGACATGCAATTTACTCTTGTAGCAAACCTGCACATGTACCCCCTGAACCTAAAATAAAATTTGGAAGGAAAATAAATAAATAATAAAACTTAAATCTTTAAAAAGAGGTTTTGATCAAAACAATTTCAATTGTTTAACATAAAGACTAAAATAATCACCTGAAATAATGAGCTAGAGATGTTATTCAGTACAGAGATGTTGTTATTAATGAGGAGGAATGTTATAATAGCACATATCTGAGTTGGCATGGCTATTCATTGCAAAGGTAAAGGAGCACATATGTAGAAGTATTCTTGGAACCAACCCCAATGCCCATCAGTGATAGAGTGGATAAAGAAAATGTGGCACATATACACCATGGAATACTATGCAGTCATAAAAAAGAATGAGTTCATGTCCTTTGCAGGGACATGGATGAAGTTGGAAGCCATCATTCTTAGTAAACTAACACAGGAACAGAAAACCAAACACTGCATGTTCTCACTCATAAGTGGGAGTTGAACAATGAGAGCACATGGACACAGGGAGGGGAACATCACACACTGGAGCCTGTCAGGGGGTGGGGGGCAAGGGGAGGGAGAGCATTAGGACAAATATCTAATGCATGTGTGGCTTAAAAACTAGATGATGGTTTGATAGGTGCAGCAAACCACCATGGCACATGTTGTATACCTATGTAACAAACCTGCATGTTCTGGACATGTATCCCAGAGCTTAAAGTAAAATTTTAAAAGGAAGTATTCTAGGAGAGAATGTAAATAAAAACTTAAAATTAGACAGCAACCTAGCAGTAAAGATTCAGTAAGCAAATGTATCCATTAAAAACCAAAACAAGCCAGACAGAGAAGATTGGAATAAATAATCCTCCCATGCAAAAACTAGGAAATATTTCCACAAGAAACAACTGCAGACAGAGAACCATGGCCTCCCCGAAAGGACAAAGCAAAAACTCAGTGACTAACCCTAAGGAGATCAGATTGACAGAATCAAGAACAAAAAAACATAATTATTTCAACAGATGCTGAAAAAGTATTTTATAAAATTCAACAACCCTTCATGATAGAATTTCTCATAAAAATATATATAGAAGGAATATTTCAAAGCAATAAAGGCCATATATAACAAACTCACAGCTAACATCACATTGAACAGCTTAAAAATTGAAGGCCTCTCCTCTAAGGACTGGAACAAGGTAAGGATGCACACTCTCACCACTGTTATTCAATATAATACTAGAAGTCATGGCCAGAGCAATTAGGCAAGATAAAGAAATAAAGGGCATCCAAATTGGAAAGAAAGAAGTCAAATTAGCCTTATTTGCAAATGACATGTTCTTATACTTAGAAAAACCTAGACTGTACCCCTCAAAAAAAAAAAAAAAAAACTGTTAGAGCTGATAAATGAGTTCAATACAGTTGTAGGATACAAAAATCAACATACAAAATTTAGCAGAATTTATATGCACCAATGTCAAACAATCTGAAAAAATAATCAAGAAAGCGATCCCACTTACAATAGCTACAAAAAATATAAAATACGTAAGAATCAATCTGACTAAAGACACGAAAGATCTATACAAGGAAAACTGCAAAACTCTGAGGAAAGGAAGTGAAGAGGACATGAAAAATGGAAAGATATTTCATGCTCATGAATTGGAAAAATTAATAATGTTAAAATGACAATATACCAAAAGCATCTTACAGATTCAATGCAATCTCTATCAAAATGTCAGCGATATTCTTCACAAAAATAGAAAAAAAATCCTAAATGTATAAGCAACCACAAAATATCCCAAACAGCCAGCCCAATCCTGAGCAAAAAGAACAAAGTAGGGGACGTTATACTACCTGACTTCAATATTTACTACAAAGCTATAGTCATCGACACAGCATGGTACTGGCATCAAAGCAGACATATAGACAATGGAACATACTAGAGAACTGAGATATAAACCCATGCATTTACAGCCAACTCATCTTTGACAAAGATGCCAAGAACATACAATGGGGAAAGGATAATCTTTTCAATACATGGTACTGGGATATGCAGAAGAATGAAATTAGACCCTTATCCCTCATCACATAAACAAATCAAATCAAAATTGATTAAAAACTTAAATCTAAGACCTGAAACTATGAAACTGCTGGAAGAAAACTTTGAGGAAATGTTCCAGCACATTGATCTGGTGAAAAATTTCTTTGTCTGAGATCTCAAAATCACAGGCAACCAAAGCAAAAACATGATGAGATTACAGCAAGCTGAAAACCTTCTGCACAGCAAAGGAAACAGTCAACAAAGTGAGAAGACAACTCGCAGAATGGGATGAAATATTTGCAAAGTATCCACCTGACAAGCGATTCATAACAGCCAGAATACATAAGGTGCTTGAAGAACTCGATAGCAAAGAAAACAAACAAAAATAATTCAGTTTTAAAATGGGCAAAAGATCTGAGCAGACATTTCTCAAAAGAAGACATACAAATGATCAACAGGTATTTGAAAACAATGTTCAACGTCACTAATCATCTGAGAAATGCAAATCAAAACCACAATGAGATATCATCTCATCCCAGTTAAAATGACTTGTATCAAAAAGATAGGCAATAACAGATGCTGCTGAGGATGTCTAGACAGGGGAGTCCTCACACACTGCTGGGGGGAATGTAAATTATTACAGCCCCTATAATAGCATGGAGGTTCCTCACAAAACTAAAGATAGAACTGCCATGCCATCCAGCAATTTTACTACTGGGCACACATCCAAAACAAAGGAAAGCAATATATTAAACAGAGTGCAGAGTCTCTGCACTCTCATGTTTAATGCAGCACTATTCAAAATAGCCACAATGTGGAATCAGCCTAAGCACCCATCAACAGATGAATGGATAAAAAAAAAGCTACATATACACAATGAAATATTATTCAGCCATAAAAAGAGTAAAATCCATCATTTGCAGCAACATAGGTGGAACTAGATACCATTATGTTCAGTGAAATGAGCCATGCACAGAGAGATACATATTGCATGATCTCACTTATATAAGCTAAAAAAGTAAATCTCATGAAGACAGAGAATAAAATGGTGGTTACCCAGAAGCCAGGAAGGGTAAGAGGGAGGGAGGGATAAAGGGGAAAATAATAATATAAATGTATTTATTATTATGGTACATTTAAAATGGTAAAGATGGTAAATTTTATACATATATTTTACCTCAATTTTTTTAAAGTGTAAACAAACTTTCTATTTCTAAACTGGAAATAGAAATGTTGGATTTCTTTCTTTAATGTGAAGTTTTGTACTAGTGGTTTTATGTTCAAATGTTTGTCTCCATTCTCTTTTTTGATCTCATCTAGGGTTTTAAATCCAGTATTATACTAGTCATGACATCAATCCATTAGCTGTCAGGGTTCTCAATGATAACTTTCAACATGATTTTCCCACTCAGTGAGTTTCTTAGAAAAATAACTTTAAATGTTATTCAAAGATAATAAATGTGGTCAGCAAATCTCTCTCTGGCCTTTGAATCTGTAATTTTCTACTTTTGTTTTGTTTCCAAATAAATGATCACCTAACCAGAAAAAAATGGTCTTTGGGAGAGTAGGTTTTCTTCAATAACTTACCAATATTGTCCTCTTCAAGGATTTTATGATATAGGTTCTAAAAGTTGTAGTCATCCTAGGCTAGGCACGGTGGCTCACGCCTGTAATCCCAACTTTGGGAGGCCGAGGTGGGTGGATCATTTGAGGTCAGGAGTTTGAGACCAGCCTGGCCAACATGGTGAAATCCCATCTCTACTAAAAAAAAATACAAGAATTAGCTGGGTGTGGTGGCAGGCACCGGTAGTCCCAACTACTTAGGAGGCTGAGGCGGGAGACTCGCTTGAACCCGGTAGGCAGAGGTTGCAACAAGCCAAGATCATGCCACTGCACTCCAGTCTGGACAACAAGAGCAAAACTCTGTCTCAAAAAGAAAGAAAAAAAAGAATAAAAGTTGTAATCTGCAATATTTTGAATATTATCAGTTTATTTTTAGATTCATGTATCATCATTACATTGCCATTGAAATGAAAGGTGGAAGCAAGTAACTGTGTTGGCTTGTTCACCAGTTTTTCTTTTTTTTTCTATTATTGGTCAGTATGTTTCTGGAAGTGAACGACTGATACCCAACCCGAACTAATGTAGTCAAAAAGAGAATTTTTTTTTCTATGTAACCACAAGAAAGGAAGAGGAGCAGTAGTATAGCTGGACTATTTTGCCCTTCACTCCTTATCATAGCTTCTTTCTAACACTGGCTCCATTATCTCTTCTGCAACCTGGTTTCCTCCACGTGGGTGCTCTAGGAATGCACCTTTGAGTCCCAGTGTCAGCAGAGCAATGACACTCCTTCTCTCCAAGTCCAGTTTGGCATATGCTGAGGGAGAGCTGTGATTGGTCTTGCTCGAGTCAGTAGACACCAACACCATCTCTTATCACTGGGGGGGGGGTGAAGTGTTGTCTAAATGGTTGGCTCAGTTTGAGTTATGTGTGCACCTTCAGGCATATCATCATTTGTGGTCAGCTGCATAGACTGGGAAGGAAAATCACATGTTCTTAAGCCAAATGTTTGCAAAGATGAAAGAAGCATTTCCCAAGGGAAAAAGTTGCTCCCTCAGAGAAAGGAGGAAGGCATTCTAGGCAGACAAAACAATTCCTATTCATTATAATAACTTTTACTCATTTGACACCACCTATTCAGAAATTCTCTTTATATCCAAGACAGATTATTATACACCATTCTCAAGTTTTGTCATTTTTAATGTTTTATTTTAATGCAATTATAGTTTGGGTTTGATTTCCTGGTCTATCCCATCAATTAACTTTTCAAGGTTAATAACAATAATCTTCTTTATAGACATTGTTAAAATAACTTTACAAAATCAAGAACTACAGCTATGCATAAAGTAATGTGAACATTTCTGGCCCGTTGTCCATGTACCCTAAATCTCCAGCCAAGCGACATAACAGGTCGGTGGGTATCTTTCTAACCCTTTTCCTAATCATATCCTAAAACACACACACAAACAGAGAAATGTTTTAAAACAAAATATATGATACCTTGTATGGTATTCTATAGCTCTTTTTACTTATTTTAAAGTAGTCAATTTTATATATCAATATACATAGTATTCCCCACTTCTATTTAATGGTTGCATAGTAAGTATTCCATTTAATAAATATAACAGAATTTATTTAATCACTTCCCTTTCCTTAGACACTTAAGCTGCTTCCAGTTGCATTCTTTTATTTTATTTATTTTTATTTTTTTGAGACAAAGTCTTACTTTGTTGCTCAGGCTGGAGTGCAGTGGTGTGATCACACTTCACTGAAACCTTGACCTCCCAGGGTCGATCCTCCCACCTCAGCCTCCTGAGTAGCTGGGACTACAGGTGCCCACCACCAAGCCCAGCCAATTTTTAAAATTATTTGTAGAGATGGAGGTCTTCCTGTGTTGCCCAAGCTGATTTTAAACTCCTGAGAATAAGCATTCCTTCTGCTTCGGCCTCCCAAAGTGCTGGAATTATAGGCGTGAGCCACTGCACCCAGCCAAACTGAATTATTTTAAAGCAAAAGATACATATGTTTCCAACAGGGGTATATGTGTACTTTTGTACATATCTCCGCACCCTTGTGTAAGTATATTTAGAAAAACAATTCCAAGAAATGGATAGCTGGGTCAAAGAGTATGCCAACAATAGTACTAATGACTCTGTTATAGTTAATCATTACGTTACCATCACTTTTATTTTAACCTGTCCTAGATTAATGACTGCTACAATTCCTCTCATTTATTGGCTAAAACATATTACCCATTCTTTATATTTTCACTGTGATTGTTGGAGTCATTCCATTGCAGAAAAGTTAGAAGTTTCTCCTGAGCTCTTATGCATTATAAAGTTGTTTTCTTGTGCAAGAATAATTTTCCTGACTCCCTTTTGCATATCTACTGCTAATTTTGATACTGATATTTTCATTTGTGTTCAATAGAAAAAGAAATCTCTGACCAATTACTCTGGCATTTGGTGACATCTTCAGTTAAGCATTTAAAAATATACTCCAAAACACCACCAACCGGAAATGTGTTATTCCATTTTCCAGAGACCCTAAGTTTTAGACTTAATCATCAAAAGTTTTTATATTGTATTTAAATGTTAGGTATGAAAATCAGTCTTAATAGATTCTATTGAGCACACCTGAATGTCCTCTTGGTTTCTCAAGACCATCATTAGACGCCCCTGTCATATACACATGATCTCGAAGAAGGTTCGCTCCTGCACTAAATGAGCAAAAATGTCTTAAGTTCTTGGGTCAGCTTTGTAGAGTTGGTTTTAAATTTCTCCCAACATGCCTCTTGATTGAGAGCTAACACACTGCTTGTTGTTTTCAACAGACTCTGCCTTTTCTTATCTCCTTTCTATGAGTAAATCACTTTATCAAGCTTATTTCCAATGAATAAATAAACATAAAAGGGACTCTAACAGACTTCCTATGAGTAAAGAGACTAAGCTTTGTGTAGTTCATGGACTTTGCCACATTTATTTTGCCTGCTTGCTGGTTTATTTTGCTATTTTCTGATGCTTAGCTGTGTTCTAGAAAGACTACATAGTTGAGTTTTGGATTAATAAGACGTACATGTTAATTATAACACCTAGAGAATCAGGATCATAGAGTACCTCAAATACAGACGTTTTTAAAAGTGCCAGAATATCAAAAGAAGATATAACTATACTCAAATATTAAAGCATCAAAGCATAATATACTCGTGTCGTTCAAAATTTTAAAGGATACTTTGAAAAACTTTTCTACCTGATCCTCCTCCCTCAAAGCAACCAATGTTATCACTTTCTTCTATGTCTTTACAGAGGTAATTTTAAGCATATACATCTGCATAAGCAAATGCATACAAGCACATTTTCTTTTTGTACAAATGGTAGTATATTGAACATATGTCCTATGCAGTACAGATCACTGTATATTTATACATAAGACATTCTTGGTTCTTGTTTCCTTTTTTAATAACTCCAGATTATTCCACCAAATGGAATACATACATTATTTCTCTGTACCGGAATATCTAAATGACAATTTCTAGAAGAGGAATTGCTAGACCAAAGCGTAAAAGCATTTGTCGCTTTAATATACATTACATAACTGCCCTTCATGCAGGTGATTACATTTTACACTACCTATTTTCACGCAGTGTATTATAAAACTTTTTGACATTTGCCAATTTAATAAGTGAAAATAGTATCTTAATATGGTTTTAATTTTTATTGTTCTCTTTATGGATGAAGATGAAAATATTCTCATATATGCTTATCTTTTGCCCATTTTTCTGCTGAGTAGTTATATTTTTTCTTATAGGAGCTTTTTACACATGATACAAATTAACCTTTTGTGATATGAGTTGAAAATACTTTCTGATGTTTTCGTGTGTCTATTTTACCTTGGGGTAGTATTAACCAAAGCAAATTTTAAAAAAATTCTTAATAAAGTCAGGTTTGTCAATCTTCTCTGACATCTGTGTTTTATGTCATCCTAAGAAAGGTCTTACCCGTTTTTATAAACATTCTTTTATTTCTTACGTTAAATCTATGTTTTTTTTTTTTTTTTTTAACATTTAAATATTTGACCCATTTTAAACAGCCTGGTATGACATAGGCAGTAATGGAATTAACTTTTGTTTTTTAGGTAGCTGCCTAGTTTGACCATTTATTGAATAATTCATTTTTTCCCAATGATAGTACTGAGTGTTTAAATTATAGCTATATAATCTGTTTTACAGATATAGTTATTCCTCATTATACTTCCATTTCAGAATGTTTTGAAAATTTTTTGCTTGTTTATTTTTCCATAATAAAAAATATAATCTGAGCTTGGCACGATGGCTCATGTGTGTAATCCCAGCTATTCAGGGGGCTGAGGTGGGAGGATCACTTGAGTCCAGCAGTTCAAGTCTGCAGTGAGCTATGATCATGCCACTACACTCTAGCCTGGGTGACAGAGCAAGACTCTGTCTCTAAAAATATAAATGAATGAAATAATGAATGAATGAATGAATGAATGAATAAAGTATAATCTGCTTGTCTAGCTTTAAAAAATACTATTGAATGTTTAATTGTGATTGTATCATTTTTATGGATACACTTAGAGGAGAATTGATATCTTTGTATTGTTTACTCCACCTTTCCATTTGTTCAAATCTACTTTTGTGTCTTTCAGGAGCATTGTTTTTAAGTGTCAATCTCATTTAAATGCAAATCGTTACTTGTTAAGCTTATTCCTAATAAAGTTATATTTCTTTGTTTTCGCTTTTGTAAATGAGGTTCTTTTCTTCCACTATATTGTCTAACTTAATGTGTTTTATATGTGAAGTTTTTTGACTCTCAATATAAATTTTGTGCCCAGCCACACTGGTTTTTTACTTTATTTTGTTGAGATTTCCAGATAAACAAATTACGTAAAATTCGTGTTAATCTTATTTACTCTTCCTTTTTAACATCTTGCCCCTGCATTTTTTTTCTCTTGTTTAATTGCATAGGCTAACATGCCAGAAATTTTAATTAGTTTACACAGAGATGCAGTACATAAATTTAAGTTAAAGATCTGTCATTCCATAAGACACACAGGTTATGTGTGTTATTATTATTTTAGATTGATCCGTCCTCTCACCAGGAGCTCAGGCAGCTGTTAAACTCTGGAAAGAGGGCCTAAAAAAGATAGGGGTATGGATAATGGAAGCCTTGCATAAATTCTAAGCAAGGTGGCAGAAAGCACTTTCTAACCCACCATCCTGTCGATGTCTTTGCTGACCTCTTCTGGCAAATCTGAAGTTAGCCAGAAGATGGAAGATTTGATTGGTTATTTTTTCCACTTCAATTTCATGTGATCACAAAGTCCCTGGGTTTGCCTGATTCGCCTGTTTGAAAAGATTTTTCAATATTCCAGAAGTTGTTTTTAAAGTCCACACTTTCTTTAACCTCTCAGTCTTCTTCTTTTCTTCCTTCTCTTTTATAAAATGTTCAAAGCTTTATCTCCCTTCCCTCTCTCACATTTTTGGCTGTTCAAATATCTCTGTATCCACCATTATCTTCCCCACTTTACTTTATTTCTGAGCTCCAAGTTCCTGCAGTCCTTGGAAATAGGGCAAATAAATGGGAAGTCACTGGTCACTTGACTGGAACAGTTTCAGTGGACAGTGGGAAGGAGAATCCAGCTTGCTGTAGATTAAAAAAAAAATGCATGTGAAGTATGGAAATAATGACAGTGGGTATGTACTTGTATTTCAAAAGTTTTGCAGGAAAATAGATATAAGATTGGATGGTGACGTAATGGTTAAACAACTAAAAGAAAAGGGCATTCGTTCATTCATTCATTCATTGTTTAGGGAGTGCAGTGGCCCTGCAAACGCCCCTCTCATATCTCTAACGATAGGGAGCATAGCTGACTGGCAGCCCTAGCTGCTATGCTCCAAAATCCTTCTCATGTCTCAGTTAGGTCTTGCTTCCCACAGACTGCTCCCAGCTAATGACTGTGGCTGGCAGGGAGCCACTCAGGTCAGCAATGTAAACTTAAGAACAACTCGGTGCCCTTGTTGGACTTTGTTGGAGCTGCACCGCTGTTGCAGACCTTCCACTGAATCTTCCCACCTTGACTCTCTCCTTCATAATGTTCACGCCCCCATCACTATCTGATGGCTCTCCCTGCCTTCCCAATGCCAGGCTTCTTCTTTCTCCCTCCGTATTTTCCCAAAGAAATTGCTCAGACTTCTGATCCTTCTGGGTGTCTACTTCTTGGAAGACTCCACCTACCACAGAGTGGAATAGCCTGGAGCAGGTTTGTAGGGTAAGAGTAGAGGTGAGAAAAGAATGCTTTACTTCCCATTTCTCAACTGCAGATTTCTTCCCAAACTTTCTAGTCTTTGTCTGTCTGCCAGTCTGGTGTCCTGCTGTGTTGCTACACCTTTCCCTCTTTGCATTCTCTTGATGTGACCCTTGACCTTGTCCGAATTCTGAACTTTCTATCTAGCTTTCAACCTAAGTAAACCAAAGGCATCGGAGCAACATCAGTGGGCTCCAAGGAGGGCAGCCATCTTCTCCTAGGGTTTTGTTTCTGCTGCTGAAACATTGCCCTCTTGTGGTTGCCTCTATAATGACATACGAAAATTAACATTTTCATATATCATAGAATTTCAAGGCCACAAGAAATAAGCATTTAGTACCAAAATAATTTAAAGAAGTGCCAGTCACAGATCTGTAAGACTTATTAAAAATGCCATGACAACCCATTGGCCTTTGTTTCACCACCCACCCATGCTATAAAGAAAAAGGGTGTTTACTAGAGGGAGGAAATTCACAGCAGTACAGTTTTATAGCTCCTTCTCCCACATGCCCTAGGCAAGTAAAGGCAATCTCTAAGAGGCTTAGGTCCTTTACTTATCATATAGAAATTAGGTCTGTTTCTTACACCACTTCCTGGTTGAATACAAAGCCCCAAGAGACCCACCTTGGTGCCCCCAGGGGAGTGACATGGTGAGAGAATCTCAGGAAACAATGTAGCCGAACCCTGATTCAGCTGCTCATTGCTGAAAAGCCCAAAATGAGACACGAATTGGTGGGAGGAAAAGCATGCTCATTCGGAGAGCCAGCAAACCGAGACGATGATGGAATTGCATCCTAAAGTACCATCTTAAGCCAGTACGAATTGTACTCTTTTTATGTTAATGCTGGAGAAGGAGGAGGGGGTTGGGATGCAGAGGTGACCAATGACCTCAGACATCCAGGCACCAGCAAGGGTCTAAGGAGGCGGGGAACTTCTTTGTCTTTGGTCAGGTCATGATGCTCCTATAAACCTTTAACAAAACATAGTTAATTGTTTACATAAGTCTCCTTTAATCTCAGAGTCAGTTTTTAAAACTACGTGATTGCCGTTTTTACGTAATATCTCAGTGCTCTAAAATTATCCTAGCCTACATGCAGGAATGGGTAAAGACCCCTGAAACAAAAATGGAGTTAGTTATGTTAGCTCTCTTGCTATTTCACTGTTACAGCAATGAACACCTATCTTCAGAGTCTGAGAGAGCAAAGAGTCCTCTTGCCTTATCAATGGGAAGTTATGATAGCAAGCTGGTATTCCTATCATTGATAGGGCAAAAGGGGCCACGTGGATGCCATGGGAATGATGAACCTTGGTGAAGGTTCCTGGCCCAAAAGCGCTACCTCCTCAAATGAGGAGACCCCAGCACTGAGAGGCTGTAAGTTTAACAAGCACAGGAATTGAAGGGGATCACAAGGCAATGTGAAATGCAGGTGTTCCTACAAGGTATCTAAAGAATCCACAAATGCACCCAGTAAGAAAGATACCATTTGGATGCTTGCCCCACGAAAGGGCATCAGCAGCTAGGGATGGGACAAACAGCTCCAGACAAGTGAAAAGACATCATCTCCTTCCCCCTGACCTCCTCTTCCCTGTCTTAATACCATAGGATCCAGGCAGAGATGGGCGATTGGAGTAGACGAGTAAGGAGGAGTGAAAACAGCAAATCATTTCTGCTCTCCACCTGCAGGTCTCTAAATAGCCAGTCAGCTATGACCAGTGGAAAAGAAGTTCTTTAAATTGGACTCAATATTGAAGTTCTAATACAGATTGAAAAGCACAATTTAACACCTGATAATGGGTCTTCGTGAACACTATGAAGGCATTTTTAAGCAAAGCGAGGAAAATTACAGGATCTGCCCTAAATGTGACAGGGGAAGGACAGGGAGACATGATGGAGCCTGTTGGAGGCAAAGGGAGAGGGAAAAATATGGTCTGTCCTATTTCTATCCCATTGAATTTAGCACATTTAATAAATTGACTACACACACTTTAAAACATCCTTACATAACACAGGATGAATTAAAAGGTTCTGCCAATGAACTGAATGGAAGTATTGTCAGGGCCCTTCAAGGGAACCCTGTATCTTATTCCTAGTTCATGTCACTCTTCTTTAGGGATCTTCCAGTGCCTGGGGCTTCTCTAATTTTGTGGACAGTGAATTGTGTAACCCTTATAACCCTTACAGATTCCTGTATTCCCTAAGGCCACTCTTAAGGAGCTCATACAGGGAACAGATTTCTTCGCTTGATCTCAGAAAGCATTCCTCGTGATTGTTTTCGATACTTCAAGACCACCATATTCTTTCGGATCTGGCCAATGCTGTGTACGTTCAGGAGCAAGAAAAGCATATTGTTGCATTTCATCATCACATATAATTTTAAAATTAGTTAGTTACAATAAATTAATGGTTGCTTGGCAACCAAAGAGCTGAGGTTTTGAAAGGAAGTACTCTATTACTGTTCAAATTAGAACAGCAAGACTTGTTGAAATATTCTGAGTTCTGCTGAATTCCTTATGATGGAACCAAACCCAGGGAAAAACAAGGGAACACTCACATTTTACAGCTCAGTTAATTTTAGGACAGTAGAGAGGAAGTAAATTGCATCTCATCTCCTAGCTTGGGTTGGAACTGCCCAATTTAAGAACAAGTACTAATTAGCTGAAAGTAAAGCTCAGCTGTGACTTGGCTAAAAATGGGACCTCTTGCAAAAATGTACTTAAAACTGCGTGTGATAGATCTGATTCACTTTGCATGTGAAAACTGGACTCATACTGACAAAACAACGTGTGGGGGAAAGAGTTTGGGAGCATTTTTAAGACTTCAAGATGTTTTGTTAGAGAAATGACCACCTAGTATGTCCATAATATAACCAGAAATAAAATCCAAACGGACATTTTGGCCCAGAATCTTGATGAGTATCTCTAGCCAACATTCACTTGGTTGGCTAATGGCCAATCTAATAACCAAGAAATAGACCTGGATATCAGAACAACATTTTTGATAAAATAAAGGAAAGGAAGACAGGCTGGATAATTCGGAGCTTTCTAACAGGGTTTTGGAAATGTGCATAAAGCTTTGGAGAAAATTTACCCAATCATTTTGAAGCCTTCCATTAGTAGTGACTCAAAACTATTCAAAAGACTGAATGGTGAATTAACACATTTTATTTTGAACCTCCTCTGTGCTTAGCTTTTGACTGAATTTAAATTTCTGTTGGAGCAAGCAAAGTTGTTTTAATTTTGATGTTTAAGTCAATTAACCTCTTGTTGTGACTGTTTGCCTTAGTTATGCAAATAAAATTTTATATAATGCTGGAGACTCAATCATTTTGATGCTGACATTTGTTAATCCTGCACATGGTCATATACCCTGGAAAGATACACAAGGCTCTGAAAACAGCTGCCTCGGGGAAGTGAGATTGGATGGCTAGGAGAGAGATTGCTTTCATATGTTCTTTGTTTTCACGCGGTCCTCTACTTGTTTACTTTTTGAACTTTATGTCGTTTGAATTTATTAATAATTTGACAAGTCAATTTAAAACAAACTTCAAAATCAAATTTCAAATGCACATGGTTCAAAGAAAAGCACCATGATAGAATGGAAAGAACAGGATCTGGAATTAGGGACCTGAATTTGAATCTCCTCTTGGCGTTTGTGTAATTAGGAGAACTCGGGCAAGTTACTTGACATCTCTGAATCCCTGTTTTCCTTATCCTTAACGTGGGACAGAGGATTTAATTTACATGGTTGTGGTGAGGACAAGGCAGGTAATATCCCTCTGACAGACCTACTTCATGGCAAGTGCTCCATGGACTGGTCATATTATTGGTAGCATTCAATATATTCAGTAAAAACAGTATAATCTGTGCCTCCTGTAATCCCCAAAAAGACAGTAAACGTGTTGATAACAGCCCAGTTAAATGCATACCTGAGAACAGGATTTTCCCAGACATAGCAATCTGGGTTTACAGCTCTAACCATTTTACTAGCCTCTGCCCCAGGCTCTTCTGGAGGGAATCAACACAGCATTGAATCCCTTTCAATTAACCTTTCTTCTTAAGATCACAGTTCAATCGAACTTTTAAAAATTAGTTAAATTGGCCAGGAGTGGTGGCTCATGCCAGTAATCCCAGCATTTTGGGAGGCTGAAGTGGGTGGATCACCTGAGGTCAGGAGTTGGAGACCAGCCTGGCCAGCATGGCAGAACCACATCTCTACTAAAAATACAAAAAATTAGCCGGGCCTGGTGGCAGATGCCTGTAATCCCAGCTACTCAGAAGGCGGAGGCAGGAGAATAGCTTAAACCCAGGAGGCAGAGGTTGCAGTGAGCCAAGATAGTACCACTGCACTCCAGCCTGGGCAACGAGAGCGAAATTTCGTCTCAAAAAAAAAAAAAAAAAAAAAAAGTTAAATTGTGTTTCCCTATTCATGGAACATTCTGTCATTATTCTCAGCGAGTCTCTCGGATTATTCTCAGCGAGTCTCTCGGATCATTCTCAGCGAGTCTCTCGAATTATTCTCAGTGAGTCTCGGCTCATTCTCAGCGAGTCTCTCGGATTATTCTCAGTGAGTCTCAGATTATTCTCAGTGAGTCTTGGATCATTCTCAGCGAGTCTCTCGGATTATTCTCAGTGAGTCTCGGATTATTCTCAGTGAGTCTCGGATTATTCTCAGCGAGTTTCTCAGATTATTCTCAGCGAGTCTCTCGGATTATTCTCAGTGAGTCTCGGATTATTCTCAGTGAGTCGGATTATTCTCAGTGAGTCTCCCGGGTTATTCTCAGTGAGTCTCGGATTATTCTCAGTGAGTCTCCTGGGTTATTCTCAGTGAGTCTCGGATTATTCTCAGTGAGTCTCGGATTATTCTCAGTGAGTCTCGGATTATACTCAGCGAGTTTCCTGGGTTATTCTCAGTGAGTCTCGGATTATTCTCAGTGAATCTCTCAATTCGTGGGTCTCCCTCAAACCATTTTTAAAAATTCGATTTGCTTCAGAATGTCTCTTATTTTTGTTTCAAGTTTTCAAAAAATTGTCCCCAATATTTTCTATCTTTTGTGTTTTTTACTCTCCCCTCACTCTGGCAATCAGCACAGGCTCTGCCCCTTTCTCCTTTCATCCTCTAGGGAACAGGCTTTGTAGTCCCAGGCCTGAGCGCCCCGGAACCATCGCTGCACTACGTAGAACTGCCACCAGGTGGAGCTAAATCCACACCTCTGAGACTCCACACGCCTCTGACACGGCATCGCGGCCTCCCTGGGTCCTGATTCTTTCTTTGGAAGGTAGGCGGTAACAACAAATTGCTAATAAACATCACTCAACTTGGAAAATGAGAAAATACAATGATAGCAGAAACTGTCTCAAGCAAAATCATTTAATGTTACCTCTGGTCGCTGTAATTAGCAGCATCCACGGAAAACGGCGACTTCCTCTCATATAGATCCAGTTTAATACCCCAGGCTCAGCCCATTCGTCTCTCCTTCACCTCATTCGTTCTGCAGTGTGTTCCTCTGAGCGCCTCATAGTCACACATCTGCAGGCAGTGCACAATGCCTTTTGCACACGGTCAAGGTCCTTGAACTGAGTACTTTGTGCATGCTATTGGCCTGAAGATTACACAGGCTGCAGAGCATGGCTGATTTGGGAAAGGCAGCACACACTGGCTACCAAACTCCTTCAGCTGCAGAACTCCCTTAACAAATTGTCAGAATCCCCTACCTGACGCTACAAGTTATTAAACGGATCCTTTTATCCCTTTGTTGAGAAAACTCATGCAATACAAAATTGCAAAATCAGCAGTACTTTTCAGTGGGTGGGCATTTTCTTTGTAGGAGCATCAGCTGCATACGCTTGAATGTAGCCAGTACTATTCAGTCAGTGCATTGGCAGAGGTTTGTGAGTACCTCACAATAATGGCTGGGAAACCTCAAGGTAGCTCTTTGGCATCAACCAGAACCAAGTTGAAATACAACTTCTGTCACTTTCAAGATGTTTCTTAACCTCTGTGGCCCTCACACTCTTCACCTGTAAAATGGAGATAATAACCTTTTCTTAGCAAGGTTATTGTGAGTATTAGAAACAATGTATGCGATGGCTGAGACTGGAGGTCATTATCTTAAGTGAAACAACTGAGACACAGAAAGACAAATACTGCACGTTCTCATTTATAATTGGGAGTTAAATGATGTGCTCACAGGAGTGTGGAATGATAGACAATGAAAACTCAGAAGAGCAGGGAGGAAAAGAAGGATGGATGAAGGATGGATGATGGGAAATTACTTAATGGGTACAATAAACACTACTTGAGAGATGGATACCCTAAAACCCCTAACTACTATGCAATCTATGCATTTAACAAAATTACCTCTTAAATTTAATATGATTTTTTTTTAAAAAAGCAATAATGTATGCAGTGTCTTCATCATGAGGGCTGGAAGTATGTTATCAGTAATGGTAGTCATTATTGCTAAAAGCTAGGTTTCACTCCTAAGCAGCTTTGCTGTTTCTGTGTAATTTAGAGACTCTCCCATCTTTGCCTACAGGACACCAGCTTTTCTGCCCCAGTGTCAGCCAGTTGAGCTAGTGTCCCCTGGAATTTGCATGCTGGAACTCTCCCTAGCTCCACCAGCCCCACCTATGTTCCTTGTTCCCCAGCCCTGACTTCATGAATCTTCCTTTCACCGCCTCAAGTCGTCTCCGGTTCTGCTCTAAGCTGAATCATCCTCTCTAATGTCTAGTCCTTTCTTCCTTACTCAGTCCCCAAGTCTCCTTCCATCCGTCTCTGTCCCTCCACACATTGAAGGTCTTCAGTTATCTTGATATCTACTCACACGTCTCTCCATCTTCCCCATCTCTCCAGTTTCCCACTCAAATTTATATCAACACATCGTACATTTATTTTAGCTCAAGGGAAAAAATATAAACATAATCCATATGAATAAGATACTGGCCAATTTACATCATTAGACAAGTCAATCTTTCTAATTATTTTTTTCATCTGAAACTTCTTCTAACACATTAATTCTGCACACTGACTTCTTTCGAAGTGTTTAGTTGTATATTTCATCTCGCAACACTGCATGATCTATGCATATAGCTCATACTCTCTCTCCCTCCATCACACACAACATTCTAGAAGCATTACTCACCGTAATGCCACCTTTCTTTCTCAAAAGGCCCAGAAATCACTGCTGCAACATTTTGACCTGGGCCCCTTCTCTCTTAACATGGCCTGGGTCTCGAGCTTTCTGCAAAGCAGCAGATCTTGGCATACATAGGGGACACAGCGGCAGTCGAAAGGCTTGGTCAGGCAGCTGTCCCCTGCACTGTGGCCCCTGCCACAGGTTTCTGCTTCTGTCATGGCTGGCCTGCCCTTGGAAGGGCTGGGTCATCTTACTTTGAGTTGGTAATCTTGCTTATAGATTAATGAACAGATTCCTTCACCTATCAACATTCACTTATTTATGTTTCCTTCCTTTCATATTTTAGTTACATTTCTGCACCCTGGGAAATTCTTTTAGGATTTGACTATGAATCTTCCTCTATTTCCATTGGTTCCCTGGGCAATCTAACCAACTTGCAGTCTTTGTTACTGTTAATTTGCCTATTAAATATAAATATATATATTAGTATTTACATATTCTTTCCCTTGCACCTTTTTCTANATCTTTTGTGTTTTTTACTCTCCCCCTCACTCTGGCAATCAGCACAGGCTCTGCCCCCTTTCTCCTTTCATCCTCTAGGGAACAGGCTTTGTAGTCCCAGGCCTGAGCGCCCCGGAACCATCGCTGCACTACGTAGAACTGCCACCAGGTGGAGCTAAATCCACACCTCTGAGACTCCACACGCCTCTGACACGGCATCGCGGCCTCCCTGGGTCCTGATTCTTTCTTTGGAAGGTAGGCGGTAACAACAAATTGCTAATAAACATCACTCAACTTGGAAAATGAGAAAAATACAATGATAGCAGAAACTGTCTCAAGCAAAAATCATTTAATGTTACCTCTGGTCGCTGTAATTAGCAGCATCCACGGAAAACGGCGACTTCCTCTCATATAGATCCAGTTTAATACCCCAGGCTCAGCCCATTCGTCTCTCCTTCACCTCATTCGTTCTGCAGTGTGTTCCTCTGAGCGCCTCATAGTCACACATCTGCAGGCAGTGCACAATGCCTTTTTGCACACGGTCAAGGTCCTTGAACTGAGTACTTTGTGCATGCTATTGGCCTGAAGATTACACAGGCTGCAGAGCATGGCTGATTTGGGAAAGGCAGCACACACTGGCTACCAAACTCCTTCAGCTGCAGAACTCCCTTAACAAATTGTCAGAATCCCCTACCTGACGCTACAAGTTATTAAACGGATCCTTTTTATCCCTTTGTTGAGAAAACTCATGCAATACAAAATTGCAAAATCAGCAGTACTTTTCAGTGGGTGGGCATTTTCTTTGTAGGAGCATCAGCTGCATACGCTTGAATGTAGCCAGTACTATTCAGTCAGTGCATTGGCAGAGGTTTGTGAGTACCTCACAATAATGGCTGGGAAACCTCAAGGTAGCTCTTTGGCATCAACCAGAACCAAGTTGAAATACAACTTCTGTCACTTTCAAGATGTTTCTTAACCTCTGTGGCCCTCACACTCTTCACCTGTAAAATGGAGATAATAACCTTTTCTTAGCAAGGTTATTGTGAGTATTAGAAACAATGTATGCGATGGCTGAGACTGGAGGTCATTATCTTAAGTGAAACAACTGAGACACAGAAAGACAAATACTGCACGTTCTCATTTATAATTGGGAGTTAAATGATGTGCTCACAGGAGTGTGGAATGATAGACAATGAAAACTCAGAAGAGCAGGGAGGAAAAGAAGGATGGATGAAGGATGGATGATGGGAAATTACTTAATGGGTACAATAAACACTACTTGAGAGATGGATACCCTAAAACCCCTAACTACTATGCAATCTATGCATTTAACAAAATTACCTCTTAAATTTAATATGATTTTTTTTTAAAAAAGCAATAATGTATGCAGTGTCTTCATCATGAGGGCTGGAAGTATGTTATCAGTAATGGTAGTCATTATTGCTAAAAGCTAGGTTTCACTCCTAAGCAGCTTTGCTGTTTCTGTGTAATTTAGAGACTCTCCCATCTTTGCCTACAGGACACCAGCTTTTCTGCCCCAGTGTCAGCCAGTTGAGCTAGTGTCCCCTGGAATTTGCATGCTGGAACTCTCCCTAGCTCCACCAGCCCCCACCTATGTTCCTTGTTCCCCAGCCCTGACTTCATGAATCTTCCTTTCACCGCCTCAAGTCGTCTCCGGTTCTGCTCTAAGCTGAATCATCCTCTCTAATGTCTAGTCCTTTCTTCCTTACTCAGTCCCCAAGTCTCCTTCCATCCGTCTCTGTCCCTCCACACATTGAAGGTCTTCAGTTATCTTGATATCTACTCACACGTCTCTCCATCTTCCCCATCTCTCCAGTTTCCCACTCAAATTTATATCAACACATCGTACATTTATTTTAGCTCAAGGGAAAAAATATAAACATAATCCATATGAATAAGATACTGGCCAATTTACATCATTAGACAAGTCAATCTTTCTAATTATTTTTTTCATCTGAAACTTCTTCTAACACATTAATTCTGCACACTGACTTCTTTCGAAGTGTTTAGTTGTATATTTCATCTCGCAACACTGCATGATCTATGCATATAGCTCATACTCTCTCTCCCTCCATCACACACAACATTCTAGAAGCATTACTCACCGTAATGCCACCTTTCTTTCTCAAAAGGCCCAGAAATCACTGCTGCAACATTTTTGACCTGGGCCCCTTCTCTCTTAACATGGCCTGGGTCTCGAGCTTTCTGCAAAGCAGCAGATCTTGGCATACATAGGGGGACACAGCGGCAGTCGAAAGGCTTGGTCAGGCAGCTGTCCCCTGCACTGTGGCCCCTGCCACAGGTTTCTGCTTCTGTCATGGCTGGCCTGCCCTTGGAAGGGCTGGGTCATCTTACTTTGAGTTGGTAATCTTGCTTATAGATTAATGAACAGATTCCTTCACCTATCAACATTCACTTATTTATGTTTCCTTCCTTTCATATTTTAGTTACATTTCTGCACCCTGGGAAATTCTTTTTAGGATTTGACTATGAATCTTCCTCTATTTCCATTGGTTCCCTGGGCAATCTAACCAACTTGCAGTCTTTGTTACTGTTAATTTGCCTATTAAATATAAATATATATATTAGTATTTACATATTCTTTCCCTTGCACCTTTTTCTATTACATATATAATATTTTTTGTGTATTATATGTAAAACATATATTATATATGTATTATATATGTTATGTATAATATCTTGTGAAAATATTTATGGATCATATATATATATATATAAAATATACATATCTCATAGGAAAAGGTGCAAGGGAAGGGAAAAAAATACATATGTGTTTTCTTGGCCAGGCACAGTGACTCACACCTGTAATCCTAGCACTTTAGGAGGCTGAGGCAGGCGGATCACGAGGTCAGGAGTTTGAGACCAGTCTGGCCAACGTGGTGAAACCCAGTCTCTACTAAAAATATAAAAATTAGCCGGGTAAGGTGGCACATGCCTGTAGTCCCAGCTACTTGGGAGGTTGAAGCAGGAGAATCTCTTGAACCCGGGAGGCAGAGGTTGCGGTGAGCCGAGATCGCACCACTGCACTCCAGCCTGGGCAACAGAGCAAGACTCCATCTAAAAAAAAAAGAAGAATACATACGTGTGTTATTTTCCTTGCACCGTTTCCTCCCTAGTCTACCTTCTGTTTTATCTTTCAGCAGACCCAAGCTCAGTTCCTAGCATGGACATGACTAACCATGTAACCAGTGATTTATTGTCCAAATTCAAAGAAAAAAGAAATCCAAAGATCAAAGAAAAGTGTAGATTATCTCAGATGGCTCTTCCACCTCTGAAGCTTATGGCCAGATGTGAACCTGCTCCTTTGAATGTGAACCTGCTCCTTAAATATGAACCTGCTCCTTATGGCCGGATGTGAACCTGCTCCTGTATTTTTTACATTCTTCATCTCCTAAGAAGTGGTCCCTCTCATAGTCACAGGAGTGGATACCTGACCTAAGCTCATACAACTCAGAATGGGTAGAGCTGAGACTTGAGCCTAAGTCTGGCTGTAAATTCCATATTTTTCCACGAATGTTTTCCAATGATGAGATGAAACTCAGGGGAAAGAATCTGGGCCTCTGAGAAAACTACTCTTCTGCACTTATAGCCTCTCCAGAGTAGTTTTCTGATCAAATTTTAAAGTGTTCTGGGAGGCTTCAGAAAAGTAGCTCATCCATGAGAAAGAAATAAAACAACCTGGCAGAAGCTGGTTACATTCTGGAATCCCAACTCCTGAGGGGGGGAGTTCCTGCTTGTAAGATCGCTTTCTGAATGTCCTCATGGTTGGCTTAACATTAGCTGGGTCTTCCATGAAATGTCTATTTCACATGACTAGAAATGCATGCCAAGAGATTAACCTTGAGCGGGGCCAAGTCCCAGCTGAAAGCGGGTGTAAGATTCAGGGGACCCACCATTTTCTGCCTGATGATACTTACTTTTCTTTCAAACATGAAATAAAACATACCCCCCCTCCAGGGGATTCACCCTTCTTTTGCTCCCCCAACTAATTAGAAAGATTGACTTGTCTAATGATATAAATTGGCCAGTATCTTATTTATATGGATTATATTTATAATTTTTCCCTTGAGTTAAATGTATGATGTGTTGATATAAATTCGAGTGGGAAATTGGAGAGATGAGGAAGATCGAGACAGTTATGAGTAGATATCTATCTAAGTTGCTTATTTCCCCCTCCAGGCCCAGTTGCTGTTCCTCCTCTGTGCTGCCATGCTCCCCTGTACCCTCCTCTGTGGGGTGCTTGTGACCATGTGCTGTTCACTGACTCGTCCCTCTCCGTCACTGTACTGAGCTCTTGGATGGATGAGCTGGATTTCATCTCTGAGTTCTCAGTGCCTAGCATAAGGCCTGATGCAGAATGAGTATTCATTCAGAGTGTGTGTATGTGCGTGTGTGCGTGTGTTTGTGTGTGTGTGAGAGAGAGAGAGAGAGAGAGGAAGAAGGAGAGGGAGAATGGGGGGGTGGAAGTGAAGGGGAAAAGAGAAAAGTAAAAAGGGGAAAAGGGAGAAGAAGAGATGTAAAAAGTGAAGGAATGAGGCCGGGCACAGTGGCTCATTCCTGTAATCCCAGCACTTGAGAGACCACGGTGGGTGGATCACCTGAGGTCAGGAGTTCGAGACCAGCCTGGCCAACATGGTAAAACCCCATTTCTACTAAAAATACAAAAATTAGCCGGTCATGGTGGCCGGTACCTATAATCCCAGCTACTCAGGAGACTGAGGCAGGAGAATAGCTTGAATCCAGGAGGCAGAGGTTGCCAGTGAGCTGAGATCATGCCACTGAACTCCATCCTGGGTGACAGAGTGAGACTCGGTCTCAAAAAAAAAAAAAAAAAAGAGGGAATGACTGTGAGATACGTCTGGATCAACACTTCATTCCTTACCTGACTCCTGTAGGTTTCTCTAATAAGGGGCCCATTCATGGTGCTTTGGACCTCTGGGAATAAGTTTTAACTCACATATTACTCTAGCCCACAGCCCTCAACACATGTGAATATCCCTCTGTCTCCAGTGATGGTTACTCATGTAGATGGCTGTAGGGAAAAAATCGGGGAACTGCTACTAGACATACTTGTCATGGTGTCGCAGGGCCCTACCTCTGGTGCCTCAGATTCCTTTTCCTTTGATAGATCCTGGGTCTGTGGACTGGCTCAAATCTGGAGATTTGGCAAACGATCCTGACTTTCCAGTGGGGTGACTGTCCTTAGCCTTTTTCTTCTGCATTCTTGATCTCTTTCAGTTATGTATATTCAGCAGTACTCTTGTTAGCTGCCCCACACAGCCTGCCTCAAGAACACTATGTTCTGTGAGCCATCTCCAAAGATCCCTGCAATTCAGCCTGCTCCTGTCTACCAGTTCAGCCTTCCTGCCCAACAGGTTAAGTCCACATGCTTTGCATCTGACAGTTGCGTGCTGCCACCTGGCCTCTGCTATTCTAGTTATCCATGTACCCTTGCTACTAGAGAACTCAGTTCTGTAACAGCAGCTCCTAACATAATCCATCCCAGCTAATACTTTCTTTTACAGCACATTCTTTTTAATCATCTTGCTAGGCAGAGTGTCCTCCAGGTCTCCTTGGGAACATGATCAGCTGATAGGCTTTTCAGTCCTACATAGTAGATCCATTATAGCATTTCCACTCTTCTAAGCCTTTTGATCCCTTCCTTCATCGTCTTCCAAGGCAATTTTTGGCATCTCCGCTTAATTTAATGAAGGATGTTACTTTTTCCAAGCTTCCATGAGTTAGCAAATAGCATATATTAGACTCATTTTCCAGGCTCCTTGCCAGCGTATTAAATCCTGCGTGATGGGAGAGTGGCTTCATGTTAACAAACTCTTCCTTATCCTCCAATCACCCCCTGGATCCATTGCCCTCTGGATCCACCTGCAGGCATCCCTCCTAGTACCCGCTAGTGCACGTTGGCCCATTCTTGCAGGAGCTCTGGGGTACAAAATCTCTTTTCTGTGAGTAGCCTCAGCTCTTCCCCAGCTTATGTTGATATTTAACCCTGTTTATATGAATCTGGTAGAAGGAGAGGAGAAGGGAGCAGTTTCTGAGGAAGACAAGCATTGTCTCGTAAGGCTCCAACTTTATTTGAATTCCTTGAGTATTCCTAAAGTAAGAGAGGGGCCCATATCTTCCAATAAGGGAATGAGATATTTCTGCAGTCCAGGGGAGTTCAGAGGAATCTGGGTGTTCAAAGTTCTCAACTGCTTTTATCCAGAAATCTTTACACCAAGACTAAGAGTCCCACTCATTCCGTATTATGGGCCAGTCTTTGCTAAAAGGAGACTTGGTTAGACTGAATGAATCTACTTTGGAATTCTGTTATTTTTACAGTTCAATTCTAAGTCTTTTCTTCACTTTGTCAGCCCTTTGACCGCAGGGAGTATCTCTTTAATTGCTGCCAAAGAAGCTCTCTGACTCTCATACATTTAAGTAGAGCCGAGCATGTCATTTTCTCTCCTCAACAATGTTGGGGCACTTAGCAACCGTCTACTGAATTCCACAGTCCTTATAGTTACTACTTTCCTTGAATCTTTCAAACACTGGTGCAAAAGAAGGGAAAATCTTAACAACTGCGTTCACTTCATCATCTCATTGTTCTGGGGTCTATCAGTACCTCCAGTGATGCAGTTCTCTCTGACATCTGCCAGCAAGTGACCCACCTCCAGACTGTCTGCTTTTAGAACCACTTCCGATAGACTTGGATTGGGCTCCCTAGGACTGGAGCCTGAGACAGGGACTCCTGCGGAAGTGACATATGGTAGAAACGCTCTCTGGGAAAAGGGAGGAAGGCAAGCAGGATAAGCCAAGGGCAGAGAGTTAACCCGGGATATGGTTTCAGCCATGTCCCACAGGACATCCACAGAGGCGATCTTGTGATGAAACCAATGGAATGGTTTTTCTGTATCTCTCTGTCAGGCAGTCTGCCTCAGGCTGTGGGGCTTTTTTGGGAAGGGGTAGAGTATAAACTTGCATGAGGTGGTTTCTGTTCAGCCTACTGTGATTCCCTGAAGGGGAGGTTGTAAGCATTTTTAGAAGACAGTTCTCACAGTAGCTGAGGGGTAGGTGTTAGAGTGTGAGTGTGGGGTGGAGGAGCATCAACAGCTCCCAATTCCATGACTAGTTCCAAAAAGTCACCTAAGAGAAGACAGACCTTTTTGATATTTAGGGAGAGAAAAGTCAAATATACAAATGGAGTTGGCTTAAGTAACTAGACAGAAGATCCCAACATCAAGGAAATGTCAAAGCTATAGAGAAATTGTGTGTTTGCATATATAGGGTTAGATTCCTGGTTAATTCTCATTAAATTAGAAGTTTTTGTTGTCCTCAGCACTGCTGCTAACATCCCATTCTCAAAAGTCAATAGGAGGCAAAATAAAAGTTAAAGAAAAAAGTTTTATCCCCTTTACCTTAATTCTGAAAAAGAGCGTCCAAGTCTTTATGTAATGGTGAAGAAAAGAAAACAAATTTAAAAGCTGGCCATTTCTCTAAGAATGTTATTTAGCGCTAACCATATGAAAAATTGACAGTAAATCTAGGGAAAAAGGGTATATGTATGTATGGGTGATTTTGTGGAAAACTGTTCAAAACAGTTTCGAACCGTGCAGGTTCATGGCCTTCAGAACAATAAAAAATAAATTCAGGAGAAAAAGTTATAAACAAATTGTTTTACCAAGACCACATGGTCCCAGCATACTGGAAATAATGACCAAGAGATGAGGGATTATCCCTCATACAAATATTTATCTGGTTAGGCCAAGGAGAGATCAACATCAAAAACAGCTGTGATACACTGTGAAGATTTCAAAATACCTCACAAATTTAAAGTATTTCACTGGTTATTGTTTCTGTGTTAAACCCAATGTGTATACCCACTTTAAATACCCCGAGCCCAAGACAACAGCAATGCATGACTAAAGGAATGTGTAGCATATGGTTCACTAAAGACCACCAAACATCTTGACTTCCCAACCAGATTAACCAAACCCCTCCAACTTCAAACTCGACCAAAGAAGAGGTTTGTTCATTTCCAGACTTTAAGTGCTTTTCTTAAATGTTTTCACCAATTATCCTTGTTTATGTGGCCAGACAGTCTGCAGAGCTTCCCCGTCAATCATAGTTGCTTTAAAGTTGCTCACCAATAGTTACAATGTCTGGATCAGCTCTGCATTGAGCTCTGTTGTTTTTTTCTCTTGAGAATGAATTGTTTCCTTGTCTCAAAAATTTTTTTAAAAGGCTGTACATTGTATGTAGAACAGCTCAAAAACAATCCATTTTCAAGAGAAAAAAACAACGGAACTCAATGTAGAGCTGATCCAGACATTGGAACGATGGGTGAGTAGCTTTAACAAAACTATGATTGACAAGGAAGCTCTGCAGACTGCTAGGCCAGTTAAACAAGGATATTTGGTGAAAAGCATTTAAGAAAAGCACTTCAAGTCTCTGGAAATTGTACTAAGATCATACAGCAAAGAAAACATGTACTTAAGAAAATCTATCAAAGCTTGGTCAGAAGAGTGAGAGTCTATGATATTTGAACCACAACCCACTACCTTCCTCCCACCTCCCAGCTTATTATGATAGAATATCCACTCCAGGTATGTGCAGCCAAGAGCACTGGGCTTCTTTACTACCAGCTCCCAGCCAAGGGCTCTGGTATCTTCCCAGAAGGGGTAGGTAGCCAAGCATTGCTCATCCCTCTCTTTTCCATCTACACATTGCAGAAGCTAATTTCCAGGAGAGGAAAGGCAAGAGGTCAGAGACTTCCTGCTTGTACCCAGTCCTCACTCACAGAGCAGGGGATCTGGCTTGAAAGCAGCACGTTGAGGATGCTGGGATCCCACTCATCCTCACAGGGTAGAAGCTCTACACCAGGAAAGGCAAGTCAGGTAGTGCAAAGCTGCTACCCCTGTCTACTACCCTGAAACTAAAGCAGAGTTGTCACTTGGTGAGAACTGCACCACTGTCCTCACCCCCAACTCCAGAGCTATGGTGCAGATATTTTGCTCAGGGGAAGACCAGGCCATAAAACAGAAAACTCTGAAAGAACTTACTTTGTTTGAAACAGAGGGTAGGAAAGTTCAAGTCCAACGAAACTCCCAAAAAACAATGGAGGTTTTAGTGGAAGGCAAAGAAGAAGGCTGACACATTCATGAGAGGTAAGAAATAAATTATAGACCAGATAGATTAACTGGGAGAGCCTGAGAAAGAGAGAGCTAAGAAATCTGACCTCAAAGCAACTGCTATAAAGGAATCCAAACTTAATTGTATCAGACTATGGAACAATTTGCAACCCAGGGCATTATCAAAAATAATAGGACCATTGGCTGGCAATTAGTGGAGCCTAACAGTTGTGTGTGATCAATTTGACCGTCAAAGAACCCCTGTTAAAATCTCTATTACTTCAGGGTCTGCATACATGCCTAAGACTGCACCCTCTGAGAGCAACACTAGAGAGTACACACAGCCAGGGAAATAGTCATGCGTCACTTAATGGTGGGAATACATTTTGAGAAATGCATTGTATAGTGATTTTGTGATTGTATGAAAATCATAAGGTGTACTTCAACAAACCTAGATGGTATAGGCTAGATGGTATAGCCTAGTACTCTTAGGCTACAAACATGTACAGCATATTACTATACTGAATAGTCAATTGTGACAGTGGCAAGCATTTCTGTATCTCAACATGGAAAATGTATGGTGAAAATACAGTATAAAAGATAAAAAAAAGTACACTTACCATAAACAGAGCGTGCAGGACTAGAAGTTGTTCTGGGTGAGTCAGTGGGAAATGACAGGTAAATGTGTTGACCTAGGGCATTGCTGTACACTGCCTACTGTAGACTTCATAAACACTGTACACTTAAACAACACTACATTTTCTTTCTGAAATGATAAATAAACCTTAGCATATTGTAACTTTTTTACTCTATAAACTCTTTTTTTTAACCCTTGGACTCTTTTATAATAACACTTAGCTTAAAACACAAGCATATTTTACAGTTGTACAAAAATATTTTCTTTCTTTAGATCCTTATTTTATAAGCTGTTTCCTATTCTTAGTTTATTTTTTACTTTTTAAACTTAAAAAGAAAACTAAGACACAAACACACACATTAGCCTAGGCCTACAAACGGTCAAGATCATCAGTGTCACTGTCTTCCACCTCCACATTTTGTCCCAGTGGAAAGTATTCAGTGGCAATAAAAAGCATAGAACTGTCATTGCCTATGATAACAATGCCTTCTTCTGGCATAACCTCTTGAAGGATCTGTCTGGGTCTGTTTTACAGTTAACACCTTTTTTGTAAGTAGAATGAGTACACTCTAAAATAATGATAAAAAGCATAATATAGTAAATACATCAATTAGTAAAATTATTATTATTGCCAAGTATTATGTACTGTGCTATACTTCTAATTCTATGTACTATACTTTTATGCAACCACAGCATGGTAGGTTTGTTTGTTTATACCAGCATCACCACAAACACATGAGAAATGTGATGTGCTATGATGTTACAACAGCTACAATGTCATTAGGTGATAGGAGTTGTTCAGCTCCATTATAATCTTATAGAACCACCATCTTATATTCAGTCCATGATTGACTGATGTATTGTTATGTGGTGCATGACTATAAACAAATTGACAATCAAATTACAATAATAATCCCCTGGAAGTGAGATAACAGTATCCATAGTGATATAATATAATATCTAAAATGTGTAGTTTTCAACAAAAAATTACAAGATATGCAAAGAAACAGGAAAGTGTGACTCATACACAGGAGGAAAAGCCAACAATAGAAACTGTATGTGAGAGGGACCAGATGGCATAGTTAACATTTAAATTCAAAGTAGACATTATAAATATGTTCAGAGAATTAAAGGAAACGATTGTATTTAAAAAGTAAAGAAAAGTATGATGACAATGTTTCTCTGAGTAGAGAATATCAACAAAAGTATCAAAATTATAAAAATGGCCAAATGGAAATTCTAGAGTCTAAAAGTACAGTAAGTAAAGTGAAAAACTGACCAGAGGAGCACAACTGTATTTTGTAACTGATGGAAGAAATAATTAGTAAACTTCAAGATAGGTCAATAAAAATTATGCAATCCAAAGATCAGAGACAAAAAAGAAATAAGAAAAATGAAAAAGTGTCAGAGAAATATGGGATACCACTAAGTGTACCAATATACATGTAATGGAAGTACCAGAAGAATAGGAGAGATACAGAAGAACATAAAAGATATTTGAAGAAATCATGGTTGAAAACTTCTCAAATTTGATGAAAAATATTAATCTACTCACCCACAAAGGTCAATAAACTTCTAGTAGAATAAACACAAAGAGATCTACAATAGACACATAACAGTAAAATCACTGAGAAACAAGGAAAAAATCTTCAAAGCAACAATAGAAAAGTGACTTCTCACATCGAATGGAACATCTCACATCTAATGGAATCAATAAGATTAACAGCTGACTTCTCATCAGAAACAGTTGAGACCAGAAGGGAACAGGATGACATATTCCAAGTGGTGAAAGGAAAAAACAAGGTCAACCACAAATCCTATAGCTGGCAAAATTATCTTTCAAAAATTAAGGCAGAAGAAAGAAATTCTGAGATAAACTAAATGAGAGAATTTGTTGCTAGCAAACCAAACTCACAAGAAATACTAAAGGAAGTTCTGCAGACTGAAAGCAAGTGACACCAGACAGTGTTTATAATCCACATACAATGAAAAGCATTGATAAAAGTAAGTTTTTTATGGTAAATAATTATAAAGAATATATAGTAAGTAATTATAAAAGAAAGTCTAAATGCATGTTTATCTCTCTTCTTTTTTTAACTGTTTAAAAAAAGTTATATAAAACAATAAGTATATACTATATTTGTGAATGGAAAACATAAAGACATGTAATATATTTACCAAAAATAGCACAAAAGAGTTAGCTAGGAGCAGAACGGTTTTGGAGTAATGAAATGATATCAGATGTAAATTCGAATCTGAGAAACAAATGAAGATAACCAGAAAAAATAAAGTTAACATTACAAATGCTAGAAATACACAAATGTTCTCCTTTCTTCTCCCGTCTCCTTTACAATTATAAGTAATAATTATAACAATATATTGTTAAGTTTGTCACTAAATAGGTGAACTATGTATTACAATAGTAACAGAACAAAAGGAGGAAAAAGAGAATAGAGCTATATAGGAGTAATGCTCCTATATCTCACTGGCATTGTTAGTATAAATCTGAAGTCAATCTGATAAGATATATATGTTAAGCTCTAGAGCATTCATTTACAATATAATTTAAAAATCAACAAAGGATTTAAAATGTCATGCAGTGATCCCTCAGTATCTGTAGGGGCTTGGTTTCAAGCCAAGGTTCCAAAAGAGGAACCCCACAGATACAAAAATTCACAGATGCTCAAGTTCTTTATATAAAATTGTATACTATTTGCATATAACCTACATACATCATCCTGTATACATTAAATCATTTTAAATTACTTATAATACCTAATACAAGGTAAATAGTTGTTATTCTATATTGTTTAGGAAATCATGATTTTTAAAAAGCATGTACATGTTTAGTACATAGACAACCAATCTTTTTTTCCCAAATATTTTTTATCTGCAGTTGGTGGAATCCAAGATGAAGAATCCACGGATATGAAGGGTTGACTGTCATAGAAAATATTCACTTAATGCAAACATAATACGTGTAATGAAAATGTTAAATGATGTTGAAAAGGTGGACAACATGCATAGACAAGAAAGGGTTTCGGATAGACGGTTTAAAACTATAAGAAAGAATAGAATGGAAATGTTATAAATAAAACCACGATATGGGAGATGAGGAATTATTTTCATAGGTTCAATGGTAGACTCAACATAGCTGAAGAAAGAATTAACAAACTTAAAAATAGGCCATAGCGTATGCATAGTACATGTTTCCTAGGTTTCCTACTGCTGTGGTTTGAATGTCCCTTTCAAAACTCATGTTGAACTTTGATTGCCATTGTAATAGTGTTGAGAGGTGGAACTTTTAAGAGGTGATTAGGTTATGAGGGTTATGCTCTCAGGGATAAATTAATGTCATTATTGGGGGAGTGGATTCATTTTCCTGAGCATGAATAAATTCATGAGAGGGCAAGAGAGTTCAGCCTCTCTTGCTCTCTCCCTCTTGCATTTCTGCCTTCCACCATGGAATGACACAGCATGAAGGCCCTTGGCAATGCCAGCACCATGCCTTTGAACTTCTCAGCCTCCAAAATCATGAGCCAAATAAACTTCTTTTCTTTATAAATTACTTAGCCTGTGCTATTCTAACAACAAAAAATAGACTAAGATAGAAAATGTGCACCAAGAGTGGGTCTTTTGCTATAACAAATACTTGAAAATGTGGAAGTGGCTTTTAGCTGGGTAATGAGCAGAGGTTGGAAGAATCTGGAAGGGTAGGCTAGAAAAATCCTAGACTATCGTAAATTGAACATTAAGCGAAATTCTGGTAAGAACTCAGAAGAAAAGAATAAACGTAGAAAAATCTGAAACTTTTACAAAATTACTTATGTGGTCATGATCAGAATATTGGTAGAAATATGAAAAGTAATGGCCATTTTGATGAAAGCTGAGTCAGAAAAGAGGAATGTCCATCCTTTTTTTTTTTTTTTTTTAAGGCCATTCTTTTTATGAGGTGGCAAGGAACTTAACTGAATTGTGCCTGTGTTAGTCTGTTCTCACATTGCTATAAAGAAATACCTGAGACATGTATCAAAACAAAGAGTTTTAATTGGCTCATGATTCTATAGGCTGTACAAGAAGCACAGTGGCTTCTGCTTTTCAGAAGGTTTCTAGAAGCTTCTAATCATGGCTGAAGGCAAAGGGGAAGCAGGCATCTTACATGGCAGGGGCAAGAGCAAGAGAGAGAAGGGAGGTGCTACACACTTTTAAATGGCCAGGTGTCATGAGAACTCACTCACGATCTATCACAAGGACAATGTCAAGGGGAATGGTGCTAAACTATTCATGAGAAATTTGCCCCCATGATTCAATCACTTCCCACCAGGTCCCATCTCCAACATTGGGGATTACAATTCGACATAAGGTTTGGGCAGGGACACAGATTAAAATTGTATCGGTGTCCATGCCCATGGGTTTTATGGAAGGCAGAATTTAAGAGTGATTAATGAGACTATCTGGTCGAAGAAATTTCTAAGCAAAATATTGAAGGATCTGCATGGCTACTTTTAACCATATACAGTAAAATGTAAGAGAAAAGAAATAACTTAAAGGTGAAATCTATAACTTAAAAAATAAAAACAGAATGAAAAGATTCTGAAAATTTTCAGCCTGCCCACATAAAGAATGAAAAAATGTGTTTAAGAGAACAGACCAAGGGTGTGATCAAGTGACCATTTGCTAATGAAATTAGTATAAATAAAAGGGCTCACCAAGACAATGGGCATTTCAGAGATCTTTGAGGCTGCTCATCCCATTACAGGCCTAGAGATCTAGGAGGGCAGAATGGCTTTGGGGAATGGGCACAGAGTACGCTTCACAGGCCACCTGGAGTTGCTGCTCCCTGCATTCCAGGACAGTGTTCTTTGGCTGCTCCTGGTGTGGTTGAAGTAACGCCAGGTGTGGTTTGACCTACCACTCTGAAAGGCAGGTACAAATGGCAGACTTTGGTGGCATCCATTTGGTGTTATTTCTACAGGCATGCACAATGCAAGAGCTATGGAGGCATGACTTCCTCCGCCTAGATTTCAAAGGATGCCACGTGAAGTCTGTGGGCTCAGGCAGAAACCTGCTGCAGGAGCAAAGTCACCACAGAGAGTCTTCACCAGGGGATGCCTAGTGAAGCCATGGGAGCAGAACTGCCTGACACTCAAGAACTGCAGAGCTACTAGTGTGCAGTGCCAGCTTGGGAGAACTGCAGGCCCTAGTCTCTAACCTGTGAGAGCTGCTGAGAAGACTGACCACAGCAAAGGCTTGAGGGCTCAACCCCAACCCCAGCATGCCCAGGATGTGGGACATGCAGTCAAAGGAGATTATTTTCCAGCTTAAAGACTTAATGTTGTTTTTCCTATTGGGTTTTAGACTTACTTGGGACCAGTCATCTCTTTTTTCTTGCCTATTTCTTTCTTTTGGAATGGAAATGTCTATTCTATGCCTGTCTAACATCATATTTTGGAAAGACGTAACATTAATTCACAAGCTCACAGATGAAGAGGAATTTTCCTTGGGATAAATCGTGCCTTGAGTCTCGCCCGTGTCTGACTTAGATGAGACATTTGACTTTGGACTTTTGAGTTGATGCTGGAATCAGTTAAGACATTTAGCAGCTATGGGGAAGGGACGAATGTATTTTGTATGTGAGAAGGACGCTACTTTTGGGGAACGAGGGGTGAAGTGCTATGATATGAATGTCCCCTCCAAAACTCATGTTGATATTTAATTACCATTGTGACATTGTTGAGAGGTAAGACCTTTAAGAGGTGATTAAGTCATGAGGGATATCCCCTCATGAATGAATTAGTGCTGTTTTCACAGGAGTGAGTTTGTTATTCTGAGAGTGGATTTGTTATGAAAGTGGGTTTGGCCCTCTCTTGCTCTCTCACTCTGGCCCTCTCTTGCCCTTCCACCTCTGGCATAGGATGACACAGCACAAAGGCCCTTGCCAGATGCCGGTGTTATGCTCTTGAATCATAAGCCAAACAAATTCTCAGTGTCCAGAATCATAAGCCAAATACGTTTATTTTCTTTGTAAGTAATCCAGGCTGGTATCATTCACATTCTGTTATAGCAATGCAAAATGGACTACCACTATCTAATTATGACTGTACTATAACTTAATTATAGACATCTACTATCTAATTATTTGGATCTTATATCTTATATTTCTACCAGAAGTTGATTTTTAAAAAACCCTATTTGCCAGCATTCAGATCAACACTTAGTATTCTCAGAGTTTTATGTTTTTCCATAAAAACATAAAATGGCTAAGTAAACTTCGGCAAGTTATTTAAATTCTCGGAGCTTCTATTGTCTCATCCCTTAAAGGATACTTCTCTGGATTAATGCATTAGAAAAAAGGTATTCTTTCTGGTCCAGAACAGATCTTCATTTACTGGGCTTGGAAACCATGGGCGCCTTTGTTTAAGCAAAAGTCTCCCCTTTCTCCAGCCAATGCCGTCCCACCAGAGCCCACTGGTTGGCTTGCAGAGCATGGGTTGGCTGAATTTAAAGCTCATTCCCCACCTTGTCTGGTACTTTAATGCAATGCAAACTACCCAAACATACATGATGGTTTTCACTCCTCACAGGACAAGACAACACGGCATCTTCACAAATTTCTCTTTAAAATTCTCAGTAGCCTCATCATCCCACTGCTGAACAGCTCAATTTTCTCACTTACTTTAGGGCTGGTAGAATCTGCTGATTGTTGTTGTTTAGGTGAACTTCTTCCTTTTAAGGACTTCTTCCAATATTATGTGAAATTCCAACAGTTATATTACCAAACAGCCAATCCCTGGAATTGCTAGAAAGCTAGCTGGGAGTCAAAAGAGTAGTCTCTTATTTTTAAAAAATTCTGCCCACAGAGAAGATATACATGATGGTGCTGAGACGGTTGGATTTGAGAGATGGAGAATCAAAAGACATTATAAAGTTTGAAGACTAGATCTGGATACAGTCTGAACAGACATCGTTGTTTTAAACAGCCATAAGATACAGGATGCTCTCTAGAATTAGTCATTTAGTTCTTATTTGCCCCTGTCCCTCTACTCACCACAAAGAAGGTCAGTGAAAGGAATATGCTGAAGCTTAGCAAAATAACTTTTCCCCATTTTATCCTCAAATATTTTTATCTTCTTTACACCACAAATATCTGCTGAATGAGAAGCATTCCAATCCTCATATCACCACTCTAGACCGGTTCTGTGACAAAACATAAACAGCGTTACACTTCCTTTCCAGTATCAATGGGGCAGAGAGAAAAAGCCTTAGAATACCTAAAATGCATGTAGCCATTTTGTCAAAAAATTGCACAAAAATATAGGGAAGGACTATATTCCTTCCTATGATGTGACGTGATGACCACGTTTCCCATTAATGTCACTAAATAGAAGAAAAAGAACATAGCAAAAAAAAGAACATAGCAACAGTTGATGAAGGACCAAAGTGAGCATCTATACCTTTGTACTCTGATTAGGACACCTCTCTCAGTCCACCTCCCTCCACACTTCCTCCCTTCCCCAGAAAATACATTTTCAGAGATGGACTATAAGGAAATGAATTGGGCTAATAGAACTCTTACAAAAATGTCTGCATTTCCTTTCTCTAGTCCCTCCCAAATCACAAGAATATGTTCAACAGTGGAAACAGGCAGGAACTAAGGCTATGAGATTCTCCCGGGCAGACAATGGACTTCATTATTACCAGCCTAATCTACTTCCATGGTGTGATGGCAAATTGTACACACTCTTTGACTTTTGTAATGATGATAAGAGAAAAGAGGAGTTAGAATTTTCTAGGTGACTTAATAATTAACCGTAAGGTTTGTACCACCTAAAACTGACTTAGAGAACAGCTAATCTTTGAGGAGTTAACAGCAGCATTTCACTCCATCTCAGAGGGCCTCTTTGACTTTGTCATTCCAAAGAGTAAAGAGGAAAGGGTTCAGGAAGGGGGTTAACACAGAAACCAACAGGGGAAATACCTTATTGTACTCGAGTCCCTGTGTTTGCTTGGGTTTCACATAGAGAAACAAGCAGCTGCTATAGCCGATTATAACACAGGTGAAGAGGGAGGCACAAGTGGAGAAGGCTTTCCTCCAGCCAGAGGCTGACGGGATCTTGAGGATGGTGGAGATGATGTAGGTATAGGAGACAATTGTAGGGATTGACGAACCAATGAGATTAAAAATAGCCATTAAGAAAAGGATAAACTCTGTGAAAAGAGTGTTGTCACAGGACAGTTTGAGCAATTGCCCTCGGTCACAGTAAAAATGGTCTAACGAATTTGATTTGCAGAAGGTAAACTGAAATGTGGCATAGACCAGCCAGATTTCAGAAAGAAATCCAAATACCCATGACACTATTACCACCCAAATACAGGTACTGCTGTTCATAATGATGTTGTATCTTAAAGGATTACACACAGCCACGTAACGGTCCACAGCCATCACTCCAAGTAATACAAACTCTGTGGTCCCTACAGCAAGGCAGAGGAAAAGTTGAGCAATACATGTAGACAAAGATACTGTCTGCATCTCAGGGAGCAGCAATCCCCAAAGCATCATGGGGATGATTATGGTTGTGACCAGGATCTCCAGGGCAGAGAGGTGGCCGAGGAAGAAATATATGGGGGACTGCAGACATTTCTCCACACAGATAATCACGATGATGACCACGTTTCCCATTAATGTCACTAAATAGAAGAAAAAGAACATAGCAAAAAGAATGTGGTGTAGTCCTTGGGACCCAGGGAAGCCTAGAAGGTGGAATTCCTGGCACTAGAGTGGCTGTCCATCATTTAGTCCTTCATTCTGCTTCTTTTGAAGCACAGAGATTAAAAGAGAGGTGGCATTGCTCCACATGGTCCTGCTCTCAAGAGAGAAGGAAGACAGATTAGGATAAGAAACTACTTCCAACCTGGAATCAGGTGACATGTCCCTGCTACTGTGTTCGGCACATACATAGCTTGAGGTACATGTTGTCACCCAAGTCTACAAGTGAGGCTCTCATTTCCCTGTATAAGCAGCCCCCTGGAATGGGGAAGACATCTTTTCTACTGGTGGTGAAATACCTTCCTTGCCTTTTTCCCCATGGAAAGATGTACCTTCTCTCAGAGGGCAGAGGCTAAAACCTTTTAAATGGCCCTTTTTGAAGGTGAGTCAATCAGGTCCCTCCAGTCCTAGAGCTGTCCTACTTTCTCTTAGGTTAACTGTGCCAGACGACATAAAGGCATTTTATATGATGTTCAAAGGATGAGAGCTTTAAACCCCAGCTCTCATCTGTAACGGTAATGCATAGACCCACTTTTGGGGCCCGCAGAAAGGAGGCAGAGGATGTAAGACCAACATCTCTGCTGTTCCAGATTTTAAAATCTCCATTTTACAGAGCAGCAAGATCTCTAAATGAGAACTCTGGAGCTTGGAATAATTTCCCAGAACAGATCCATTCTTCTCTAATTCCATTTTCCTTCCAAAGTTGTGGGAGGAAGGAAAGATGGCACCTGGCACAGATAAGGAATAGATCTGGGACCGCCAGCTGTTAAGGATGCCTGGCTCTCTGCCTGTTGCTTCATCCCATTATTCAAATGTCACCCCTTCCAAAGACTTTTTCTAATCACTCTGCCAAAAACAGAAAAGACACACTCATTTTGGACTTCCGTTTTTTTCATAACGGTTGTTATTACCTTGTATTATGTCTAATTATTCACTCCTTCATTTAACAATAAACAAATGTAGTCATGAACAGGACAAAGAAAATTCCATGCCTTGTGGAGTTTATAATCAAGGAAGAGGTGGGGGCTAGACCCCACACAAGACACATAAGTAAAATATGTAATAGTTTAGTTTATTTATCATGCCACAGGGAAAAAAATTAAGCAAGAAAGAGGGAGAGGAAATTTAAGTTTATTTATTATTTATCTACGACACTAAAATATAAACTCCATGAGGGCTAGGACATATCTTCACTGTTGTATTCTGAAGCTGGCACATAAAACTTACATACAAAAATTAAACAGTTGTATATTATATGTATCTCTCTATATCTATATAAAAGATATATATAAAGATATATTATATGTATCTCTCTATATCTTTTATATAGATATAGAGAGATACATATATATCTCTATATCTTTTATATGCATCTCTGTATCTTTTATATATAAAGATCTCTATATCTTTTATATAGATATAGAGATATGTATAGAGAGATATATATTAGAGATAGATATACAGATATAGATTACCTATATTATATATATATACGATGCTATATACGATTATATATAGGCGAATATAGCTATAGATATAATTAATAGATATATAAGAATTAAATTATATAGTTTAAGAGATATAATGGTATCTGAAATAAATATATCACAGATATATCTTATATATTAATTATGGCATTTTTAATTCCATCAGGCAAGGTACGTAGCCCCCAAACTAAATCTTATGTGAGTCAAGATTTGAACTGTAGGTCTGCAGATTTCATGCACTCACACAGCTAACTACAGACCCTATATTTTTTATTTGTATGCTTATTTATATAAGATATATAAATAAGATACATGAATATATCTTATAAATAAGCATAGTACATATATTTTATTTATAAGATATTTAAATACATAAGATATATATATCATATATGTAAAATAAGTAGTGCTGACAAATTTCGCTAGATGAGGTATGGATGGATGGATGGATAATATATGATTAAATAATACTTGTTCTGGCCAGGGCAGGTTGGGCCACATCCCTTCAATCCTACTCTGGTTGGTTTTCCTTCCTGCCTTACATTACCATTTTCCCTCCTGCCCTTCCTTTGCTTAGGTAACCCCCTCCCTGTCTATGTCACTGTTTTACTAATGGTTAAAAAAGCTTCAGGGACAGAATTGATGGGAAAGCTCAGTGTTCTGCTTTTCCACAACCTCTGCATAACCAGCACGAGACAAAGAAACATGAGTGAGAAGGACACCGACTGTCAGGGAGCTGTGACTGTCTCTAGCATTGGGTCCGAGAGGGGCCGGAAGTGCTCTCTGCTATGCAGGAAAGATCTGGAGATGAGCCTATACACTGTACTGCCCACACTTCAAGATCTGGGTGACTTTGTTCTAGAAGGTTGGCAGGCCCAGAACATCCCACCCTAAACTGCTCTTACCCTCTCCTTCATAGAGGAGACCCCTTGGAAAGACACTCACCTCTATGGAGGGGCTTGGCCACCCCTTCTGGTGTTCTCTAGGGCTCTGCTGAGTCTCCCTCCTGTCCTGCTAGTGCTAGGCCATGCACATGGGCCAGAGCAAGTTGCTGCCATCCCCACTCATGGTGAAGAAGGAAACTGTCCTCGCAGGGGAGCTTAGAAAAAAGCCCAGAAATAAGTGCTGTGCAAAGTTGAGGGTCCTCTCTCTCTCCCCTCCCCTCCACTTCCTTTCTTCCCAAGGGTACTTAGTCACCGAGTTATCACTTCTTAATTAGCCCATGTTCAGGGAGTCCCCAGGAAATGAGTCTAGTGGGAGCAGAACAAACTTTAAGTCATTCCCATTTTTGACCAATGAAGTTTTAGAACGTTTGATAGTTTTTGTTTGGCTGGAAAACCTGAAATCTTACCAATCAGGGACTTCTTAATACTGGGACTGCCTTCCTGCAAAGCCTCAGGTTTAGGTTTCCAGATGTCTCAGATGCTAAATAGTCAACTCCCTCTGCCCTTTATCTTAGATTTTTCTCACGTTTCTCTGGTTATTCGGAGCCTAAATCAACCCTCTTCCCCCAATAGGAGACACCACAATTGGCCTCTAAAACATGCACCAATATCCTCAAAAGTCTGCTTATTGGTCTTGGTCAAAGACTTAACTTCACCAAAATCTTCTAAAAGCCTGATGACTCCTTCATTCATTTTAAAAAGGCTCCTGCATTTAGTCCTGTGGATCCTACAGAATACTGTAAGAGGTCCTACCCCTAAATCGAATTCTATTCTGTTCTATTGTCTCAGGCTTTCACTCCTCTGAATATATGTGCATCTGTATGCATTCCAGCAAGATTCTTCCAGACTTTTCTTTCCCATGGCATGTCACTGATTACCAGTTGGACCACTGTAAAGTAGAGAGAGCATAAGGATAGTGTATGTACACAGTTATGTTTGCAACCTGGAGGAACTGACAAAATGTAAATTGGAAATCTGTCTAATGCTGGAGTAAGACAGGAAAAGTAGGAATTATAAAACATTTGTCTGCATTTTGGTTCTCATTTTAAGTATTTAAAGTACACCTGTGAAATCTGAGAATTTCAATTGGTGCCTAAGCGTATAAATTGGGATTAATCTTTCTTCCAATTCCTTAAATTGCCCAAGCCCAACTACTTGCCATATAATTTTAGAGAAAGTTTCCAAACGTGTATCTCCATATTCTTTTTTGTAGAGGCTGTGAAAATCTGTTTGCAACCTTTTCTTTCTCATTTAACAACATATAAAATATATCTTTCCATATCAGCACATATTACTCTACCTCTTTTTTTTTTACATAGGATTCCATTATGTGGATGTCCTATTCTTTATTAGATAGCTGTTTATTAATTTTATTGTTGTTTCCATTTTTAATTATGAAAAAATGATGCTATAAATATTCTTGGATATTTGTAAGTATACAAACAATTATATTTCTGAAAAAAAAAAAGATCCTTAGAGTTGGAATGTCTGGGTCAAATGCAGATGTATTGAAGTTATTACTTTTTTCTTTTTTATACAAGTTATTACTTGGCACCAAATTACACTCCAAACATTTTGTATTGATTCACACAATTACTAAGTCTGTATAATAGAAGGGGTCTTGTTTTCCTGACCTGTTATAAGCCAAGGCATAATTAAAATTTTAATTTTAAGTTGAAGAGAATAAAAACAAGACACCTTAAAAGGGAAATCAATTAACAAGCCTGACGCAATGGAAAATTTTGAAAGATAAAATGACCAAAACCGACTCAAAAACAAATATGGATATAGAATCAACTTGAGTATCCATCAATGGATGAATGAACACAGAAAATGTGGTGTAAATATACAATGGAATCGAATTCATTCATTAAAAGGAATGAAATCTTGTCATTTGTGGCAAAATGGATAAAACTGGAGGACATTACATTAAGTGAGATAAGCCAGGCACATAAAGACAAATACAACATGTTCTCACTCACATGTGGAAACTAAAACAGTTGATCTCATAGAAGTACAGAATACAATAATGCTTAACAGAAGCTAGAAAGGGTATAGGGGAAGACAGTCAGAGTTTGGTTAGTGGTTACAAAATTTCAGTTAAATTGGAGAAATAAATTCCAATGTTCTATGGCATAGTAGGGTGATAAGTTTAATGACTATCTATTGTGTATTTCAAAATAGCTAGAAGAGAGGAATTTGAATGTCCCCAACACAAAGAAATGATGAATGTATGAGGTAGTAAATATGCCACTTACCCTGATTTGGTCACCACACATAGTATACACATATCAAAATATCACATGTATCCCTGACATATGTACAATTATTATGTACCATTAAAACTTTAAAAATAAAATAAATGGCCACAGATGTTGTACAAAATGTAATCTTAATACAGTTGAAAACATTTTGTAAAAAATAAATCCAAAGAAGGGGCCAAGATGGTTGAATAAGAAAAGCTCCCGTCTGCAGCTCCCAGTGAGACCAACACAGAAGGCAGGTGATTTCTGCATTTCCAACTGAGGAACCCAGTTCATCTCATTGGGACTGGTTAGGCAGTGGGTGCAGCCCATGGAAGGTGAACCAAAGCAGGGTGGGGCTTTTGCCTCACCTGGGAAGTGCAAGGTGCTAGGGGACCTCCCTCTCCACAGCCAAGGGAAGCCATGAGGGACTGTGCTACCCAGCTGGATTACTACACTTTCCCCACAGTTTTTACAATCTGCAGATAAGGGGGCTACACCACCAGGGCCCTGGGTTTCAAGCACAAAACTGGGCGGCTGTTTGGGCAGACACCTAGCTAGCTGTAGGAGTCTATTTCGTATCCCAATGGTGCCTGGAACCCCAGCAAGACAGAACCGTTCACTGCCCTGGAAAGGGGGCTGAGGCCAGGGAGCCAAGTGGTCTCACTCAGTGTGTCCCACTCTCACAGAGCCCAGCAAGCTAAGAACCACTGGCTTGAAATTCTCGCTGCCAGCACAGCAGCCTGAAGTTGACCTGGGATGATCCAGCTTGGTTGGGGTAGGGGCGTCCACCATTACTGAGGCTTTACTAGGGAGTTTTCCCCTGACAGCGCTAAGGTGGCAGGGAGGTCTGGACTGGATGGAACTCACCACAGTGTGGCAAAGCAGCTGTGGCCAGACTGCTTCTCTAGATTCCTCCTCACTAGACAGCGCATCTTTGAAAGAAAGGTAACAGCCCCAGTCAGGGGCTTACAGACAAAACTCCCATCTCCCTGGGACAGAGCACCTGGGGGAAGGGGCAGCTGTGGGCGCAGCTTCAGAGGATTTAATCTTTCCTGCCTGCTGGCTCTGAAGACAACAGCTGATCCTAACAAGAGGAATTCTCCCAGCACAGCACACTAGTTCTGCTAAGGGACAGACTGCCTCCTCGAGTGAGTCCCTGACCCCATGCCTCCTGACTGGGAGAGACCTCCCAACAGGGGTTGACAGACACCTCATACAGGAGAGCTCTGGCTGGCATCAGGCCAGTGCCCCTCTGGGATGAAACTTCTAGAGGAAGGAGCAGGTAGCAATATTTGCTGTTCTGCAGCCTCCACTGGTGATACCCAGGTGAACGGGGTCTGGAGTGGACCTCCAGCAAACTGCAGCAGACCTGCAGAAGAGAGGCCTATTAGAAGAAAAACTAACAAACAGCAACAACATCAACATCAACATAAAGGACCCCCATGCAGAAACCCCATCCAAAGGTCATCAGCCTCAAAGATCAAAGGCAGATAAATCCACAAAGGTGAGGAAAAACCAGCGCAAAAATGCTGAAAATTCTAAAACACAGAATGCCTCTTCTCCTCCAAATGATTGCAGCTCCTCTCCAGCAAGGGCGCAAAACTGGACAGAGAATGAGAAATTCTCTGTCAGAAATAGGCTTCAGAAGGGGGGCAATAACAAACTCTTGTGAGCTAAAGCAGCATATCCTAACCCAATGCAAGGAAGCTAAGAATCTGGATAAAAGGTTACAGGAACTGCTAACTAGAATAACCAGTTTAGAGAGGAACATAGATAACCTGATGGAGCTGAAAAACACAGCACAAGAACTTCCTGAAGCATACACAAGTATCAATAGCCAAATCGGTCAAGCAGAAGAAAGTATATCAGAGACTGAAGATCAACTTACTGAAATAAGGTGTGAAGACAAGATTAGAGAAAAAAATGAAAATGAATGAGCAAAGCCTCCAAGAAATATGGTACTATATGAAAAGACCAAACCTATAATTGATTGGTGTATCTGAAAGTGATGGGGAGAATGGAACCAAGTTGGAAAACACACTTCAGGATATTATTGAGGAGAACTTCCCCAACCTAGCAAGAAAGGCCAACATTCACATTCAGGAAATACAGAGAACACCACTAAGTTACTCCCCAAGAAGAGCAACCCCAAGACACATAATTGTCAGATTCTCCAAGGTTGAAATGTAGGAAAAAATGTTAAGGGCAGACAGAGAGAAAGGTCAGGTTACCTACAAAGGAAAGCCCATCAGACTAACAGCAGACCTCTCTGTAGAAACCCTACAAGCTGGAAGAGAGTTGGGGGCCAATATTCAACATCCTTAAAGAAATGAAATCCCAACCCAGAATTTTATATCCAGCCAAAGTAAGTGAAGGAGAAATAAAATTTACAGACAAGCAAATTCTCAGGGATTTTGTCACTACCAGGCCTGCCTCATAAGAGCCCCTGAAGGAAGCACTAAATATGGAAAGGCAAAATCAGTAACAGCCACTGCAAAAACACAGCAAAATATAAAGACCAATGACACTATGAAGAAACGGCATCAACTAATCTGCAAAATAACCAGCTAGCATCATGATAACCGGATCAAATTCACACATAACGATATTAACCTTAAATGTAAATTGGCTAAATGCCCCAATTAAAAGACACTGGCGGCAAACCGGATAAAGAGTCAAGGCCCATTGGTGTGCTGTATTCAGGGGATCCATCTCATGTGCAAAGACACACATAGGCTCAAAATAAAGGGATGGAGGAATATTTACCAAACAAATGGAAAGCCAAAAAAGCAGGGGTTGCAATCTTAGTCTCTGATAAAACAGACTTTAAACCAACAAAGATCAAGAAAGACAAGGGCATTACATAATGGTAAAGGGATCAATGCAAAAAGAAGAGCTAACTATCCTAAATATATATGCACCCACTACAGGAGCACCCAGATTCATAAAGCAAGTTTTTAAGAGACCTACAAAGAGACTTAGACTCCCACAGAATGATAGTGGGAGACCTTAACACCCCACTGTCAATATTAGACAGATCAATGAGACAGAAAGTTAACAAGGATATTCAAGAATTGAACTCAGCTCTGGACCAACTGGACTTAATAGACATCTATGGAGCTCTCCACCCCAAATCAACAGAATATACATTCTTCTCAGCACCACATAGCACTTATTATAAAATTGACCACGTAATTGGAAGTAAAACACTCCTTCAGCAAATGCGAAAAAATGGAAATCATAACAAACTGTCTCTCAAACCACAGTGCAATCAAATTATAAGTCAGGATTAAGAATCTCACTCAAAACCGCACAACTACATGGAAACTGAACAACTTGCTCCTGAACGACTACTGGGTAAATAATGAAATTAAGGCAGAAATAAAGAAGTTATTTGAAACCAATGAAAGCAAAGATACAACATACTAGAATCTCTGGGACACAGCCAAAGCAGTGTTAAGAGGGAAATTTATAGCACTAAGTGCCCACATCAGAAAGCTGGAATGATCTAAAATAACTAAGATCAGAGTAGAACTGAAGGAGACAGAGACACGAAAAACCCTTCAAAAATCAGTGAATCCAGGAGCTGGTTTTCTGTAAAAATTAACAAAATAGATACATTGCTAGCTAGTCTAATAAAGAAGAAAAGAGAGAAGAATCAAATAGACACAGTAAAAATATGATAAAGGAGATATCACCACTGATCCCACAGAAATACAAACTATCACCAGAGAATATTATAAACACCTCTACACAAATAAACTAGAAAATATAGAAGAAATGGATAAGTTCCTGGACACATGCACCCTCCCTAAATCAGGAAGAAGTCGAATCCTTGAATAGATCAATAAAAAGCTCTGAAATTGAGGCACTAATTAATAGCCTACCAACGAAAAAATGCTCAGGACCGGATGGATTCACAGCTGAATTCTACCAGAGGTACAAAGAGGAGCTGGTACCATTACTTCCAAAACTATTCCAAACAACAGAAAAAGAGGGACTCCTCCCTAACTCAGTTTATGAGGCCAGCATCATCCTGATACCCAAACCTGGCAGAGACACAACAAAAAAAGAAAATGTCAGGCCAATATCCCTGATGAACATCTATGTGAAAATCCTCAATAAAACACTGGCAAACTGAATCCAGCAGCATATGAAAAAGCTTATTCAACACGATCAAGATGGCTTCATCCCTGGGATGCAAGGCTGGTTCAACATATGCAAATCAATAAACATAATCCATCACATAAACAGAACCAATGACAAAATCCACATGATTATCTCAATAGATGCAGAAAAGCCCTTCAATAAAATTAAACACCGCTTCATGCTAAAAACTCTCAATGAACTAGGTATTCATGCAACATATCTCAAAATAACAAGAGCTATTTATGACAAAACCATAGCCAATATCATACTGAATGGGCAAAAGCTAGAAGCATTCCCTTTGAAAACTGGCACAAGACAAGTATGCCCTCTCTCACCACTCCTATTGGATGTTCTGGTCAGGGCAATCAGGCAAGAGAAAGAAATAGAGGGCATTCAAATAGGAAGAGAGGAAGTCAAATTGTCTCTGTTTGCAGATGACATGATTGTATATTTGGAAAACCCCATCGTCTCAACCCAAAAACTCCTTAAGCCGATAAGCAACTTCGGCAAAGTCTCAGGATACAAAATCAATGTGCAGAAATCACAAGCATTCCTATACACCAACAATAGTCAAGCAGAGAGCCAAATCATGAGTGAATTCCCATTCACAATTGCTACAAAGAGAATAAATGCCTAGGAATACAATTTACAAGGAATGTGAAGGACCTCTTCAAGGAGAACTACAAACCACTGCTCAAGGAAGTAAGAGAGGACACAAACAAATGGAAAAAAAATCCATGCTCACAGACAGGAAGAATCAATATTGTGAAAATGGCCATACTGCCCAAAGTAATTTCTAGATTCAATGCTGTTCCCATCAAGCTACCATTGACATTTTTTGCAGAATGAGAAAAAAACTACTTTAAATTTCATATGGAAACAAAAAAGAGCCCATATAGCCAAGACAATCCCAAGCAAAAAGAGCAAAGCTGGAGGCATCACGCTACCTGACTTCAAATTATACTACAAGTCTACAGTAACCAAAATAACATGGTACTGATATCAAAACATATTTATAGACCAGTGGAACAGAACAGAGAGCTCAGAAATAACACCACACATCCACAGCCATCTGATCTTTGACAAACCTGACAAAAACAAGCAATGGGGAAAGGATTCCCCATTTAATAAATGGTTTTGGGAAAACTGGCTAGCCATATACAGAAAACAGAAACTGGACACCCTCCTTATACCGTATACAAAAATTAACTCAAGATGGATTAAACACTTAAATGTAAAACCCCAAGCCATAAAAACCCTAGAAGAAAACAAAGGCAATACCATTCAGGACATAGGCATGGGCAAAGTCTTTATGACTAAAATACAAAAAGCAATGGCAACAAAAGCCAAAATTGATGAATGGGATCTAATCAAACTAAAGAGCTTCTGCACAGCAAAAGAAGCTATCAACAGAGTGAACAAACAACCTACAGAGTGGGAGAAAATTTTTACAATCTATCCATCTGACAAAGGTCTAATATTCAGAATCTACTAGGAACTTAAACAAATTTACAAGAAAAAAACAACCACATCAAAAAGTGGGCAAAGGATATGAACAGACACTTCTCAAAAGAAGACATTTGTGTGGCCAACAAACATGTGGAAAAAAAGCTCATCATCACTGGTCATTTGAGAAATGCAAATCAAAACCACAATGAAATACCATTTCANACATGGATGAAGCTGGAAACTCTCATTCTCAGCAAACTAACAGAGGAACAGAAAACCAAACACTGCCTGTTCTCACTCATAAGTGGGAGTTGAACAATGAGAACACATGGACCCAGGGAGGGGAACATCACACACCAGGGCCTGTCGGGGGTTGGGAGACAAGGGGAGGGAGAGCATTAGGACAAATACCTAATGCATGTGGGGCCTAAAACCTAGATGATAGATTGATAGGTGCAGCAAACCACCGTAGCACATGTATACCCATGTAACAAACCTGCACATTCTGCACATGTATCCCAGAACTTAAAGTAAAATTTAAAAAATAAAATAAAACAAAAATAAATCCAAAATATATGACAGAGGATGGGGCTTGTTATTGGGGGCCTGATGAGGACACAAATGAGGTAAAGGCAGGTGAAGGATAAAGATAGCATTGGAGTGAGTCAGAAAGCAATTAGAATAAGTAGGCAAAGTGAGTTAAATAGATTCTGGTTTTTGGGTGGGGGTAGAGATGAGGATGGGAGAGCAAATGAAGAACCAGGAAGAGAAAATGGCTTATCTAGCTCTGATGGATGTCTGAGTGTGGCAAGGAGCTTTCAGACCTTTCCCCAAACAGATGTCTCTTTGACTAAGTTCTATCAAAACATTTCTGAGCAACTTTCTGCAAATACCTCTTAGGGGAATAGAACATTTTCTTCGTAAAAACGAAGACAGATATTTTCTGTCAGTAGAGCCCATAACATTGAGAGCACAATGTAAAAGTGTACATCCTTGGTGAAAGTGGAAAAATTTCAAAATAATGTAAGATCATGAATGAAACATTGAAATTGGAATCAGGAAACCTGAGTGCTAATTCCTTCTCGTACTTAGTAGCTGTGTGATACTTGGTGTGAATTTTCAGCCCTCTGGGGTTTGAAATATCAGACCCCTCATCTGAAATAACAGGGCATTGATGTGCATGATATATAATTTTTCTTCCTCTTTTACCCTGCAAAAGTCAAGGGGCAGAAATGGAACTAGTTTTCAAGCCTTCTTCTTAATGGTGACCTGAGCCTCTCAGTCTACCGTGAGGACCCTCGACTCGTGACTCTTCGGATGGAACCCCTCCACAAAGCTAACAATTTTGTCTGAATCAGCTCTCTCTAGATAACATCATGGGCCATTATAGTTCACATCAGATCCAGTACATAAACTTATCCTAGATGAATGATTTTACAAGTGAGTAGAAGTGTTTGCTGAATATCCTTTAAGCTCAAGGCCATTCCATGTCTACGTTAGACTTTCCCACATAAGCATACTTGGACACAGGTATGAGAAGTCATCATGGCCCAGAGAAAGAAAAGGGTATTTTGGCAAACTAGTAGAACAGATAGGGTGAATTCCTATCCACTATAAATGATTGCATTAATAATGTATGTTATTATAGATAGAATTATGACCCCAGTGGCAGAGAACTTACCCACAAAAGAGGAAATGAGAAGGAACAAACCTTACTTACTTGCCACAAAGCTTCCTAACTGACCTTCACATCTACCCTCGCTTCCCTCTGTCTACTCGGTTCTCCCCACAGCAGCCTGCGTGATCCTTTAAAACACATACCAGATCAGGTCTCTCTCCTGATTAAAACCTCTCTCTGCCATTTGGTTAAAGTCCTGAGACCTGTGAGGCTCTGCATGATTTCTAGAAATACCCGTCTCTAATGTCATCTTGTGTCACTCCTCTGCTCAGAGATGCTGACATCCCTTTGTGCTCCTGTGCTCCTGTGCAGCTGCTCCATCTCTCAGAGAACTCATTGTAATTCCCACCTAGTTAGCACCAGATACCAGTTAATGATTACTCTTATAGATGCTTCCCCTAACCTCACAGACGTATCCACGTTCAGGTCCCCTGCCAGGGGCTTTCCAGATATTACAGTAAATGCTGCAGTGCATTGCCGGGACTCCCATTCAGAACCAAGACGCTAATTACCCCGAAATTGCCCCCAATCAAAGAGAAACACCTTCCCCAAGATTATAGCCTTTCCTCTAAGGTAGCCTGCATCCAACGGCCTATGGATGCAGAAGTATAACTGCCCAGGCCCCAAGTTTCTATTCAGGAAAACTCTGGGCACAATTCAGGACAACTCTGGAAAACCATCCCAGTTCAGAGCTTCCCGTGGGATTTAAGCCTCTGTTGTGACCTCACCACAGGTCTGTCCAAACATCTTCTCCCTCACACCTTTACAAGGATTGTTCCAGAGATCACTCCCAGATCTAAGACAACCATGTAGTTTCTTGCTCAAAACAATTCACTATTTTGTAATTGTGTGTGTGTGTGTGTGTGTGTGTATGTTTACCTGGTTTTATAGCATTTGGTAACATCAGTCTTCATCAAATATGCTCCATAGAGGGGAGACCATGTCCACTCTGTTAACTGCTGTATCTTCAGTACATTCTCTAAAAAATAACCGTTATTCAAAAACAATTCTTATTCATTTCTTTTAACTTTAGAGTGAGGTTGAGCTCTTTTCATGTTTAAAAAATCATTTGTAGTTTTCTTTAACGAATGTATAGGTTTGTAAGAGAACATTTTGCATAAATCAAACAAATCTTTATTTCATGTTTTGTTTTGATGTTTCGTTTCTATCTTGCATAAATATTTCATCCTTAGGCAGTTACACTTAACAGTCTTTTAGACTCTTGGGATCTGTGTTTTCCTTAGAAAAGCCTATGTTCATACTCCAAGGAAATTAAAAACGAAAAAAAATTCCCATTTTTTGCTTTTTACATTTAAGTCTGTTTGAGCCATCTGGAATTTATTATTTTTTGGAAGCATAAGGTATAGATCCAGGGTGTTGGTTTTTCCAGATATTCTGTGAATATAATACATATTTCTAGGACAAAAGGGAAGGTGGGGACTAGGAAGGGAGGAGAGAGAGAGCGCGCCTCCAAAAAACAAACTTAGAGGACTGCCACGCTAAAAAAAAAAAAAAAAAAAAAAAAAACCTCCTCCAATATCTGGATTGGGGCACAGAGTGTGTCCATATTTGGATGTGGAGAAGCAAAACATGAGAATGACTATGATATTAATAAGGGCCAAAGAATATCAGCAATGAAAAGATAATGTTTTCCAACACTTCGTTTTACATATCGTAAGCCTGAAACTCAGAAATTGAATGAGTTGTTAAGGTCATGCTGCAGTTTACTAGCTGAGTTGAAATGAGTGACCAGGAACTAGACCACCCTTCTACAGGAGACAGGCAGCTGTTGTCAGCAGGGAATGAAGCACCAGGTAGGTTGACTGGTGTGACCTTCAAGAATCCTGCCAACCCTGAGATTCTGAGACTCACAAATGTACTTCTGAAGACCAGCAGTCTTACAATTAAAGACAGATGCTTTAAGTTGAATAAGTTACATACTGGAACACAGTAAATGCTGAGTAAATACCTCAGCAATGAGTGTGGCATGTCCTTATCAATAATTATAAGCAAATGGGCCTCTGGACATGATGAACAGGATCCAGGAGGATAAGTGTGCAGTTTATGACAATGTCAGTGTCTGGGATGGTTGCTGGAGTGCCAGGGAGACAGAGCCCTTTGGGACTGAGCAGTGGAGAAAGGGGGAAGGGGACCTCCCAGCTGGGGATCCTGAAGCTCCAGACTCTCCTCCATCCTGTAACACTGTGATAATGAGGCCAGACAGCAGGAAAGGGCTGGAGAAGAGCATTGCTAAACAAACCTTAGCTTGCTCTTGTCAACTTACTAACATCTACCATGCTCTTCTATACCCCGGGAAGACCTGTACTAGTGTGTTACATAAAGTGTTTTATTTAATTCTGAAAATAACCTTATGAGGGAGGCATTATTATCACCCATAATATTGAGGATATTTTTATTGAATAAAATTCCAGATTTTTATCTGCACTATATTTACTTAATGAATGCGTAGTGAACAACTACTATGTAAATGTTACATTTCAAACCCAGGTTGAACTCCGAAGTCCCCACCACACACACACAACTGTGGTGCTGGACCCAGTTCTCATCTGCCTCTTGTTGCCGTCCAAGTGTATCTATTGTTAGTTTAAGCATCAGTGTTGTACAACCCAAAGGACTTCTGGCTTTCCCTTGTTCCCACAAGGAGCACCCTGCTGGAGTCTAAAGTTTCCCATTCGGCCCAGCTCATTTCTAAAAATCAGCAAGACCCCGAAGGTTTCAAAACAGAGTGGGTGAACAGCACCATCATCCTTGGGAGCAAAGAACAGCAAGAGAATCATTCTCATTGGATTTCCCTGCCATCTCCATGCTATCTTCCACCTGACATCAGTCATGGATACTGCTGCCCTGGGCTGTATAGGGAGAAACAGTAAGTCTCTGCATCACAGACTCAATGAAAGGTGCCAACAGATTCTAACTTGTGGTGTCACTTGCAAAGCGGGGCCAGGGTTGCTTGCCCTATTCCCAAGGGGCTTATGTCTCTGTGTCAAAATCTGGGTACCACAGTCAGGAGGCTGCCAAAGTGAATGACCTAATAAGAAAAGCTCGCCATGCTGGACTTAATGAATTACGATGCATTGGCTGGGTCTGGAGAATGAATGAGTTATAAGGATTGGGTTTCAATTAGTCAAGATGAGTTTAGACTTGGCATTAAGATTTGTGAGAGGGTTGCATGCTCACTGCTTAGGGAGATAGATCCACTTCTGCAATTAGATGTCATTGCTGGTGGCCAGGATACAGTTTTAGGAAATGTCTGTGGTTCCAGAGAGACAGCTGAAGTGTGTCTTCTTAGGGCTTCATTTGTGTGCTCTCATTTCTGATTTTATTTATTACTTATGGATCTCAAAAGGTATTCATTCAGTTAACTATAATTAAAGTGTGCAGCCAGCATCCATACATAGATGCATCAACACACACACATGCACACACACGCACACACACACACACAAACACACCCATCACCTTCACGTTAAAGAAGTGCGGTTGGGTGGTTGGGTTAGAAGGAGAGATGATGAGAATGAAGTTTCCATGCCAATAACCACAGCAGAAACTGCTGTTATTGAACTCTTCCTATGTGGAAGCCATAATCCAATCTGGTGCTCACGCTCGCTCTACTATTTTTCACCTTACAGCTGGGGAAAATTCCACTCCAAGAGGATTAGTATCAGCCCAAGGTCATATAACTGGCAATTCACAGGGTAAGGATATAAACCTAGACAGTCCAAGGTCCGTGCTGTCAGCCCCCATACAAGAGTGAGTTGTGTCAGGGAAGGGTGGTCCACTAGGATAGTCACAGCACTTTAAGAATCAGAGCTAGAAGTCCAGTGCAATACACATACCACACATCTTTCAGGGATTGTCAGAGCAGCAGCATCCAATGGGTCTTGCCTGGATTCCAGAGCTTGAATCTAAATACCTTGATTCCCTTTCAGCCTTCAGCCACTGTAAACATGTAGCAGATGGTCAACACAAAGGGATCTTATTGCCTCTCTGTTCTGGCTCCCCTTGCTTCCTGAATTGAATGGCTTTGCTGCGGCTGCTGAAAGTTGGAAATATGTGGCCGAGTGAGAGTTCTCAGCAGAAGGGCATCCAGAAAGCCTCACAGGGGTGCTTTAGACTGGCTTCTGCGCTCAGCCTCTGGCCATGCCCAGTCCCGTGTCCTGCCTGCATTTCCTCCCTCCTTCTGCTCATAATTTCTGCTTTTCTTTGTCACTCTGCTGCCTCTCTTGGGTTGCCTTTTATTCCTTCTAGCTTTCTGTCTGCATTCCTGGGCCTCCTGTGTCTCTCTGTCTCTCATTTTTTCTCCATTACTGCTTTTCTAACACCTCGCCTCTCTGGTTTTGTGTTTCTTGCGTCCACACTGGCTCTCTCCTGTGAACTGTGGCCTTTCTTTATCTCTGACCACAAAGGTACATAGGGGTTAACACAGAAACGATAAAAAGAAACTTAAGGGATCAGAATGTAACACTAACAGCATCTGCTACAGCAAGGTCACGCTGCAGTCACCAATAACTCAAATCTTTGAATGGCTTTTAACAACAAGGTTTGTTTCTCACTCATGCCACGCACCTATCACTAGCCAGGAAGTAGACTCTGCTCATCATTATACTGCAGGAACCTGGAGCAGTAGAAAGCTCCCTTTAAACACATTCTTCCATGATCTCAAATGTGGGGAAAGAGAGAATGTGACTCAAATGCGAACTCTTAAAGCTCCTGCTATGAAGTGACTCTCATTACTTCTACCCACATCTCACTGGCTGAAGCAAATCACTCGACCACTCTTGAATTAATGGAGCAAAAGTATGTGATATTCCCGCCAGGGGAGTCACCTCCAGGAAGGACAAAAAATATGAGTGAAAATAATTTGTCCATTATAAACATTTGGGTTTCTGTTTGTTTGTTTTACTTATTCTCTTCCTCATGAATTTTGTGTTTAGCTTATCAAATAATGTAAGTAATTTCAGTTTCACAGTTTCTGTCATTGCTGAGCTACAGAATATTTGAAACAGTCATAGCATTAGTATTCTTGGCATGAAGTAGAGGAAAAGCACAGTGTGTGAAGCAGGTGAAATCAGAGCTTCAGTCTCAGGCCTCAACATGGAATGACCCAGAAACACTGAGATTTACTTAAGCCCTGTGAGATTCTACATTCTTATCTAAAAACCAAATATAATAATTCTCTCTCACAGGTTAACTCCAGAATAAATCCGTAGTCATTACATGTGATTTTTTTCTCCTATGTCTCTCATATTCTTCTCATTCAATCAGATATATCTTTTATATAATCATTATAAATCTTCAAGCAATGTAATAATATACAAGTTTTAGATTATATTTAGGTTGGTGAGATGAAATGACATAAAAATTAAGAGCAGAGTCTTTGGGATCAGACCTGATTCAAATTCAAACTCTACCATGCAGTAGCTGGTGTTAGTAGCTACTATCAATGTTTTTGTTTGTTTTTGTTTCTTTTCTTTTGAGACAGAGTCTGGCTCTGTCACCCAGGCTGGAGTGCAGTGGTGCAATCATAGCTCACTGCAGAACTCCCAGGCCCAAGTGATCCTCCCACTTTAGCCTCCTGAATAGCTGGGGCTACAGGCATGCACCACCACACCCAGCTAATTTTTGTATTTTTTTGTAGAAATGGAGTCTCACTATGTTGCCCAGGCTGGTCTCGAACTCCTGGACTCAAGCAATCCTCCAGCTTCAGCCTCCCAAAGTGCCAGGATTACAGTCATGAGCCACCATGCAGCCACTATTGTCAATATGATTAAGAATTGAAAGCCATTCCAACCAGGTGCAGAGACATCCCTATTTGTCATTTGTCTACCATTGGAGCCCATATCCTTCATGATTTATTGCCTTGCTCCCCCCCTTCCTTACTCTGAAAAATTAGAATATTAATAGAAAGCAGATTTTAAAATCAGTTTTTATGTCACACAAACATTTACTAATGCTTTCAGCTCAGATATGCAGGAATATTTATGTAAAGAAAAACATAAGTTGAATAACTCTTACCAAGTTTTCCAAGAGTCTTGGATTCTTTTACCAAGAAAAACCTCACAGATAAAGAAACTTTTTTAAAAGTCTTGTGCTTTTTTGTTGAAATAAATTTCTTTCTCTAATTTTTGAGAGATAAATAGGTTATTGAAAAGTAAGCATTCACTAACAGAATGTGTTACACAGAAATTTATCACACATTTTAAGAGACGCATTACAATATATGCAAAAATCAAGACTGTGCTGTGTGGTTTTTAAGCATAGTGACAAGTAGATCAAATAAGGTCTATGATTTGTATTTGTTTTTGATATCTAAGCAAACTGTCTGGGATCAGTTGTGGGAGTAAAGCAAGACGTTTTTGAGGCCTCGCGATGTGCATGTGTGATAGACAGAGTAATATTTTGTTGTTTTTATATTTCAGAGATGCTTGCAGCTTGGGTGATACAAAACTCCCAGTGGGGCGATGTGTCTGCCTTCCTCATAAATGGACAAAAAGGAAGATATACAGTGTAATATCAGAACAAGCTTGACTTCAGATACTGCAACCTCCTGTTCTCTGAGAAGCGGAATGGAAAGAGAGTCGGGTGGGTTAGTGGCTTTCTTTCCATTCAGGATCAGATATCAGACAGAGTAGTCTAAGCCTTAGAAAAAGAAAATTTTGTTGACTTATCCATGACAGGTTTTTTAAAGGGTCACGAATTTTTTTGCATTCCTCCCATTAAGATATGGCTCTGGCTGGGTGCTGTGGCTCACACCTGTAATCCCAGCACTTTGGGAGGCTGAGGCAGGCGGATCACAAGGTCAGAAGATCGAGACCATCCTGGCCAACATGGTGAAACTCCATCTCTACTAAAAATACAAAATTTAGCTGGGTATGGTGGCGCATGCCTGTAATCCCAGCTACTCAGGAGGCTGAGGCAGGAGAATCGCTTGAACCAGGGAGGCGGAGGTGGCAGTGAGCCAAGATCGTGCCACTGCACTCCAACCTGGTGACAGAGTGAGACTCTGTCTCAAAAAAAAAAAAGATATGGCCCTATGCCCCTGCCTCTTGAATCTTGTATTGCTTGGACTCATAAAAGTATGGCAAAAGTGACCATATGTGACATCTGTGACAATCATATGTGACAAGTAGATCAAATAAAGCCTATGATTTGTATTTGTTTTAGACATCTAAGCAAACTGTCTGGGATCAGTTGGGGGGATAAAGCAAGACATTTTGGCACAAGTACAGTGTATCATCTTTGTGCATAAAATGGGCGCCCTTTTCCATCAGGTAGATGCAGCTCCTTCAGCCTCCATGTGCCCCTTCAGTCTCTCCATCACCACCACCACCACGTACAAGCCACACAACTGTACTCAGGTGCCCCAATTCAGTCCTTACCTCCATCCACCACCAGGCAAATACCTTCTTACTAGACTCTTCAATTCTCCAGGTGACCCACATCAATTATCAAGAAAACTCTATTTTCTGCCTGATTCCAGCCTACAGGTATTACCATGCGAGAGAATTTCTTCCTCACCTCTGTCCCATCTGAGGCTAGGACATAAAAGGCCATGCAGTGTCAACCTCTTCTGCTAGAATGCTCGGTCTAGGAGTCCTGAGCCACCATGTAATGAATCCAACTTCCATGAGATCCCCAGGCTGGTGAGGTCATGAAGTCAACAGTCCCAGCTCATCCCAGCGCCTGCTCACCTCCTCTGAGGCATCACACACATGAGTGAAGCCATGCTGGGTCCTCTAGACCAGCCCATTGAACATCTGAAATCTCTGAAAACCTCCAATGATGCCACGTGGAACCAAAGAGTCACCTAGATGAGCCCTGACCAAATTCCACACCCACACAATTTTGAGACATCATAAAATCACCATTGTTTTAAGTCACTAAGTTTTGGGGGTAGCAATAGACAAGCAATAGATAACTAGAAAACCATCTCTAGTCATTTGACCTAGAACTGTTTACCTCCCTTTTTCAAGGCTCAGACTTACAGGGATGACTGAACCCTCATATTTGACAATCTTATTTACATTTAAAATAAGATTCCTGTAGCATTTAAAGGGAAATTTTAAAATATTATGTCCCTTGAGATACAGAAAGGAAATTTAGGCTTGTCTGTGGATAGCGGAGGAGTGGGGTGGGCAGAAGGACAGTGGGGCTGAGGGCCTGTGGGAGAGGACAGGTACCAGAGGCTGAGTGGCAGCCAAGGGTGTGAGAGGTCAGGACAGGGGAGCCATGAGAAAAAAAAAAAATGGTGGGAATGAGGGCTCGGTGCGGGGTAGGAAGGGAGTTATGAAGTTTGTTTGTTTATTTTTATTTATTTATTTATTTTGTATGTGACAGCGTCCCACTCTGTTGCCCAGCCTGGAGTGCAGTGGCGTGATCTCAGTTCACTGCAGCCTCCGCCTCCCAGGTTCACCGATTCTCCTGTCTCAACCTCCCAAGTAGCTGGGAGTACAGGAGTGCACCACCACGCCTGGCTAATTTTTGCATTTTTAGTAGAGACAGCATTTCACCGTGTTGGCCAGGCTGGTCACAAACTCCTGACCTCAAGTCATCCGCCCACCTCAGCCTCCCAAAGTGCTGGGATTAGAGGTGTGAGCCACCACGCCCGGCCTTAAATGTAAAGTTTAAGTAGAAGAAAACTGGGCAGCAAGATGATAAGATAAAGAGTCAACATGGGAGAGAGAAGATGGCAGGCGACACAAAGGAAAGGCTGGAGGAACCTAAAGAAAGTATGCAGGAGGGGGCCAGGGCTAAGGTTTTTCCCTGCATCTTCCTGTGAACACTCAGCTCTTCTTCACTAGCCCAGGGCAGTGCCTTCTACACCAGAGCCTTGAGTAAATTAGAATAATGTTTCCCCACTGAGATGTAGTTGGGAAGAACAAGGCTTGACAACTACAGTGTACCTTTGTGCATAAAATAGGTGCCGCTTTCCATCAAGTAGATGCAGCTCCTTCAGCCCCCATGTGCCCCTTCAGTCTCTCCATCAGCATCTTTGTGCAGTCTACAAGTCACACAACTGTACTTAGTGGTCCTAATTCAGCCCCTATCTCCAACCACCACCAGGCAAGCACCCCCTTGCTGGACTCTTCAGTTCTCCAGGTGACCCATATCAATTCTCAAGAAAACTATTTTCTGCCTGATTCCAGCCTACAGGTATTATCATGTGAGACAATTTCTTCCTCCAATCTGTCTGAAAATCTAGCAGTTATATATTCCTGTGCATTAATAGAGAGCTACCCCATTCCCTGATTTGTTAGTGAGTCAGAATTGGGGGAGGAACCTCCCACTCTCAACTCTACCAGCAGTGAAAATCTGCAGAGATGTCATAGAAGACAGCTGGAGATTGGGGCAGAAAAGCCGCCAGTCAGAGATCTGGCTTTGGGAGGCAGACCACATCATGAAAACAAAGGATTCCTGTAGCATATTTAAAAAAAAAAAAAAAAAAAAAACCTCAGGCACCTAGAGTGAGCCATTCAATCCTTCCTTACCTCCTTCCTTTACCACGAACAAAACGAGATGAGTTAAATAGTTGCCAAAAATTTGATCACAAATTTTATTCTGTCCTTACCACCAAACATGTTTAAGCTTTCCATCCACCCCTTTCTAAACATATTGTCCTTGTGCCACTCCAAGTTGGCTTTATGCCAAAATGTAGAGAAAAAGAGAGACGCTTTGTAGTAGCAATGGGCCAAGATTAGATATGGCACATCCAAGAAAAAGAGTACACCAAGGAGTAATCTGTGTCTCACCTAATGGCCAGGCACAGCCTTATGAGATTGAGTCTAATAATGCAAGTCAAAATGTCAACATATCCCAGGAAGTAATAGGACAGATCTGAGCAGAGGTGTTGGTATTTTTATTGTAGTCCCTGGACTCTCTTCCTCTTCTGGAAATGCACATTCAGAGATGATTATGGTGCAGTCTAACTCCCCCAGGAACATATACAGCTCCTTTCTCAAGCTCTTCCCGGACTTTAGGCATTTTCTTCTTTAGATTTTCAAAAACAAAACAATAATTTTATTACGAAACAACTGAAACAAGAATAGCTCAGATTATCAGTAGCTGATAGGCAGGTTGGTTTTTATGTTTGTGTGTTTTGCCCACTTCCAAGGGCCTGAGTGTGATAATTACATATGGTTTGATGATGAAAATAAAGATGCTTTAGCTTAGATATTTGTTAGTGTTTTCCAGATTACCTTAGAATCCACAAGGAGTGGCCCACCTAAAACTGATTAAGGTCAGTAAATCTGACCTGTAAGAAGGTTCAGAAAGGGGATCAACATGAAAATAAACAGGAAAACTATCTTGTTTTATTCTGCTGCCCGCATTTGCTTGGGTTTCACATAGAGAAACAAGCAGCTGTCATAGTCAATCACCACACGGGTGAAATGGGAGGCACGAGTGGAGAAGGATTATTTTTCAGCCAGAGGCTGAGGGGATACTGGAGTAGGAATCAATCTGGATCAAAGAAGCAATAACAATGAAAATGCCCATTAACAGACTGTGAAAAGATGAAGAGTTGACTAAGGAAGAAACCCCTGGGAGACTGAAAACTTCATCAACTCAACCATGTAAATGACTGCATTTCCTATTAATCTCATCAAGTGAAAGAAGTTGTTAACCAAAAGGAAATGGGGCGGTTCTTCAAAGCCTGGGAAGCCCAGGGGACAGAATTTAGTGGCACTAGAGTAGTTCCCCTCACTGTTTCAATCCTAGCTGTTTCTCTTTGGGAAGGCTAGAAAGGAAACAAGAATTAACATTGCTCCATGTGCCTTTAATCCCAAAGGAAATAAGGACAGATTTAGGGTTATGCTCCTAGATTATGGAGGCTGCTCTATGTTATGATCATTTAACAGAGTTGATGCTACGTATTTATTAAGGAATGAATACAGTTGTGTAAAGATGAATGGATCTAGTCAGATAAGTGGTTCACCAGGCACCAAAGGTGCACGTAGTCATTGTGATAGGCAGAGGAATGTCCCCTCAAAGATGTCCAAGCCCTAATCCTTGGAATTTGTGAAAATGTTGCTTTACATAGGAAAAGGGACTTTGCAGGTGTGATTGGGTTGAAGACCTTGGGGTGGGAGTAGCCTGGGCAATCCAGGTGGGCTGAATCTCATCTTAGTGGTGATCCAGGTGGGCTGAATCTAATCTTAGGGATTTGTAAAAGTGGAGAAACTTTTCCTCTGAGTTCAGTCAGAGGGCTAAGTGATGACAGAAGATGGTTCTGAGAGACACATGTGGCTGGCTTTGAAGATGGATGAGGGAACCATTAGCTAAAGAATGTGGGCAGCTTCTAGGAGCTGGAAAAGCAAGGAGACTCCAGAAAGGAAGGCAGCCCTGATGACGCCTTGATTTTAGCTCATTGAGGCCTGTGTCAAGTTACTGACCTGTAGAATTTGTCAGGTAATATATTTGTGTTGTTTAAGCTACAAAATTTGTGGTAATTGGCTACAGAAGCAATAGAAAATGAATAGCCATGAAGGCTCATGTAGCCCTGACCTATCCTCCTGCCTTTTAATTCCCGAGCCCCTGCCTCCAGCCCTGCTCTGACCAGCACCTGTCTGCCTACCTGAGCTCTCTGCTAGCAACTGGCTCCTTTCTTCTTCCTCCTCCATTTCTAGCCTTTTGACCTGCATTCTTCTTTACTTTCTTTCTTTTTGTTTTTGTTTTGAGACAAAGTCTTGCTTTGCCACCCAGGCTGGAGCACAGTGGCACGATATCAACTCACTGCAACCTCCGCCTCCTGGGCTCAAGCAATTCGCCTGCCTCAGCCTCCCGGGTAGCTGGGATTACAGGTGTCCACCACCACGCCCGGCTAATTTTTTGTATTTTTGGTGGAGACAGGGTTTCACCATGTTGGCCAGGCTGGTCTCGAACTCCTGACCTTGAGTGATCCACCCACCTTGGCCTTTCAAAGTGCTAGGATTATAGGCATGAGCCACCGTGCCCAGCCTCTTCTTTGCTTTCAATGGGTCAGGTCCAAATCTCAGTTCCAGGCTCAAGTCCTACAAAAAGATTGCCTGGCCAACCCCTCCAGCCCTAGTTATTCTTAAACTCAGGGCCCTACTGCACTATCTTCATTGTACAGCTTTTCCTTGAAATCTTTGAGTCATTATTTCTGTCTCAGTGTGGGTGGGGTTGCACTGGGTATCATGTATAAGGTTTAAATGTCTCTCAGATGAAAGACTGTGACTCGGAGTTTACCAGGGAGCTGAAAGCTCGGAGTGGCCTCACCATATTCCCTTTACCTTTGTCCCCAGGGTGTGTATCTTCTCACAGGAGCCAGATCCCAAGATGTGTCCACCAAGGGCCCTGCCTCTGGAGGCAGAGATCTGCCTCTTAATCTCACTGTTTGATTCCCAGACTTCTCCAGATGATACTTTCTTTGGAGAATTTTAACAAGAGGCTGCTATGGTCTAGGCCCGCCGTTCCCTGCCTCCCTAGATCCCTGAATCCTGGATCCACTTGGAGATTTTGTCTGCAAATGGAAACTCTGGATCCAGCCCTGGCTAGGTGCCCAGGCTGTCATAATTTTAGTCCAGCTGGGGAAATTCCTTTGTGTTTGTTCCATGCTCTCATCTTTTTTCCATGGTCCTAGGAGGAGCGGAAGGGCCAGGAGACAGGCATTGCCGAGGTGCTGATCCTAAGCTGTTGGCTGCTTGGGTGTACCTAGGTCTTTATCCATTTCTTTATTCAGATCTTTTTCCTCAAAACAGAGGACATCTCATTATTCTAAGGAGCAACGTCAGTGCCTCAGAAGTCCCCAGACAGCTCCTTGGCTTCCTGTCACTCCCATAGAAAACACTTTGCTGGAGTCTAAGTTTTCCATCCAGTGTAAGCTCAGCTGTAAACATCACCAAGACATGAAGGACTTGGAGATGTGGATGAGAGAAAGAGCTGAAAACACTCATCCTTGAGAGAGAAGGGACAGAATCAGCACCTTTCCTCTCTGGTCTCCTGAGGGACTTATTTTCCACGTCCCAGCCCCACATCAATGCTGCTGCCCCTGGCTTTGTAGTGACACAGGGTAGGTGCTGAATTAGAAAATCAGCATAAGGACTGGCAGTGTTTTAGCTCACGCAGCAGTGCTACCTCTTCCCAGCTGTGCACAACGCCTCTGTCCACCCTTCCCAGCCGCAAGACACAACCCGAGGGAAAGAGACTGCATCTCTGATGTCACGCACATTACAGAGCGAAGCCACTAGGCAGGTGTCAACAGCTATGAATGCCTAAATGAGAGCAGCTTACAAAGAAGACACCAGGCTTGGAGGCTAAGGTGAGTGGGGGAAGTCTGTATGTCAGTCAGGATCTCATGAAATACAGACATTAGGACTGGGTTTGAATTTAGTCAGTGCTGGGGTAGATTTTAGACCTGCCGTTAAGGTTTGTCAGTGGCATGAGTGCAAGGCTTTTTATTTATTTATATTTATTTATTTATTTATTGTTTTTGAGATGGAGTCTACTTTGTCATCCAGGCTGGAGTGCATTGGCACGATCTCAGCTCACTGCAACCCCACATCCCAGGTTCAAGTGCTTCTCCTACCTCAGCCTCCCAAGTAGCTGGGATTTACAGGCGCCCACCACCATGCCCAGCTAATTTTTGTATTTTTAGTAGAGATGGGGTTTCACTGTATTGGCCAGGCTGGTCTTGAACTCCTGACCTTGTGATCCACTCGCCTCAGCCTCCCAAAGTGCTGGGATTACAAGTGCGAGCTACCACGCTCGGCCAGGTGCAAGGCTTTTGAAAATTAGAATGTCATTGCTGGGTGGCCAGGACACAGCCCCAGATGAAGCTTTTATGGGGCTGGAGAAAGGGCCAGAGTATATCTATATACAGCTTCACTCCTTCCACTCCTGACAGTTTGTGTTGTAAATACTTATGTTTGTTTGTGTTTGAAATGCTTTAAAGTACCCTTTTGGTGAATTGAAATTCCAAGAAACAGTGTAAAGCTGTAAAGATCTTCACACACATGCACATGTTGGCAACGAGAAGTGTAGAGAGACAATGGGCCAAAAAAATGTGAGTTCTATTGATAGTCGTAACAATAAGAACAGTGATAACAATAACAACAACGATTTGTTGGCTAGTATGTGCCAGTCACTGCACTAAGTAGTTTACTTATTTGATTTTATAATCACCATAGAGGCTAAGTACCAGTAATACCTTTATTTTATAGCTGAGAAAACGGGCTCAGAGAGAGTAAGTAACAAAGAAGAGCAGATTTATGGCCCGTGACAAGCAAGTCTAGAGCCAGAATTCAAACACAGGAGGCCAACTCCATAGCTTACGCTTTGCACCACGAGGGGAGGGGAAGTGCAGTGGAGACAGCAAAGCAGCGCCCTTGGGTAGACCGCTGATGTCCTTGGGAAACCTGATGACTGTGTGTGTCCCGGGAGAGCAGTCACTTGGATTTCCGGGCCTCACTCCCTGACCTCCTGCACCTTTTCTGCTCTCCATCTTTGCAAACACGAAGCAGAGGCCCACTCTAAAAGACACTAATTTCTGGACTCAAAACTCTGACTTTCACTAATTTCATGATCACAGCCGGAGAAATGTGCACAAGTGAGGATCCTCAGAGAGGCAGCTCAGAAAGGTTCGCAGGGAGCCTTTAAACAGGGTCTTGGGGCACAATCTCTGGTGTGACACAGATGGATCAGCCTACGTTCGGGGGCTTCTGGGTCACGTGCACTAATGCTCTCTCTCCCTCCTCTCTTTTTTTCTGTGTTCCTCCCCTTTCTGTATTTCTCTATTTCTCCCTCTCTCATATTTGAATTTTTTTTCTGTTCTTTCTCTGTTCCTCTGTTGTTTTCTTCCTGAATGTCAATGTCTGTTGCCATGTGGTCTTCCTTAATCCACTTCTCTGTTTTTCTTTCTTCTTCTTCTTCTTTTTTTTTTTCTTTTTTGAGATGGAGTCTTGCTCTGTCATGCTGGGTGGAGTGCAGTGGCACGATTTCGGCTCACTGCAACTTCCACCTCCCAGGCTCAAGCAATTCTCGTGCCTCAGCTTTGCAGGTAGCTGAGATTACAGGTGCCTGCACCTGGCTTATTTTTGTATTTTTAGTAGAGACAGGGTTTCACCATGTTGGCCAGGCTGGGCTTGAACTCCTGACCTCAGGTGATCCTCCCACCTCAGCCTCCCAAAGTGCTGAGATTACAGGCATGAGCCACCATCCCCAGCCTTCTCTCTTCTTAAAAATGGCTTTCTATGTCTTTCCCTTCACTGATACCCTCACTCTGTTTCTCTATGACTCTCCTATTCCATTTTGTTATCTTGATTGCTTTTTCTTTCTGCTCTTCTGTTTATCACCCGCTGGCTACTTGCCTTTCTCTCTCTATTCTCTGTCTCTGTCCCTGTTTCTTCTGTTTCAAGGTCAGTGGTTCTCTGTCTCTATCTCTCTGTTTCTGCCTCTCCATCTGTCTTTTGTTTCCCTTGCATGCAGGGCCCTAGCCTGTGGATCATGGCAAATTTGAGTCAGCCCTCCGAATTTGTCCTCTCAGGCTTCTCCTCCTTCGGTGAGCTGCAGGCTCTTCTGTTTGGCCCCTTCCTCATGCTTTATCTTCTCGCCTTCATGGGAAACACCATCATTATAGTTATGGTCATAGCTGACACCCACCTACATACACCCATGTACTTCTTCCTGGGCAATTTTTCCCTGCTGGAGATCTTGGTAACCATGACTGCAGTGCCCAGGATGCTCTCAGACCTGCTGGTCCCCCACAAAGTCATTACCTTCACTGGCTGCATGGTCCAGTTCTACTTCTACTTTTCCCTGGGTTCCGCCTCCTTCCTCATCCTGACAGACATGGCCCTTGACCGCTTTGTGGCCATCTGCCACCCACTGCGCTATGGCACTCTGATGAGCAGGGCTGTGTGTGTCCAGCTGGCTGGGGCTGCCTGGTCAGCTCCTTTCCTAGCCATGGTACCTACTGTCCTCTCCCGAGTTCATCTTGATTATTGCCATGGCAACATCATTAGCCACTTCTTCTGTGATAGCGCACCTCTCCTGCAGTTGTCCTGCTCTGACACTCGCCTATTGGAATTCTGGGACTTTCTGATGGCCTTGGCCTTTGTCCTCAGCTCCTTCCTGGTGACCCTCATCTCCTATGGCTACATAATGACCACCGTGCTGCGGATCCCGTCTGCCAGCAGCCGCCGGAAGACTTTCTCCACCTGCGGGTCTCACCTCACACTGGTCTTCATTGGCTACAGTAGTACTATCTTTCTGTATGTCAGGCCTGGCAAAGCTCACTCTGTGCAAGTCAGGAAGGTCGTGGCCTTGGTGACTTCAGTTCTCACCCCCTTCCTCAATCCCTTTATCCTTACCTTCCGCAATGAGACAGTTAAAACAGTGCTACAGGGGCAGATGCAGAGGCTGAAAGGCCTTTGCAAGGCACAATGATGAGCCTGGGGCCCGGGGGGACCTGGCCTGCCTCCATCGAGCAGTTCTGTGGGGAGGGAGACCTCCAGTGAGTGGGAAGACCACTGTTGAGTTTCTTTAGTTTTTTTCCTCTGAGCAATAACTACAGTGAGCCCTCAGTGCTGCACTGTCTGGCCCAAAGCTCTTATGGGCCACCATGGAAGTGTTCCCTACATCCCCTGGCAGCCATAAGAACCCTGAGAGTACCCAGAGCTTTCAATAAAGGGAAGTGCATGTGCTTTGCATTTGAGGAAGAGTAGCCAAGAAGTGCTCTCTGATCAAGAGGTAGTATCCAGTCCCAGTATGTGTACATGGATGTGTATGTGTGTACATATGTGTGCATGTGTGTGCATGTTCGGGGCGTGCTTCTCTATCACAGTATGCACCATTGCTGAGTGTATGCACCATAAGTGCTTGGGCTACATGGGATCAAGGGAAAAAGCAAAACTTACCAAAAACAAATTGATTGTTTTTCAACGTGTGTGTGAGTGTTGCGGGGAGGGCTGGGTCCTTATATGATTATTCATCCATTCATTCATCTCATCAATATTGAGTAGGCTGTGTATGTCAGGCACTGTAACAGGTAGAGGCTAAGAAGGTAAAAAAGGCATATATGGTTCTTCGCCTGACAAAGCTCTTGGCCTAAGGAAGGAAAGAGTGATAAATAGCTGTTTCCAGCACAGTGGGGAAAGTGCAACAGTGGATTCACGGAAGGTTTTATGAGCATACAGGAGAGCAACACTGAGACCAGGCAGGGGCTGAATGACGGCTTCCTGATGAGATGACACCTGAGTAGCACATTGACTATAAGGTGGACACTGTGAGAGTGCAATTCATCAGGTACCTTTGCATCAGAGAAAGATGAAACAGAGGGAAATTAAAACAAGACAAATCTCCACTAGTGAGGAATTATGTGGTTTCCAGAGAGGAAATATTCAGAGTTTTAGAAAGATAAAATAAACTTTGCTCCTGTATGATTAGAAACATTCATTTGCCTAAAGGCAAGGGATTGTAATAAACTTAGTCAATTCATTTATTCAGTCATTATATATCCTATTTTACACACATACGTATTATATTGTACATTACATAAAATAAGGACATTATATTACATTCACATACGTGTGGGTATAAAATTCTTGAAAGTCTATTATGTCCCATGCAGCCTTTGGAGTTAAACATCAGCTCCACTGTCCTCCCTCCTCCAACTATAGCCGGAAATTTAAAAAATCTTCCAGTTACTTTGACCTCAGGATCATGGTGTTCCCTTAGCTTTCTCCTACGTGAAATTTTCTAAAGTATCCCCAGTTTAAGTTGTTCTGACACATTGTTTCTGTAAATATACTTTAATTTACCAAACTCTATTTCCCAATTTGTGATATATAAACTACAATCAGGAGTTTATTCATAACTACACTTACTTGAAAACAATAAAACTACTAATTTATCACAAATGTCGAGCATTTAAAAAATCCACTATGTGGAAATGAATGAGGTAGGCTCATTTGGAGCTTGGGAGATGCAGCTTGCTTGCCAGCCCGTTGGATCTCCTTGTGACCTCCTCTTATCCCAAGCTAACTCCTTCCTAAACGAGGCACCCCTTTCTCTGGCTTTCTCTGGCTTTCGGAAAGTGTCTTTCTTTCTTGCTGAGATACCCCTCAGCCAAGTTTTACATTCCTAGTTTCAGTTTCTGGACCAAAATTTTGCTAGTTCTTTAATTACATAACAGAGCAATGACTCTGGTGTTTGCAATTGCTGTTGAATGAATTGATGTTGTTTTCCTCTGTTTATTCTCTGCTTGCTACCTAGAAAAGTATGTATTTGTAAAGTAAATGAAAGAAGGATGAGTAAATTAAGAATAATTCTACTAACAATATCTTACTTTTGCATACTTTTCATACTTTACGAACCACTTTTACATATATTTTCCATTTGGTTTTTACCCTTATAGTAATTCAATTAAATAAAGATTCACTGATCACCCATCATGAATAAAACACTCCACTCAGCAGTGGCTGTTAAAGACGAAAGAAATGTGGAGTCTGACCTCAAGGGGTTCCCTGTACTGAGAGAAATTTAAAAATGTGGTTAATTTCAATAAGGTGTTTTCCTATGGAGTGTATGAGAGCTCAGAAGGAAAATTTCTGATTCTGAAACTGCAGCAAGTAGTGTTCCTGGCCCGCTTTAGTGGGAAAGGGAAACATGGTTGAGAGGAAGAATGAGTTGGTCAAAGAGATGGCAGAACTGACAGCAGGATCTGGTTCTTCAGACCTTTTTTTTCCATCTCCCCATCTTTGGAATTTTCTTCTTCCATCTGAATTAAAAGTTGGGTTAATTCACAGTTGGAACCTCCAGGATCTGAAGCTGCTGTTTTGCCTCCTCTAGACCCTTATTGAACACGTATCTATTAAGTTTCTACAAGTTTGTAGACTTGTAATGGCAACAATTCTAGTAACCCTTTCCTCACAGTAATTGCACATTTAGTATCCATCACTTGAAAGAAACACATATTGGCAGAAAGCAAGTATAGATTCAATGTTACTTTTAAAGATTTGTGTTTCAATATCATAGGCATAGAAGCAACCCAGATGCCCATCAATGGTGGACTGGATAAAGAAAATGTGGTACATATACACCATGGAAGACTACGCAGCCATAAAAAACAGTGAGGTCAGGTCCTTTGCAGCAACTCAGATAGAGCTGGAAGTCATTATCCTAAGCAAATTAAGAGAGAAACAGAAAACCAAATACCACATCTTCTCTTATAAATGGGAGCTAAACACTGAGTATACATGGACACAAATGAGGGTATAGTAGACACTGGGACCTATTCGAGGGTGGAGGGAGGGAGGAGGGTGAGGACTGAAAAACTATCTATCAGATATTATGCTAATTGCTTTGATGACAAAGTTATCTGTACACCAAACCCCAGCAATGTGCAATTTACCCGGGTGATAAACTTGCACATGTACCCCTTGAACCCAAAATAAATGTTGGAAAGAAGGAAAAAAAGATTACTATTTTATTGATCACAATTGGTTCTATGAGCATTTGAAGTATATAGCACATAATACCTATATGGGTAAGATATTTTTATTTTGAATAAATATTTTGATTCTGTTCATATACAACGTTAATTATACAATGGATTCACAGTCCCTTTGCTATGATACCATTTTCCCTGGGAGGTGAGAACAGTTGATGTGGTTTTTTGTCTATGTAAGGTCATTGGATGTAGATGCACTGATGGCAACAGCCTTTTCACTTCATAGAAGTGGCTTACACTGTAACCTAATTTCCGGGTGGTAGGAGGGCAAGGTTGCTTTCAACACCTAGAACTAATTTAAGTGTAGGCAAAATCATGGCAGGATTTCATGAAACTAAAATGTTTTCCTTGGCCCCAAATATCTTCCCACCCACCCTTCACTTGTCTGGCATCCTAGCTCTAAATGGCTAACCCAAGAATCCATCCTCACACATGTAAATCCCAGTGGGAAGCCAAAAAGTGGATTTATTTCTTCTAGTTGGGAGGATTAGAGAGCAAGAAACCGAGGGTATGAAAGTTTTCGAGGAAGGAAGACAAAGGTGTATAATCACTTTCCAAAGGAAAGTCAGGCCTGGATCTTGCGGTGGTTGGTAGTAACATCAAGACCCTGCACGGGTGGGATTTTAGGAGTTTGGTGAGGTGAAAAACCCTCTGGGTCAAACTAAGAAAAGGTCAGTGTTGCCTATAGTGGACTAGATTCCTATGGGTCTGATTCACTAATTCTTTCAGCACTAGGTTTTCTGATGTACATATGTTTCTTCAACAATGCCTGACAGGTACTGAGGAATGGTGGTCGTGGCTCAGTGGTCTGCTGGTAAATGTTTAGCCCCAGCTCTCCATTTGCTGAATTCTAGCATTTGCCAGCTTCCTGCTGTCAATATTTTCACCATGTCCAATTTTAAGCTACCAAGATGACATCTGAAGTTGGAGTTAGGGAAAGATGCCCCGCTGCATCGCCCCATATAGTATTTCTACCACACTGAGACACGTGGCCTAAATAACCTCAGTCTCATGGACAAAAGTACAATGTAGCAAAGCAACGAGGAATTTTTAATATGAATCACCTTTGTTTTAGCATAACTTATTTGATTATGAGTTTCTGTTATCTACTTTTTTTTTTTTTATCATGGCTGTGTTTAATTCCTGCCAATTTAATGGTCGATTTCCAGGCATTTCCATACATCCTCTGAAATCTAGGCAGAGGTTCCCAAAGCTTAACTCCTGTCCTCTGCACACCACGTGGAAGCTGCCAATGCTTGGGGCTTGCACCCTCTGAAGCAAAGACCTGAGCTGTACCTTTTTTCCTTTTAGCCACGACTAGAGCTGGAGTGGCTGGGACATAGGGCACCAAGTCCTGAGGCCGCACAGAGCAGTGGGGCCCTGGGCCTGGCCCACGAACTATTTTTCCCTCCTAGGCCCCTGGGCCTGTGATGAGAGGGGCTGTTGTGAAGGTCTCTGACATCCCCTGGAAACATTTTCCCCATTGCCTTGGCTACCAGCATTCGGGTCCTCATCTCCAGCTGAGACCACCTCAGCCTGGACTTCATAGTCTATATCACTATCAGCATTTTGGTCAAAACCATCCAACAAGTCTCTAGGAAGTTTCAAACTTTCCCATACCTTCCAGTCTTCTTCTGAGCCCTCCAAGCCATTCCAGCCTCTGCCAGTTAGCCAATTCTAAAGTCCTTTCCACAATCTCAGGAACCTTGTAGCAATGCCCCACTATGGGTTCTCCAGGGGGCTCCAGAACATCACTAGCATCCTACCTCTGGGTTTCCCTTAGATCCTGCTCCCCAGTCAACGCTGCATTGCTGTCATTCTCCTTCCCTTGAGTTAGACACCTGCCAAGTCCTATGGAGGTAAAGCTCATGGCATTGCCCTTATAAGGGAACTCATGAATTATTTTATCTGATAGACACAGGATCCTCCATATATGAGGGGACCTGGCTTCTTCACTAGCAGCTGGGAAGCTCATCACTCACATTTGTGTTTCTGCCACTTCTCTTACTCAGTGGACAACTCACCCAGAAGTTCTTGGGTTACCCAGCCCTGGGGGTGAGTCCAAAGGACTGTATATGAGGCCCTTGTCCTTGTCATGGAGGAAGTTGGCTGTGATCTAAGGAGAGGGGACACCACAGATTTCCTTCCTTCTCCTTCACAGACACAGAAGGCAGATCCCCCCATTCTCAGTCTCATCCCCATGCCTCCCTTTTGTTGGAGGACCTGAGCAAACCAACCTTAAAGGGGTATAACACTTGACTAATTCAGCTGCTGGCAGAGAGGGAAATCAAGTATTTCAGAAAAGCTGAGCTCTCTGAACTTACTTAGGTTATTTGCAAAATTAAAGGCAATACAGTTTCAGCACTGAAGGTAAATAGCACCTTTGGTGACTACAATATGATTGCTCTAGGCAAGCAGAGATTTCTACACTGATGTACACACTGAAGTTTGCTGTAATCAAATATGGCCTGATATTTCAGTGAGTGGAGCATCTTGCAGAGGACACTTACAGGTCCACTGGGGGACTTGGGTCTGATTACTGATGATGCCCATGGCCAGTCTCCAGAAACCCACTCATTAATCCCGTCTTTTTAGGCTTTGGTTGTCTACACAATATACCATTTTATGTCTATGTTATTTTACACACTCAGTTGCCTCTCTCAGGAATTCACTTTTCCTCTTCTCAGCCTATAAAACTGTTCTTTGGACCTCAAAAAGTCATTTCAATTTAACTTTTAACTTAATCAAAAGAAATGGGGCATTCCCTGAGAGCTTTGCCTTCAGGAACTCAGGACTCATCCTTATGTCAAATTTCCTGAGGTTTCAAACACTGAGGTTTGACATAAGCATTTCTTCTGAAGATTTAGAACCATGCAGTGAAGAAAGGGGCTTCCTCCCACAGTTTGGAATGGTCCATCTCTGGACTTGGTTCAATGTAGTTTTGTCTATATGTGGGTTCTGAGCTCCTTATGTTAGGTGTCGTGCCTTACAAATCTTTGTTTTTCCTGTACCTAGAATATAGTAGGTGTTCAATAAATGCTAGCTGTCATTAATCATGAGGTTTATATGAATTTGGAATATGAGTTAGCATGATAACCTAAACACGGAATGCCATCTTAGTTGATGGTAAGAAATATAGTCAACAGAGCAAGAGAAAAGGTTTCTCACTGCTCTACATCTCAGTTAGTTGTCTAAACTAGTACCACAATCAGTTCCAAGATGTGCCTAACAGGAACCAAACAAAGCAATATGGAAGGCAAGAGTTCTAGAAACGGTTTGACGCAACCTCCTATTTGTAAACCTGAATATTTTGGAGGGGAATACGTAGATATCTTTGCTTACCTGCTAGTATGCCTGCATAACTGAAAAAGGCAGAACTGAGACAATGGGTGAAGGTTAGAGGAAGTCATATTGAGGTTTGACATAAGGATTTCTTCTTAAAATCTAGAACCATGCAGTGAAGAAAGGGGCTGCCTCCCACAGCTGGGCATGCTCCATCCCTGGACTTGGTTCAAGCAGAGTCCCTAAGCCAGTCTGTTCAGTGTGTTGCAGTGAGGATGCCTGCACCGAGACAGAGGGAGGTAGGCCTACATGACCTACTCCCTTGCAATTCCATGAGGCTGTGTTTTACTTACATCATGTCTTAAACCTGGGGAGCCTTTTATAACAGCTACTTTGATTTGGAACCAGAATCCCAAGATTCCTCCCAGCAAGTTGCAAGATTTTTTTAAAATTATTTTTTCTTTTCTATCTATCCAGGAGTCTCATTTGACATTATGCACATTGACGACCCTGCCACATTAAGACAAATGTCTGGAACCAATATATCTAGACATCTCTAGGTCATGTCCACATAGAATTCTAACAGTGAGTCAGAGGCTGGGCCATTGATTGAAGTCACTCAAGAAGTTTAAAGTCAGACTAGGATGAGAGTCTTCAGGGTCTTTATCCTGGTTACTACTGTCTCTGGAAATGGGACCTGGGATAAAGGTCACCAAGGAAAGATGGCTCCAATAATAGCAAATGTGTCCCCAAATTCCCTCTTCCAATGCCTTTCACATTGTTGAGATTGGAACAAGGGCTTTCTTATACAATTTTCTGTTTGAAAATTCTACCAGCAAATTGTTTAGATCAGCGTTACTCAGATATTAATGTGCATAGGAATCACCTGGGGATCCTGCAAAAATGCAGATTCTGATTTAGGAGGTATCAGGTGGGACCTGAGATTCTGCATCTCCAATAAGCTCCCAGGAGATGCCAGTGCTGTTTCAAGCATCACACTTTGAAGAGCAAAGAACCACAGGCAAGGCTGTGGGGCAAGTCAGGTTGCGTGATGCTAGATTCCCTGCGGTGATTGCTGTGAAGGCCCAAGGCTAGTCATACCTTCCCCAAAACTGACCAGAGACACCACTTCCAAGGAAATCCTATGAAAAACAGGCATAGCCTGCTACAGGCTATTGATTATTTTTAGTTTTTTAAGAGGGGAATGTGCAGAGAAAAGAGAGTAGCAGGAAGGAGTCCCTGGGGAGGACACTGAGTGACTCCTGTGCTGATTATTTTAGGAGGAGAAGCTGAGGAAAAGTATCTGCATCTCAGAAGGAGGTAATTACTTTCCACTTAGCTCTTCAGTTTTTCAGGAAGTTTGCAAGGAGGGCAAGTAATTAGTCTCTTGAGAGGTGAAAGAGACAAGTTCTCAGGATGAAAAACTTCTCCCTACTGGTCTTTACAGCAGAATCAGAAGTATCTGTCCACTTTGGCAAGGCCCACAAATGCAAAAATGTACTGTAGTGGTTGAAAATATATATATATATATGTTAGAGATCACTATCGCCTGTTTTTCATTGGCTACAAATAACCCATCTCTGAAGTCACTTCCACCCTTGACTGCAAGGACTCTGCACTCTTGAATTTCTCCTACCATCCTGGGTTCCCTCGTCTGCCTCCTTCTCTAGCTCCCTGTCTTTCTGCCATTTTCTAAACATGGATGTCCCCATATTTCTTTTCTTTTCTTTGTTTTAAAAAAATCTCTATTTTCTCCTTCAGAAATCTCACCTACTTTAACCAAAGCAATCTTTAAAATGTAAATGAATTTCAAATCTGGATTTTGTCCTCCTCTGAGTCCCAGCCCACATCTCTAACCACTAGATTGACCACCACCACACATTCAACACATCTAAAGATACACAGATAGTCCTCCCCTCCCACAAAGGCCATGTTTATGGCTCCCAATTCCGCAGTCATCTAGGCTGGAAACTGGAAGAATCTAGCCTTCCTTCGTTTATCCATAGCCACCACCCAAGTTCAAGGATCTGTTTCCTCTTAACCATTGCAATAACATTCTTAATTTTTTTTATTGGTAGATTGCTCAATCACCAACCTATCCATGCACTGTACTGCTATTATATTTTATTTTCTTAAGTTATTGTGTCAATCAACTGTTTTTAATAATCCGTAACAAGGCTGGGCGTGATGGCTCCCACCTGTAATCCCAGCATATCGGGAGGCTGAGGCGGACAGATCATATGAGGTCGGGACTTTGAGACCATCGTGGCCAACTTGAAGAAACCCCATCTCTACTAAAAATACAAAACCAGCCGAGTGTGGTGGCATGCACCTGTAATCCCAGCTACCCAGGAGGCTGAGGCAGGAGAATCGCTTGAATCTAGGAGGTGGAGGTTGCAGTGAGCTGAGATCATGCCATTGCACTCCAGCCTGGGCAACAAGAGTGACACTCTATCTCAAAAATAAATAAATAAAAATAATCCTTAACAACGAGATTTCATTTATAATTACTTTCAAAATCAATCAAACTAGCTAGCCATCTATCTTCATCCAGAAAAGAGTAAAAGATGCATTTTAAATATTAACAATGGCTATATCTGGATATGCGTTATAGGAATTTACTTTTTAAAAATCTTGTATTGAAATTATATATATTTAAACTGTTGTATTAGTCTGTTCTCATGCTGCTATAAGGACACACCCAAGACTGGGTAATTTATAAAGAAAACAGGTTTAATTGACTCACAGTTTGGCATGGCTGGGGAGGCTTCAGGAAACCTATGATCATGGCAGAAGGGGGAAGGGGGAGCAAACACATCCTTCTTCACATGGCAGCAGCAAGGAGAAGTGCAGAGCACAGGAGTGAAAAAGCCCCCTATAAAACTATCAGATCTCATGAGAACTCACTCTCTATCACGAGAACAGCATGGAGGTAACCGCCCCCATGATTCAATTACCTCCCATTGGGTCCCTCCCACAACATGTGGGGATTATGGGAACTATAATTCAAGATGCGATTTGCGTGGGGACACAGCCAAACCATATGAAATGTATATCATGCGGTTTGGATATAAATACACATAGTAAACTTATTACTACAGTCAAGCCAATTAATCTATCCATCTCTTTATATAGTTACCATTTTTCATGTGTAGTGAGATGACCTAAGAGCTACCCTCTTAGCAAATGTCAAGTATACAATAGAGTATCATTACCTGTAATCCCCATGCTGAACATTAGATCACTAGAACTTATTCTTCCTACCCAACTGAAACCTTGTACCCTCTGTTTTTCTATAGTACACATTCATTTCCAAATTCTCTTCATTTAAATTTGAATTCTCTTCATATATTATTTTAGTGATCAAAAAAAATTAACAACAACAATCTCTTCCTTTTTCAGTCAAATCAAGCACAGATTCTCCCTGGCAACTCCTGCCCTACATGACTCTGCCCATTCACCACCCTTCATAGCTTCACCCCCACCTCCTTGTTATACACTTTTTGCTACCACCAGACTGAACCCTTGCTATTCTCCACAAGTTAATTCCACTTTGCTTTCACACACTTCCCTTTTTATTCCTGTGCTTAGAATACTTCGTTCTGCCATCTTTGCCTGGAAAATTCTTAATCACCCACCAGGCACTATCTCAAATGTCCCCTTGTTTATGAAGCTTCATCCCCTATCCAGATGTGAAGTCACCCTGCCTGGAGTTCCCAATCAGGAAAGTTAACATGATCTGCCTTGCATTATAATTGTGTACCAGTCAGATTCCAAATCCTGGATTCCTAGCTTCTCGGTGTCAGGGATCTTTTTTCATCTTTATAACCCTCAGAATGCCAAGCAACATTTCTTACACAGTGTAACTACTCATTACATTTTGGTTAAACAGGCCCGGTGCAATGGCTCACACCTGTGATCCCAGCACTTTGGGAGGCAGATGTGGGAGGATTGCCTGAGGCCAGGAGTTTAAGACCCAGCCTGGGCAACATAGAGAGACCCTATCTCTACAAAAATAAAAAAGTTAGCCTGGTGTGGTGCTGAATGCCTGTAGTCTGAGCTACTTGGGAGGCTGAAGTGGGAGCATCACTTGGGTCCAGGAGGTGGAGGCTGCAGTAAACTGTGATTACAACACTGCACTACAGCCTGGGCCACAGAGGAAGATTCTCTCTCAAAATTATAATAATTTTGGTTGAACAAATGAATGAGCACATATGTTGGGTTTTCATTTCTAGTCCTGCGAAAGAAAGTTTTGCCAAATGGAAACTCATATTTTCTTTAATGATGATGTGTATGTGTAATGCAGACTTTAACAAAATGTAATGGGGCAATCACAACCCCACAGTTTCTTATCAGAAAGCTAAAATGAGACCAGTACCAGCAAGGCAGCATCCTGGAATCAAGCACGCTATTATTTCTGCAGCAAAGTACACACATATTCACACTCAATGACATAAAGGCAGAAATGGCCTCATGTTTAGTTCAGAACAAGTTAGGCCATCTAAGTGCTTTGACTCAACATTTAAGAAAGAACTTTCAGCATTCAAAGCATTTTGATTACAGAATTGTGGATAAAGGGTTGGGAATGGGTAGACCCCATCCACTGAGGGCCCACCATGCACTGGCTCCCATGCCACAATGATGCTGTGAAATCGTTACCAACTTCATATCATAGATGATAAAAACTGAGGCTTGGAATGTTTAAGGATCTTAATCCCAAGTCATACGGTCAATAAATGTTGAGTTGTGATTTGAATCTAGAGTTTTCTAACTCCAATATCAATTTGTTTGTAGTAATCAAAACTTCAAGTATGTGGAATCTGCAAAGTGTTGAATCAAACACAGTGCCATAGCAATCTCTGAACACAGGACTCAAAGCTCATTGCTTATATACATGAATAAAAATGCTTATAGCTACAAAAAAAGCTGTTTAATACATGGCAAATGAATGAATGTATTAAAGTCTCACAATCAGCTGTGGACTATCAGTGATAGGTAGGAGATGGGGAGGTGTCCCTTTCCCAGCAGAAAGATCTAACTTGAGTCTCAAATGCTATTGTAAGACTGGTTAGAGGTGCTCCAAACAGGGTCAGCCCTCAGCCCTCCATCTCTTATTGGGAATCCATGACAATCCAGAAATCCAGGAAGCTGCTGTTCCTCCAATTACCACTTCCCAGACTGTGACCTCACCCTTTTCAGCTCCCATATTGATGTCCTTCATATTCTTCAGCTGTTATAAATTCCCAAGCCAGAATGAGAAGTTCAACAACTCATGGGCCTATTTTGTGTTTTATTTGCCACCTGCCACTCAGAAAGCAACATCTTTCTACCAGGTTTCAGAGACATCACGTCTTGAGGCTCTCCAATCTAAAACATCTCAAGTCTTGGAATCAGAGGTCAAAGGGGGATTCTAAGATAACCTTTGAGTCAGGAGTACCCCAGTTCATGTGGCAGGCTTAGCTTCATACCACGCCAGCTGGCCTCCTTTTCAAACTGGCCTCCACCATAGCCCCCATTTTTGTGTCCTCGCCCTTCACCCCTCATCCCAAACCCTCTTGCATTGCTCTTCCCAACCTCTGTCCAGCCACTTAAACTTTTTACCCTTAGTTTGTTTTTTCCCTGTTCAAGATCTCACCTCTCCTCTCAGGTTTGATGACTGATGCTCCTCTCTTCATACAAAATTCATGCCAGTCACTTCCTCATGAAGCTTCAAGACTCTGAGTCACAACACGCCCCCCAACCCCTTCCAATTCAGCAAGCCTCAGGACAAGTCCCTGGAGTATGTCTTAGGACCTTTTGTGCTTGTTCAAAAGTTTCACATTCCAAGTTTTTATTTTAGAAAACTCATTGCTAGTTACAAGTGAAGTTAACATAGGTAAAGTGTAACTTGAATGTCAAATAGACTTTTTTCTGCATCAGAGTCTTTGACAGAATAGGTTTCCCTCAGTGCAGGCTCTCCTTGCTACAGAACAGATCCTCCCCTCCCTCAGGCCCAGGAGTCCTGCATTCCCAAGATTCAGGCAAACTCAACTTGTCCAACCAGTAGACCATACAGTGCTCAATCAAAACAGGCCAAGCACAGCCTTGGCTGTTACAGAGTGGCCTAGTCAAGGCTGTGTTTAGTTCTTTAGCATATGCTTTGGACAGCATCCCACATTAACTGTACTTGCAGCCTGGACTCCCCAGAGGGCCCTCAGCTCCCCTCATTCATTCCTGTTAAGGATCCTTGCTGATAAGAGATCCTGTTTATCTTTCTAAGTCCTTCATGTAGGTTTTGCAGTTCACAGCTCTGTTAAAATGCCAGCTAGCAGAGAGCTTCCACATCCCCATATAATATAATAATCCTCCAGAGACTTGGAAGATTTGAATGTTCTCTCCTGATGGTGTATCTTTCTCCCTCTCCACATTAACTCTCTCAGTCCTCCTAGCTGAACTATCCTTGTGCCTTTTGACTCCTGAAACAATGTTTCTGCTCCAGAAAATGACCGTTTTTGACCCATTGAGAATGCAGAGGTGGTAGCAGTACGGTCACCCTGGTTCTTTGTGGCAGTGATGTCCATCATCAGTGTCCTGGGGGCATGCCGAGCTCCTCAGTGATGGAAAAAGCAGGGTGAGGAATGAGAAAGAGGAGAGCAAGGAAAGTACCTGAACAACCCTCACTGTTGGCAGGTCTTTGCAAGGGGCAGGTGGCCAGGGGAGGACATAGAGGTAAACAGCTCCCTGAGGCTAGCAGGCCAGCTAGCAGCAATAATTAAAAGCAATAAATGGTGCAAGAGCACCATGCACTAAGCAGACAAAGATCTAGGGAGGCTCAAATAGAAAAGAGACACTGCAGGACTAGACCTAGGCTGAGCTTTCCCAGCCCCAGCCTCAGGAAGGGACCAAAGAAGTGGGTGGGACAGAGCTCCTTAGCTTCTTCCCCAGGGGGAGTGCAAAATGGGACCAATGCAGGGGGTGGAGTCCTGTCATGATGGAATGCAATGCTGCACCTAATGTCAGCAGTAGCACAGTGAGCAGGAGGAAATAAGCAACTCAATCATGCATTCACTCACTCACTCATTCATTCGGAAAGTCATGGACAATACCAAATACTGCTGGTGCTCTAGGAATGCAGTGCTAAAAACAGTCCTGGGTTTTACCATTCAATTGCAAAAACAGACAGTAAGTAAGTTTAAAACAACAAACTGTGATAGGTGCAATGAAAGGGGCATGACAGAAAGGCAGGGAAGGGGAGGGGGACTCAACCGTGTCAGGTCACACCCTACCATTCAGGTCCAAATGCAGGACCTGGAGCTCAGACCCTGTGGATAACAGGGCCAGTGTAATGGGATGAATGGGGCAAAGAGGTTCCTCTCAAACTCCCTGCAGGCACCGTTCCAATCTGGGTCCTCTGGGGCAGCCCACAGGAAAGAGCAACAACGCGACCCCAGGATGGAGATGCTCCACTCTGCCTGGTGTGCTCTCTTTACCTCCTTCCTCCTGCTATTCAGGCACTCCCAGTGGGAGACCTGGAACTGAAAGGGATTCAGAAAGATGGAAGTTTCCCACCCTCTTCAGTGCTGACAGTGTGCCCCAGCAGGGTCTGGAATAGGAGCATGATGGTGGTTCCCAGGGAGCAGTTGCCTCTACTAGGGACTTGGCCACATCCCAGGACTATCCTCAGTTTGGGGAATGTGAGCTCCTGGGAGCAGGCAGCAACTGGGAGTCCACAGGGGCCTCCTAGGAACTGTGACTGCTCTCTCTCACACTCTCCTGTCTCCTGTGGGCACGGAGCTCAGTGCAGCCCTGGCAGCCCTGGGATCTGCAAGTGGGGTGAGGAGAAGAGGGAGAAGGAGCAGGAAGTTGGGCGCCAGTTGTTTTAGACACAGGCAATTCAGGAACAAAGAAAATGAGCAAAGAATCATTACCTCTGGCCATCCAGGAGGGAAAAAAATAGGTCCACTGTCTTGTTGTTTTCTCATAAATGAAAAATAAGAGAAATGCCAAAGTAGAAAACACATCTATTTTAGAAAACGAAATGGCCAGGGCCTGAGCATTAAGATACTGAGTGAACCAAAATGAGAAATCAGGGATCTGTTTACAACTATAAAATGGAAAATATACATATATATACACACACACACATATATATATGCACATACATAAAGGGAATATGTGTGTGTATGAATGACAAATGTATTGTTGTCAATTTGTAATTTTGTATATTATACCAGCTATGAAAAATTTTAAATATGACATTGAGACACTTCAGTAAACACAAAATTTTATTGTGACTGCCAAAACCAAAGGAATTTTGTATCTCTCCTTTTTTTTTTTTTTTGAGACGGAGTCTTGCTCTGTCACCCAGGCTGGAGTGCAATGGCACGATCAAGGCTCACTGCAAGCTCCGCCTCCCCGGTTCATGCCATTCTCCTGCCTCAGCCTCCTGAGTAGCTGGGACTACAGGCATCTGCCACCATGCCTGGCTAATTTTTTGTATTTTTTAGTAGAGACGGGATCTCACCATGTTAGCCAGGATGGTCTCCATCTCCTGAACTTGTGATCTGCCTGCCTCGGCTTCCCAAAGTGCTAGGATTAAAGGCATGAGCCACCGCACCCAGCCCAGAATTTTGTATCTCTTTATCAGCAAGACCAGCTTCCCTGACTTCTCCACCCATCCAAGGATGTGCATCACGTCCAGTGCCAAGGACTCAAGAAATGATATAGTCCTTTTCCTTTGTCCCTTGCTGTACTTCATGAAAATAACAGCTTTATCACGTGTTCCTGCAGACATTGTCTCATTTGATCCTCTCATCAACCCTGTGAAACAGCCGCTATGGGTGTCTTCATTCCACCACTGACGGTACAGAGGAAGCCTTGCTCCAGGGCATGCACCTAGTGAGTGGTGTCTGGGTTTGAACTCCAAGGAGCAGAGTACAGGTGATCTTCAGCTTGGGTACTTTAGACTTTTACACATGACCTTGCATACCCTCTACACTGACATTTTCTCATTTGCTTTCACATTTTCATACATTTGCTGATCAAGGAGCATTTCAAGTATCACATGTAGCATCTCCTGCCCTAATGGTTCAAGTTTGTCTGTACAATTATCTAACAATTTTAACTGAAAACACTAGCAAGTGAAAATGGAAACTTGTCTGGATGAACTTCTATTTGCATGATGCATTTTCATGAGGCTGTTGTCAAAACAATAACAAACAAACAAGCAAACAAACATAGTACATCTCTCTCAAAGATGGAGCCCAGGCTAGAGTTTCATGATCGTGCATCTAAGCTTCAGAAGAAGGGGTCTGAGGCCGAATTGAAAGGAAATACAACAGTCATGCTTCTGTGAGATATGTCTTTTTTCTAGACTTCTCATCCTTTCTGTAAATATATGGGAAATATGTTTGCCCCGCTGCAGCTTCAAATCTCTGCCCGGGTTCATATTAAATTCGGTGGTGGGTACAACCATCACCACCTTAATGTTTAAATGGCCAAATATAGCCAAAATGGAGAGGGGCTTTGAACCCCCAAATCATTTTAAGTAGGTTTTTTTTTTTTTTTTTTTTTTTT
>NW_016810119.1:150552-175028 GCF_001698545.2 Rhinopithecus bieti
GCCCGGCTAGTTTTTTGTATTTTTAGTAGAGACGGGGTTTCACTGTGTTCGCCAGGATGGTCTCGATCTCCTGACCTTGTGATCCGCCCGTCTCGGCCTCCCAAAGTGCTGGGATTACAGGCTTGAGCCACCGCGCCCGGCCATAAGTAGTTTTGTAGTATATTTCATATGTATCTAGAAGCTGTGAGTGACCCATCTGAGACCCCCCCAAAACAAAAAAATGGAGGTAGAGACTGAGGTGAGAGGAAGAAATCGGGGTCGTGGGGATTGTTTAAAGAAAGTGGATTTAGGCAGGGCACAGTGGCTCACGTGTGTAATCCCAACACTTTGGGAGGCTGAGGTGGGTGGAGCACAAGGTCAGGAGTTCGAGACCAGCCTGGCAAATATGGTGAAACTCTGTCCCTACTAAAAACAGCAAAAAAAAAAAAAAAAAAAAAAAAAAAAAAAAAAATTAGGCCAGCGTGGTGGCGGGAACCTGTAGTTCCAGCTACTCAGGAGACTGAGGCAAGAGAATTGTTTGAACCCGGGGGGTGGAGGTTGCAGTGAACCAAGATCACACCACTGCACTCCAGCCTGGGTGACAGAGTGAGACTCCATCTTAAAAAGGAAAAGAAAAAAAAGGAGGTTTAGAAAGCAATCAAAAAGAACACTACATGAGCTGAATGGAATAAAAGTTCTGTGATAATCCATCTGAAAGAAAGACACCAAAGACAGAAGAGAAGAAGAAATGGAGAAAAACCACAAGAGAGATTCTGGTGTGTGCCACCTAAGGCAGGGCGCTTGGCAAAATGAACCTAAGTAACTGTTTCGAGTGCCCAGAGTCTGAAGAGAGGCTGCTCAGAAGCGGGCAGAGCTCCTGAATGAATCTGTGACTCTGGCAGGGAAAACATATTTTTACTGTAGATCTAGGGGACAAAAAGGCTAGGAAAAGAGAGTGGTGGCAATAGAGAGAGAATAACTCAAGCAAGTAAATGAGCTCTTCCTGGGTGTAACGGTGAGAGATGTCCTAACTGGAGAAAGCAATGGCCTCACACCATGTTAAACGGTAGATGAAATTAAGGAGTCTGACAATGACTGCCTACCTCTTCAAGCACATACTTAGCAGAAGTGAGGCTCTTGGAATTTATTTCAACTATATAGAGAATCTGCCCACATTTCCTTATGCCATTCTACCTGTGGGCTGATTCTGAGCTTGTTCCATGTCCTGGAGGTTGGTAGAGAAATGCAGGAAGGTGAGAATTGCAAGACATTGTTATAAGAAAAGAAAATCTCCTTTGCTCGCAGAAAATCCCCTTTGCTCGCATCTTCCCCCTTTCTAATGTATACGCAATAAAAGGTATCCCAAAGTCAATAGGGTGAAAATTCGACCAGAAGAAGATCTCGGATTGGGGTCTGCTTGAGAATGGTTTTGTCAATCACTGGCTTGCTTGGAGGAGAAAACTTGGCAGGTAGATGAATGTCATCATTAAGGGTTATCTCAGGGATTTTGGACAGTTGGGGAACTGTGGTGATGGGCCCATGAATAGGTACAGTTTCTCTGCTCTGGCCTTCATAAAGCTAATTATTCTCCCTCCTTATGGATCTGGAGCCTAAACAAGTAAGTGGAAGGCAATGATTTCCTCTGAGATGCAGTATATGTTTGCATATTCCCTCCTACTGAAATAATAATTCTCTCTCAATGACAATCCCTCCATCTGTACACGTGCATGGACACACACACACACGCACGATTCCGTCTTCTCCCTAGAGACCTGGATCTTTTCCCCACAATGGCTGGTTTGGCCGCAAGGCTGAGACATCAGGTGCTGTTACTCCACAGTCCTCTAGGTAACCTCAAGAATATTACATCTTCAATAGCTCAAAACTGATTTGTGTTCCCTATTAACCCTGAAACCAAATTCAAACTTCACTATGGCAGAAGCCCTCTTATAACTGCCTCTTAAGCCCATGCTGACCGAATAACATGCTTCATGCACAATCCCATTCTGTATTACCAACAAAATATCTGTTCCTATCAAGTAAATGAGCTTACTCTCTTCATCATGACCAGTTCTTTCTGCTTGGAATGGCCACTTACTCTTCTAGGAACATGTATCACAACATCCTCCCCCACCCCACATTCTACCACACATAAAAAAAAGTGTGCCAGTCCTTTCTCCTACCAAAAAAACCCTAACTGCTAATGTCATTTTATTTTGATCTTCTATTTAGCACTTAGGGACTTAGATTACACAAGAGCTAAACCCATGTTGACATCTTGTAGAGGGTGAGAGAAAAGAAGTGCAATTAGCAGGGAATTATAAATTAATGAGAATTCATGAGAATTAATAAAGGAGCTAGCATACTGTTTTTCTTAGGTATCCAGAAAATTAAATTATGTATAATGAGAACAAACTGCTCATTAAGGATTTTCCTCATCCCAAACAATTTACAGCATCTCTTGAAGAGGCAGGTCTTTGCAGGTCCCTACTCAGCTCTCAGCTATCTACCCAAGGTACTGTTTATAAAGGAGTGAAGCATCATTATTGTCATGTATCATGCATTCTGACAGTGAAATTGCAGTGGAGGAGCTATGCTTTCCCAAAAGGATGCCAAACACTTATTACAGCAAGATTATGTGTCTCTGATGATAGCCTCCTAGCAAATAATTGAGCAATACTTAGGAAATATACTTAGAAATAACTAGAAAATTTAAGACTTTAAGGCAATAGCAGCATTGGTTCAGAAAATTTAGGTTCAGACACTAAAAGTACAAGTTATAGGATAAGAAAACTGAGATTGTGACTCAAATTTACAAATGTCTTATGAACATAAAGAGCCTGTTGATCTCTAACCCTCCTTAACATATTCGCCTCTCTTCATGTAGGAGCTAGAGTCAGGAGTTATCCAACTAGACTCTGTCCAGCCACCTACTTTCTCGCTCTGCAGAGGAGCTACACATAAAATATTGTTCTCATCCCTGCGTTTCCTTTCACCTCTTACGGCCGTTAGCCGTTCTTTCTTATGCTCACATCTGGTTCTTCTTTTACCACAAACTTCTGAGCTCAGATAGCACTCCTTCTCTCTACATTCTGTCTGTTAGTCTAAAATGTTACAAGCCAAGACCAAGACATAAAAGGGTGGTGATAGTACCACCTTTTCCTTTCTAATAAGGAAAAAGGTCAGGGGCAGTGACTCATGCATGCAGTCCCAGCACTTTGAGAGGCAGAGGTGGGTGGACCACCTGAGGTCAGGAGTTCAAGACCAGCCTGGCCAGTATGGTGAAACTCCGTCTCCACTAAAAATACAAAAATTAGCCAGGCGTGGTGATGGGTGCTTGTAGTCCTAGCTACTCAGGAGGCTGAGGCAGGAGAATTGCTTGAACTCAGGAGGCAGAGTTTGCAGTGAGCCAATATCATGCCACTGCACTCCAGCCTGGGTGACAGAGCAAGACTCTGTTTCAAAAAAAAAAAAAAAAAAAAAAAAAAAAAAAACAACCAAAAAACCAAAACCTTGAATTTGTAAGTTGAACATGATCATTTCTGAGTACTTAACAACATTCAAGGAGGCAAATCACTGGAGTGGAGCTTAGTAAATGTCAATGGAGTTGAGAAAATCAAGAGAAGCCAAGGTATTGATTGGGTTATCCACACAGACATAGAAGTTACCTAGGATGATGGCAGGATTGGGGGTGAAAACGTTAGTTCTCAGTGAGATGCCTAAGCTTCAATGAGTAAGGGGTACCGACCAATAGGTTTCAGGGAGGGAGAGAAGAGGATATAATCAGTGAATGAGTACCAAAGTGGCAGAGATTTTTACATCAAGGTCTAAAAGAATCAATTCAGATGTCATATTTTCTAAGAAGTCTGCCCTGACTCTGCCTTCACCAATTGTATTAATACTAAGGAAATTATTGAAAGTTTTCATAGTGCTCTGCAAGTTTCTGCTGTATTATAAACCAAGTGGGGTCTATTAGTTCACGTTTCCTCTATACTGTGGGCTTTCCTGTTCCTGTTCTACCATTCTCCATTGCCCCCATCCAGTGTAGTTTATTTTGATGATTTTTCTCATCACTTTAGCATATCCCAGATGTTCAAACAAATAACAGTTATTTGAAGTACTATAGACTGCTTACCACTATATATGCTAAAAAGAAAGCATGAATGCTGAACTTAGTATCCATAACATCAATTTCAATATCCTGGTTGTGGCCAGGCGTGGTGGCTCACACCTGTAATCCCAGCACTTTGGGAGGCCAAGGTGGGTGGATCACGAGGTCAGGAGATCGAGACCATCCTGGCTAACATGGTGAAACCCCGTCTGTACTAAAAATACAAACAAAAAAATTAGCTGGGCGTGGTGGCAGGTGCCTGTAGTCCCAGCTACTCAGGAGGCTGAGGCAGGAGAATGGCGTGAACCCAGGAGGCGGAACTTGCAGTTAGCCAAGATCGTGCCACTGCACTCCAGCCTGGGTGACAGAGCAAGACTCCATCTCAAAAAATAAATAAATAAATAAATAAATCCTGGTTGTGCTGTTGCACTATATTTTATCAAGATGGTACCACTGGCAGAAACTGGGTTAAGAGTACATAGGATCTTTATGTATTATTTCTTATAATTTCAAGTGAATTTGCTATTATCACAATATAAACATTTCTATAAATAAAATTCAAAACATCACTACATGTTTTTAATTTAAAAATTAAGAAAATAGACACTAAACAGATTAGAGTGACTTCATACTAGTAGAAAAGGAGAGGGCAACAGGAGTGAGGAATGAGGATAAAAGATATATGTTATTAATAAAATAAGTTTTAAATTATAAAAAAATTATCTCAATTCAGTGAATTCACTCTTGGCTCATTACTGGCTACCTAATTAGCCAGTAATTGATTGTAGAACAGAATCCATTACTATGGAATAATATTCTCTACTGAATGCATTCAAAAGGTGGGTGCGTGCCTCATGTCTGTAATCCTAGCTACTTGGGAGGCTGGAGGTGGGGGTGTATGCATCCGAGGTCATAAATCAGAAGTTGTAGTTAAAAAAAAAAAAATTCCTCGTATAATATAAAGTTTATAAGATGAGCCCATGGAGCTCCAGATATAGTCATAGGTATCACATTATTGATTCAGTTATGCAAAATATAGTCCATTTCAATTCCAGGTATCATGTATTTACACATCCACTGATGCAATCTGAGTAATCACTCATGAAAAAATAACTGTGTCACCATAATAACAGTTAAGTTTACCTTTCAAAATCCCATGTTTTGGGCAGTTATGCTAGGTACTCGTTTTAATTGTCTGGATAATTGACTTGTAAAGGCACATTGCCATTAAATAACAATACCAGTTCAGTTTGTTGAACTAATTATCTTACTATTTTACATCTTTTCATTCTCTTACTAAATTTTCTATGAAAGCATTATATCTTAAAACAGAAGAGGAGAATTTTGTGCTAAGGGTTTTTAGTAGATACATTAGATAAGAAATTACTGGGGAAAATTACTTGCAACTTTCAGATCCACTTTTGGAAAGGTTGTATTATGTTCATTAACCTTTTTGTGGGCGTATGAGAAAACAGAAAGTTCAAAAACTCAGGTCCATTTGATCTTTAAGAATGTATTCAATTAAGAAATATCTACTCAGCAATTGCTATGGACTGGTAACTATACTAGATGCTGGTGAAAAAATACAAATGACATATAACCTCTGTCCTCAAGGAGCTCAAAATCTAGTAAAGAAGACAAGTAAACAGAAAATTACATTGAATGTGTAAAGAAATAAAGAAAGATATGGAGCAAAATCCTGTGGAAGTAAAGAGTGTGCAAAGAGTGGGTTGTCCTTTGTTCTGGGGAAGCCAAGTGGGAGTGACATACATACTGTTCTTTTAAAAGGAGTAGGTGTTTGAGTGACAGAGAGGAGAATAAAGTGCATTTCAGACAGGTTTAATGATATGAGAGAAAACAGCATCTTCAAGGAGCTTTAACTTCCTCACTTATGGTTCTAAATCACAGTTTCCATTAGAGTTCTGACTGAAATGTAATCTGGGGAAAGACTTTAGAAAGGTCAGGAATCAAGGTATCTCAGGACTGGCCATCTCACTCTCTGTGCTCCCTACTCCCACCCTCATCACTCTTGTTTCTCCAGCTACTCTTTTGTCTTCTTCCCTCTCTTGACCAATCTCCTCTGAGTCCCTATTACATGATACATCTGCATAGCCATAGATTCATCACGACTACCTTGCCCCAACTCATTCTAAACTTTCAGGTCAAATATCCACCAATGCCTTTGAGTTTCCCTTCAAATTCCTGAGGGAGAACTCCAATTGGTCCACCTTATAGTTTTCAGACATGTCCATGGAATATCATAAAGTTTCACATGGTAAACAATTAACCCTAACGTATCATATGAACAAAGGAGACATAATGACCATTGAAAAAGTCACTATTTCACTTTTCTTATCTAGGTGTCTGGTTGAGTATTCTAGATTCGTGTTTTCAGAATGAGATGTTCCACCATTTCAGTGTTTTGCAACCCTGGATTCACATTACAACCACTTCAGGGAGTTTTTGAACACCCAGACAACATGCCCAGAAATTCTGATATAATTAATTGGTCTGGGGTGAGGCTTTCCAGGTGACTGTAATGTGCAGAGACATCAAGAACCATGAAAATTATCTCTTAGTGTGTTACCTAAGAAGCGATTATCAGCTTCCCTGACACCAGTGACTAATGAAGTCCTTCCAGCTTTGGTCAACGGCATTCGCCATATAGTCAGAGTCTCTGACATTACACTCAGCTGATCCCCCTATACCTTAGGTATATGTTGCTGAAAATAAATGGGAGTTTTTTAAGGAAAAAAGTGTATTCCCTCCCTTCAGAAATGCAGGCATTCCAGATTATAGAATAGGGGATGAACAAATGGAGAAGGTAGGATGGTGAATGATGGGCTAAATTCTCACTGGAATCTCTGAATTCTATTAACTGGTGGTGACAGTAGCTACATGGCTTATGGAGTGATTCTGGTGCAGCTGACCTTGACAGATAGTATTCTCCTCCCCAGTGATCTCTATTGGGATTTCTATCTCTTCGGTTCAGAGCCAGTTCATTCCATGCTCAGTGAGGGGCATCTTTTCACTTCACTCTGTTTTAGCTCCTAATGTGGTCAGAAGACTGGAGGGGCAGGTAGTCACCTCTTCATCTGGATCATCTGCCTGGCTGGAAAATTACTAGGAATGGGGTGTTGTGTTTCATAGGGTGCCCCCTTCAAGAGTGAGGGTGGCCCAATCCTGCCCAGGCTATTCCAGGACTAGCAATCACAAGGTTAATTTTCTGTCTCAAAGATCCATGTCTCCTGAATCATCCAAAAACAACACTGTATAACTAGCCCAATGTCATCAGTTATTTATCCCAAGATTTATTGGCATGGACCTGCAGCCGGATATTTATCCTGGGCTAGGACTTCTAAGGACAAGGTATGAGAATAAAGCAAAGCAGCAGATAAGCAGCTCTCAGAAGGCTCACATTCAGTACCCGTATCTCGGAACTCCCAGATCCATGTGCAGAAAATCACTGTCTTATATTAGAAACACCAATATACAGACATATACTCATGTATTTCAGACTGTGGTCACCATTACCCAGCTTACGTGTGAGTTCACACACACTTGTATACACACATCATTCCCCATCCCCTTCCCAATAGCTCATTATCAATATTGACACATATTTGTGTCAGAGTGGAAATAAATTCCCACTGTCTGAATCTGTGTTCACTTTCATGATGAACAACTAGAGCTTTCTACTTCTCCTCTTCTCTCACCACCTTACACATCACCCTAGAGATGACACACCAGGGATAAGGCACCTTTGCCCATAGAGAAGGAACTGTGCTTCTTTTGGAGGATGAGCTGGCCCTATGGCTTTTCTGTCTTCCTAGTGGGAAGGGGGAGCTCCCCAACTGAAGTAGAAGAGCCCAGAGGTGAATCTACACAGTGAAGGCAGGAAGCAGGGAACAGACATTTTGACAATGAAGAAGTTTTTCTCAAATTCTCATCCCTGCTACTATAGAAACATTAGCTACCCTGGAGGGCTGAGAATAATTAGCCATTCCTTCTCATCCTTCTCTTTCATATTGCTCTACTTTCCAGAGGTCATCTCATCTCAGAGGTTGTGCCTGTACCTCCAAGAACTGGTGGTCACCACAGTGATGACATGCACATTCTTCTGTTCTCTCACCCCTCTCTAAGGCCATGTATCATCAGTCACATGCCAATGCCTGGTGGCTACAGCTGGACTATGTCCAGGTTAATTCCAATGTGAAATTCTGTAGGACCTGAAAAATAACTTGAAATAACCTTCTGTTTTCCCCAGAGCCTAGGTAAGTTGCATAGTTTGGGGCAGGCCATGTCTCCTATTTTCTATCTTCTATAATTGGTTACCTGTAGTTTGTCCAGAGGTCTCAGTTAGAGGGAGAGAGAAAACATCCCATGCTCATAAATTGGAATAATTAATATCATTAAAATAACCATATTGTCCAAAACAATTTAAAGACCCAATGTAATCCTTATCAAAATACCAACATCATTTTTCACAGAATTAGAAAAAAAAAATCCTAAAATTCACATGGGAAAAAAATGAGTCCAAATCGCCAAAGCAATCCTAAACATGAAGAACAAAGCTGGAGGTATGACATTTCCTGACCTCAAATTATATGACAAGGGAGTAAAAAATGGTGGGTAGGAGGGAGGATTAAATTGCAGCTCCCACTTAGATGCACAGAGCAGAATGTGGAGACTCATATTGTGGACTTTTGCTCCAAGAACTACTGCAGGCATATACCAGGAAGGCCAAGAGAATCCGCATACCCTTTGAAGGAAACAAATTGATCCTGCAGGACCCAGGAGACAGTCCAAATTCTGTGAGTGCCCAAACTGTGAAAGTGGGAAAGGGAGATTGTCCACCCCCAAACACATAACCTCACTGGGGAACCTGAAGGTCCAGATCATGGGAGAAGGATTAGACCTTACCTGGATCTGAGACAATTTACAGAGCTGAGTGAAATACGGGGATGGATGAAACAGTGGGAAAAGCCCTGTGGGCTTGCTGGGTCCCCAGGGAAGTCATTTCTGGCTTGTTTCACAGTGGTCCTTGGGGAGGGCTGCCAGAGGAAATGGGAAAAGACCACAGGGAGAAGGAAACCTCCAGCTGAACTTTGTACCAATTCCAACTGAATGCAAAGTTTCCTGGCCAGACCTCAGGGGAGGGTGTGAATCTGGTGTGCAGACGTAACAGGCAAGGAGGCAAGAAAGCCTTACTTGCTTTCTCAGCCAGGAGGCTGGTAGCCTAGGGCAAGTTCTCAACCCTACTTGCCTACTGACTGGAAACAAATTTGGCACTGTTGAGGGGGCATGTTGGGAGTGATACAGGCCTTTTGGGTTGTGTGGGAGCTGGGTGAGGCCTATAACTGCCACCTTTCCCCCACTTCCTGACAACCTGCATGACACAGCAGAGGCAGCCATAATCCTCCTGGAAACATAACTCCATTGACCTGGGAACCACATCGCATCCCCCACAGCAGCCACAGAAAGCCCTGCCCAAGGAGAGTCTGAGCTCAGACACGCCTAATGCTGCTCCCACTTGATGGTCGTTCCCTACCCACTCTATTGGCTGAAGACAAAGTTTATACTCTCTTGGGAGTATGAGGGCCCTGCCCACCACCTGATCCTCCTCTATACTACCACAGCTGATGCTCTCTTGAAAGTATCACCTCCTGGAGGGAGGCCAACAAGCACAAAACTAGTGCATTAAATAACTGCAACTAAGGATCCTTACAGATCCTGTCCACTTCACTCTCCAGCCACCTCCACTGGAGCAGGTGCTGGTATCCATGGCTGAGAGACCTGAAGATGGTTCACACCACAGAATTCTGTGCAGATACTCCCCACACCACCACTATCCAGTATTAACTTGGAGACTGTCAGCCCTGCTGGGTGGCTAGATCCAGAAGAGAAATAATGTACTACAGTTTGGCTCTCCAGAAACCATATCCCTAGGAAAAGGGAGAGAGTACTACATCAAGGGATCACCCCATTGGACAAAAGAATCTGAATAGCAGCCTTGAGCCTCAGACCTTCCCCTCTGACACAGCCTACTCCAATGAGAAGAAATCGGAAAAACAATTCTGGTAATATGACAAAACAAGGTTCTTTAACATGCCCCCAAAAAAATCACACTAGCTCACCAGCAATGGATTCAACCCAATAACTTAACAGATATTTAAGAACTGCCAGAAAAAGAATTTAGAAGGTCAATTATTAAGTTAATCAAGGAGGCACCAGAGAAAGGTGAAATCCAACTTAAGGAAATAAAAAAAAAATTATACTAGATATGAGGGAGAAATCTTCAGTGAAATAGATTACATCAATTACAAACAATCACAACTTCAGGAAATAAAGGACCTGCTTAGAGAAATGCAAAATGTCCTGGAAAGTCTCAGCAACAGAACCAAACAAGCATAAGAAAGAACTTCAGAGCTCAAAGACAAGGTTTTTGAAATAATTCAATCCAACAAAGACAAAGAAAAAATAATTTTTAAAAACGCACAAAGCCTCCAAGAAGTTTGGGATTACGTTAAATGACCAAACAACCAAACCTAAGAATAATTGGCCTTCCTGAGGAATAAGGGAAATCTAAAAGTTTGGAAAACATATTTGGGGGAATAATAAAGGAAAACTTCCCCAGCCTTGCTAGAGATCTAGACATCCAAATACAAGAAGCTCAAAGAACACCTGGAAAATTTATCACAAAAATATCATCACCTAGGCACATAATCATAAGCTTATCTAAAGTCAAGACAAAGGAAATAATCTTAAGAGCTATAAGGCAAAAGCACCAAGTAACTAACCTACAAAGGAAAACCTATCAAGTTAACAGCAGATTTCTCAGAAGAAACCCGACAAATTAAAAAGGATTGGAGCTCTATCTTCAGCCTCCTTAAACAAAACAATTAGCAGCCAAGAATTTTGTATCCAGTGAAACTAAGCTTCATTAATGAAGGAAAGATACAGTCTTTTTGAGACAAACAAATGCTGAGAGAATTTGCCACTACCATGCCAGCACCACAAGAACTGCTAAAAGGAGCTCTAAATCTTGAAACAACGCCTGGAAACATATCAAAATGGAACCTCTTTAAAGTATGAATCTCACAGGAGCTATAAAAAATATGCAATCAAAAAAAGGTATTCAGGAAACAAATAGCACGATGAATGGAACAGTACCTCACATCTCAATACTAACATTGAATGTAAATGGCCTAAATGCTCCACTTAAAATATGCAGAATTGCAGAATGGATAAGAATTCAACAACCAACTATCTGCTGCCTTCAAGAGACTCACCTGACACATAAGTACTCACATAAACTTAAGGTAAAAGGATGGAAAAAGACATTTCATGCAAATAGACACCAAAAGTGAGCAGGAGTAGCTATTCTTACATCAGACAAAACAAATTTTAAAGCAACAGCAGTTAAAAAAGATAAAGAAGGACATTATACAAGGCCTTGTCCAACCAGAAAATATCACAATCCTAAATATGTGTGCACCTAACACTGGAGCTCCCATATTTATAAAACAATTACTACTAGACCTAAGAAATTAGAGAAAGAAACACAGTAATAGTGAGGAACTTCAATACTCCACTTGCAGCACTAGACAAGTCAAGACAGAAAGTAAACAAAAAAACAGTGGATTTAAACTATACCCTGGAACAAATAACTTAACAGATATTTACAGAACATTCTACCCAAAAATCACAGAACATACATTCTACTCATCAGTGCATGGAACTTTCTCCAAGATACACCACATGATAGGCCACAAAACAAGTCTCAATAAATTTAAGAAAATTGAAATTATATCAAATACTTTCTCAGACTACAGTGGAAAGAAATTGGAAATCAACTCCAAAAGGAACCTTCAAAACCATGCCAATACATGGAAATTAAATAACCTGTTCCTGGCTAGCCACAGTGGCTCATGCCAATAATCCCAGCACTTTGGGAGGCCGAGGTGGATGGATCACCTGAGGTCTGGAGTTCAAGACCAGACTGGTCAACATGCCAAAACCCCATCTTACTAAAAATACAAAAATCAGCTAGGCATGGTGGCACATGCCTGTAATCCCAGCTATTTGGGAGGCTGAGGCAGAAGAATAGTTTGAACCTGGGAGATGGAGGTTGTAGTGAGCTGAGGTCACACCACTGCACTCCAGCATGGGTGACAGAGTGAGACTCAGCCTCCAAATAAATATGTAAATAAATGAATGAATAAATAACCTGCTCCTGAATGACCATTGGATCAATAATCAAATCAAGATGGAAATTTAAAAATTCTTTGAACTGAATGATAATAGTGACACAACCTATCAAAACCTCTGGGATACAGCAAAAGTGGTGCTAAGAGGAAAGTTCATAGCCTTAAATGCCTTCATCAGAAATTCTGAAGGAGCACAAATAGACAATCTAAGGTCACACCTCAAGGAACCAGAGAAACAATAATAACAAACCAAACCCAAACCTAGCAGATGAAACAAAATAACAAAGATCAGAGCAGAACTAAATGAAATTGAAACAAACAAAGACAAAGGAAACAAAAGGCTGGTTCTTTGGAAAGATAAGTAAAATTGATAGATTATTAGCAAGATTAACCAAAAAAAGAAGAGAGAAAATCCAAATAATCTCATTAAGACATGAAACAGGAGCTATTATAAGCGGCACCACAGAAATACAAAAAAAATAATTAAAGGCTAATATGAACACATTTACATGCATAAACAAGAAAACCTAGAGGAGATGGACAAATTCCTGAAAAGATAACAACCCTCCTAACTTGAATCAGGGAGAATTAGAAACCCTGAAAAGACCAATAACAAGCAGTGAGATTGAAATGGTAATAAAAAAAAAAATTACCAGCAAAAAAATGTCAAGGACCAGACAAATTCACAGCTGAATTCTATCACACATTCAAAGAAGAGTTGGTACCAATCCTATTGACACTATTCTACAAGATAAAGAGGGAATTCCCCCTAAATCATCTGATGAAGCCAGTATCATCCTAATACCAGAATCAGGAAAGGACATAACAAAAAAGGAAAACTACAGACCAATTTCCCTGATGAAGATAGATGCTAAAATCCTTAACAAAATACTAGCTAACTGAATCCAACAGCATATCAAAAAGATAATCCACCATGATCAAGTGGGTTTTATACCAGGAATGCAAGGAAGGTTTAACATATGCAAGTCAATAAATATGATACACCACATAAACAGAATTAAAAAACAAAAAATCACGTGATCTTCTCAATAGATGCAGAAAAAACATTTGACAAAATCTAGCATCTCCTTATAATTAAAACCCTTAGCAAAACTGGCATACAAGTGGCATACCTCAATGTAATAAAAGCCATCTATGACAAACCCATAGCCAACATAATACTGAATGAGTAAAAGTTGAAAGCATTCCGCCCGAGAACTGGAATAAGACAAGGATGCCCACTGTCACCACTTCTATTCAACATGGTACTAGAAGTCCTAGCCAGAGCAATCAGAGAAAGGAAAGAAATAAAGGGCATCCAAATCAGTAAAGAGGAAGTCAAACTGTCACTGTTTGCTGATTATATGATTGTATAGCTAGAAAACCTGAAACACTCCTCCAAAAAGCTCCTAGGATTCAGCAAGGTTTCAGGATACAAAATTAATGTACACAAATCAGTAGCTCTGCTATACACCAGCAGTGACCAAACTGAGAATCAAATCAAGAACTCAAATCCTTTTACAATACCTGCAAAAAATTAAATAAAATACTTAGGAATATACCTAACCAAGGAGGTGAAAGAACTCCACAAGGAAAACTACAAAACACTGCTGAAAGAAATCATAGATGACACAAACAAAAGGAAACACATCCCATACTCATGGATGGATAGAATCAGTATTGTGAAAATGACCATACTGCCAAAAGCAATCTACAAATTCAATGCAATCCCCATCAAAATACCACTATCATTCTTCACAGAACTAGAAAAAACGTTTTAAAAATTCATATGGAAAAAAAAAAGAGCTGATACAGCCAAAGCAAGACTAAGCAAAATGAACAAATCTGGAGGCACCACATTACCTGACTTCAAACTATACTATAAGACCATAGTCAGTGAAACAGCATGGTACTGGTATAAAAATAGGCACATAGACCAGTGGTACAGAATAGAGAACCCAGAAATAAACCCAAATACTTGCACCCAACTGATCTTTGACAAAGCAAACAAAAACAAAAAATGAGAAAGGACACCTTACTTAACAAATGGTACTGGGATAATTGGCTAGCCACAGGTAGGAGAATGAAACTGAATCCTCCTCTCTCACCTTATACAAAAATCAACTCAAGGTGGATCAAGGACTGAAATCTAAGATCTGAAACTATAAAAATTCTAGAAGATAACCTTAGAAAAACCCTTCTAGACATCGGCTTAGGCAAGGGTTTCATGACCAAGAACCCAAAAGCCAATGCAACATAAGCAAAGATAAATAGGTGGGACTTAATTAAACTAAAGAGTTCCATGTTTATAGCAGCACAATTCGCACAATTTGCAATTGCAAAAGTATGGAACCAGTCCAAATGCCCATCAATCAATGAGTGGATAAAGAAATTGTGGTGTATATATATATATGTGTGTGTGTGTGTGTATAATTGTGGTAGATATATATAATATATTATATATATAATTGTGGTGTGTGTGTGTGTGTGTGTGTGTGTGTGTGTGTGTGTGTCTGTGTGTGTATTCAGCCATAAAAGGAATGAATTAATGGCATTGCAGCAACCTGGATGGAAGTGAAGACTGTTATTCTAAGTGAAGTAATTTAGGAATGGAAAACCAAACATCATATGTTCTCCTAAGTGGGAGCTAAGCTGAGGATGCAAAGGCATAAGAATGATACAGTGAATAAATTTTTTATAATAATGATGACATAGTCACTGACTACTCTTTTAATTAAAATAGTAATAATTTGGAGAGAGATGAAGAGGACAAGTGGAGCCCAAGAGAGTCAGATCCACAGCTATTATAACCTAAAGTGAACAGAAAACATCTATAATTGATAAATCAATTAACAGAAGTATAAGCTCTTCATTAAGAGGTGTGGAAATAATTACGAGGGAAGATAAAAGCGCTGTTCTCTGTGAAATAGGAACTATATATGTGAGACAGAGAAGGGTGTGGGCTACCATTTTTAGTACAGGCCTTTCAGTACCGTTTGATTTTCTTAAGACATATATATGTCTTACTTTGATTTTTAAATTTTTTTCTACTTATCTTACTCTTCAGGAAACAATTCTACCATGCATGACCTTAAGCATTTTATTAAGGTGCAGTAAAACTAACATTCTACTAGTGTCCTTCTATCAAGGGCATTTGTTTTTCTTGAGACAGAGTCTCGCTCTGTCACCCAGGCTGGAGCGCAGTGCCACGATCTCGACTCACTGCAACCTCCACCTCCCAGGTTCAAGAGATTCTCCTGCATCAGCCTCCTGAGTAGCTGGGATTACAGGTACACGCCACCACACCCGGCTAATTTTTGTATTTTTAGTAGAGATGGGGTTTCACCATGTTGGTCAGATTGGTCTCAAACTCCTGACCTCAGGTGATCAGTCTGCCTCAGCCGCCCAAAGTGCTGGGATTACAGGCGTGAGTCACTGCACCGGGCCTATCAAGGGCATTTTAATAAGCATCAGTAACTGAGCTACCGATATTGAGCTTGGGCAATTTATCCAATCTTTAGTTTCTAAGCACAGAGCCCGAGGTCAAGGAAAGGCAAGTACAGTAATTATATTTGACTCCTACAAACAATAGAGTTTAAAATGATGGTCCACAGTCGAATAACCACATCCAAAGACTGCCTGTTACTCACTTAGTATATTGGTCTGAGAAACCTGGTTTTACCTGATTTCAAACAGGAAACTGTTACAGAGCTCAGATGGAATGTCCAGCAGCACATCATGGTATTGATTGTTGCACTGTAAGTGATCTGGGCTTGAGCCCAAATTAACCTCTTACAATATGGCTCAAATTTACCTTCCCAACATTTATCTCCCAACATTGTCATTCAGAAATCCTTTGTTCTAGCTACCCTATTCTTTTCACTATATTCTATTTGCATTCTCATTTCTTGGTTTTCACCATGCTTGATCACATCTTTAGCCATTTTCCCACCTAGATCTTTTCTGTTCTCTCCATTTTTCTGACTGCTGCCCATCTTTCAATACTGAACAAATCATCTTCTTTTTTTTTTTTTTTTTTTTTTGAGACAGAATCTTGCTCTGTCGCCCAGGCTGGAGTGCAGTGGCGCCATCTTGGCTCACTGCAAGCTCCGCCTCCTGGGTTTACACCATTCTCCTGCCTCAGCCTCCCAAGTAGCTGGGACTACAGGCGCCCGCCACCTCGCCCGGCTAGTCTTTTGTATTTTTTTAGTAGAGACGGGGTTTCACCATGTTCGCCAGGATGGTCTCGATCTCCTGACCTCGTGATCTGCCCATCTCGGCCTCCCAAAGTGCTGGGATTACAACAAATCATCTTCTTAATGCATATCTGTGATATGCAAAACACTGTTAGGTGCTTCAAAAGTTAGTCTTCTAAGAGCTTTATGTTTTATTAGAACATGACAAAAGTAGGCAAATAACTATAATGCAAGATAAAGTGAAAAAGATTCTATAAGAAAAGTTTACTCAAAATACTGAGGGTTCAAAATATGTATTACAACATTGATTGGGAAGAATTGAAAATAGTGCATGTAGAGAGAATTTTATGAAATGCACCTTGAGGAAAGCATTTACCTTTGACAGCTGGAAACATGCACTGTAGAAAGGCATTATTTGGGGTTGAAAGTATGAACAAAGCTCTATCAGCAGGGCATCTTTAAGGCTCAATGAAAAGCCCACTGTGGCTAGGAGGTATAGTACATAAAATAGGAAAGCAATAGGAGGTGAGTCTGTAATTGCAAGTTGGTGGCATGGTAGAAGGCCCTGAATCCCAGGTTGAGGAATTTTTACTCACCTCACTAGGCAGGAGCAGCACATAAAGATTTATTCGAGGGAAGTGGTCCAATCAGAGTAACACTTTAGAAAGATTAATTTAACAGAAATTTTTAAGATTATTTGAACTGAATGAAAGAAAAGGTAGAAACTGCAGTTAGGAAGCTAGTCTAGTAGTTTCAGTGACAAGTTTTGCAGGTGGCCAAGAAGGAATTGAAAAAAAATTGAATAGGGAAGGAAGGGAGGAAGACTCCAAGGAATTTGATGCTGATTGATCTGTGTCTCCATCTCTCTTGCACTATACAAATAAAAGGACTCTAGTTTGTGTACCTGGTAGACAGGGGAAATGTTGGTAGCAAAAGAGAAGAGATTAGTAGAATATATTTTGAATACACTGAGTTAAAGTGTTAAAGAATGGTGCTAAGAGTAAAGTTCATAGCCCTAAATGCCTACATTAAAAAGACTGAAAGAGCACAAATTGACATTCTAAGGTCCCACCTCGGCCAGGCATGGTGGCTCATGCCTGTAATCCCAGCATTTTGAGATGCTGGGTGGATCATGAGGTCAGGGGATTGAGACCATCCTGGCTAACACGGTGAAACCCCGTCTCTATTAAAAATACAAAAAATTAGCCAGGCATGGTGGCACATGCCTGCAGTCCCAGCTACTCGGGAGGCTAAGGCAGGAGAATCGCTTGAGCTGGGGAAGGCGGAGGTTGCAGTGAGCCAATATCACACCATAGAACTCTAGCCTGGGTGACAGAGCGATATTCAATCTCAAAAAATAAAAAATAAAATAAAATAAATTTAAAATAAAGTCACACCTCAAGGAACTAGAGAAACAACAACAACAAAAAACAAACCCAAACTCAGCAGAAGAAAGGAAATAGCCCAGATCAGAGAAGAACTAAATGAAACTGAAACAAAAATACAATACAAAAGACAAAAGAAACAAAAAGCTGGTTCTTTGAAAAGATAAATGAAATTGATAGACCATTAGCAAGATTAACCAAGAAAAGAAGAAAGAAAATCCAAATGACCTCATTCAGAAATGAAACAGGAGATATTACAACTGACACCATTGAAATACAAAAGACCATCCCAGGCTACTGTGAACACCTTTATGCACATAAACTAGTAAACCTTGAAGAAATTGATACATTCTTGGAAAAATACAACCCTCTGAGCTTAAATCAGGAAGAACTGGATACGCTGAACAGACCAATAACGAGCAGTGAGATTAAAATGGTAATTTAAAAATTACCAACAAAAAAGTCTAGGACCAGACGGATTCACAGCAGAATTCTACCAGACATTCAAAGAAGAATTGGTACCAATTCTTTTGACACTATTCCACAAGATAGAGAAAGAAGAAACCCTGCCTAATTCATTCTATGAAGCTAGCATCACCCTAATACCAAAACCATGAAAGGACATAAGCAAAAAAGAAAACTATAGACTGATATCCTTTATGAACACAGATGCTAAAATCCTTAACAAAATACTAGCTAACTGAATCTAACAGCATATCAAAAAGATAATCCACCATCAAGTGGGTTTCATACCTGGGATGCAGGGACAGTTTAACATGTGCAAGTCAACAAATGTGCTACACCACATAAACATAATTAAAAACAAAAATCACATGATCATCTCAATAGATGCAAAAAAAAAAACATTCGATGAAATCCAGCAATGCTTTATGATTAAAACTCTGAGCAAAATCAGCATACAAGGGATATACTTCAATGTAATAAAAGCCACCTATGACAAACCCACAGGCAACATAATACTGAATGGGGAAAAGTTGAAAGCATTCCCTCTGAGAACTGAAACAAGACAAGATGCCTACTCTCACCACTCTTTTTCAAGATAGTACTGGAAGTCCTAGCCAGAGCAATCAGACAAGAGAAAAAAAGAAAGGGCATCCAAATCAGTAAAGAGGAAGTCAAACTGTCACTGTTTGCTGACGATATAATTGTTTACCCTGAAAACCTTAAAGACTCCTCCAGAAAACTCCTAGAACTGATAAAAAGAATTGAGCGAAGTTTCCAGATACAAGACTAATGTGCACAAATCAGTAGTCCTTCTATACACCAACAGTGACCAAGCAGATAATCAAATCAAGAACTCAACCCCTTTTACAGTAGCTGCAAAAAATAAAATAGGAATATACATAACCAAGGAGTCGAAAGAAGCCAAAACTACAAAACACTGCTGAAAGAAATCACAGACAACACAAACAAATGGATACACATCTCATGCTCATGCATGGGTAGAATCAACATTGTGAAAATGACCTTACTGCCAAAAGCAATCTACAAATTCAATGCAGTCTCCATCAAAATACCACCACCATTCTTCACAGAATTAGAAAAAACAGTTCTAAAATTCATATAGAACCAAAAAACAGCCTGCATAGCCAAGGCAAGACTAAGCATAAAGAACAAATCTGGAGGCATCACACTACCTGATTTGAAACTATACTATAAGGCCATAGTCACCAAAACAGTGTGGTACTGGTATAAAAATAGGCACATAGACCAATGGAACAGAATAGACAACCCAGAAATAAACCCAAATACTTACCCAACTGATCTTTGACAAAACAAAGAAAAACATAGAGAAAGGACACCCTTTTCAGCAAATGGTGCTGGGATAATTGGCTAGCCACAGGTAGGAGAATGAAAATGGATCTTCCTCTCTCACCTTATACAAAAATCAACTCAAGATGAATCAAGGACTTAAATCTAACAGCCAAAACTATAAAAATTCTAGAAGATAACCCTTCTAGACATTGGCTTAGGCATGGATTTCATGACCAATAAGCCAAAAGCAAATGCAATAAAAACAAAGATAAATAGTTGGTACTTACTCAAACTAAAGAGCTTTTGCACTGCAAAAAGAACAGTCAGCAGAATAAACAGACAACCCACAGAATGGGAGAAAATCTTCACAATCTATACATCTGATAAATTACTAATATCCAGAATCTACAACAAACTCCAACATATCAGTAAGAAAAAAACAAAGAGTCCCATCCAAAAGTGGGCTAAAGACATCAATAGACAATTCTCAAAAGAAGATATGCAAATGGCCAGCAAACATAGGGAAAAAATGCTCAATATCACTAACGATCAGGGAAATGCAAATGAAAACCACAATGTAATACCACCTCACTCCCACAAGAATGGCCATAATCAAAAAATCAAAAACAGTGGATGTTGGCATGGATGCGGTGATCAGGGAACACTTCTACACTGCTGGTGGGAATGTAAACTACTACAATCACCATGGAAAACAGTGTGGAGATTCCTTAAAGAACTAAAAGTAGAGCTACCATTTGATCCAGCAATTTCACTACTGGTGAAATCTACTCAGAGGAAAAGAAGCCATTATACAAAAAATATACTTGCACACGCATGTCTATAGCAGCACAATTCACAACTGCAAAATCATAAGACTAACCCAAATGCCCAGCAATCAACAAGTGGATAAAGAAACTGATATAAATGTATGATGGAATACTACTCAGCCATAAAAAGGAATGAATTAACCACATTCGCAGTGACCTGAATGAGACTGGAGACTATTATTCTAAGTGAAGTAACTCAGGAATGGAAAACCAAACATCGTGTGTTCTCACTGATATGTGGGAGCTAAGCTATGATGACACAAAGGCTTAAGAATGATACAATGGACTTTGGGGACTTGTGGGGAAGAGTGGGAGGGAAGTGAGGGATAAAAGACAACATATATGGTGCAGTTGTATTCTGTGTAGGTGATGGGTGCACCAAAATCTCACAAATCACCACTAAAGAACTTATTCATATAACCAAATACCATGTGTACCCCAATAAGTTATGGAAAAACAAATAAATAAACAAATAATAAATAAATAATTGTTAAAGAAACATCGCAATGGAACAAGGCCGCTAGAAATTAACCTGAGTGCTGAAGTACTCTGTGAGCTAGAATCCGAGACAAAAATAGGAATTAGAATGGCCCATTACCTTGATTTGTCCAGAGCTGAGGAGTCTCCCAGGACAGAAGACTTTCAGTGCTAAACCTCGGAAAGTTCTGGGCAAACCAGGATAAGGTAGTCATCCTCAAGAGGGTGTAATGCAGAAATTGGGCAGAAATGCCAAGGTCTCATATCAATTATTTATCTAAATCATCTCAAAATGTATCCAGGGCTGGGAGGTAGACACTTAAAAGAAAAGCGTGGGTGAGCTTTCTGTGTGTACAATCCAGACAGATGAAGTTCTTGGTTCATATGGGACTTTCTGTCAACAACCATTTACCAATGGAATTGGAGCCCTGAAAATTTACCCGGGGAATGTATCTGGGTCACTCCCTAGAGATACTACAAGACTGAATACAGGGTTGGAGTGCGAGAGCAGGGTACTTGGATCAGGGTAGTGCCAAAGTGGCAAATGGAGATTCAGCGAGAACTATTTCACAGTATTTAAGAGGTTGAAATGGCAAGCAAGTAAAGATAGGTGGATTAAATTGATCCCTGACACAAGGACATTATTTTGCCTATAAAACCAGAAAGGACAATCTGTCTCCTGTCCTGAGGACATATTCATGACATTTGCCATTGTGCAGCTACTGTTGACTTTTCCTGCAGAAGCAAAATCTGTCTAAAAGGACATCTTGAAAGGCTAAGAGAGCGTGTTGGGACCTCCTGCCAGCTGGCCTGAAGAGGCTCACAAACTACCTCTTCCTCCTGGTTCCTTCGGAAATCCCACTGGGCAATGCAGACTGGTTTATCTTCTTGTATTTAACTAAGCTGCCAGGTTGGAAATAGTCCTAAACTTTTTGCACAGAGCTGTAATCTTAAACTGTAATTTTAAATTGAGAGATGCAACAAGGTGTAATGAGAAGGGGATGACCTTTGTAACTAGAGAAACCTAGATATTAATTTAACCTGGCCACTTACTTCCTGTATAACCTTAAGTAACATTAATTAGTTTATATGATCCTCAGTTCTCTCTCTGTAACATTGGTTTAATAATATGTATCTCAGGGACTTTGTGGTATATACATCTAACCATATGAACATGCAAAGCACAGTGTACATGAGGTATAGGAAGTCCCCCTTTCCCCCCCCACAAAGTGGTCTAATTCTCTGTGTGTGACTGTGTGTGCAAAACTGTGTACATGTGATTGTGTGTGTGTGTGTGTGTGTGTATGCAGAGCTGTTCAGATAACCCTCTGCCCTGCAGCCTTACCCAGGAACAGAAACTGCCTCATCCTTCCTCAATAGCTACATTGTAAACTGGGTGCTATAGCTTTAATTTCACAGTCCACCAGGCTTTACTTCATCTCCCCCATCGAACTCTATGCTTAAGATCACACTTGTGGCTTCTGTCTCAGTGTAAAAAGGGAGCTGGAGCATACTTCTTTCTTTCTTTCTTTCTTTCTTTCTTTTTTTTTTTTTTTTTGAGAGGGAGTCTCGCTCTGTCCCCCAGGCTGCAGTGCAGTGGCGCGATCTTGGTTCACCGCAAGCTCCGCCTCCCGGGTTCACGCCATTCTCCTGCCTCAGCCTCCCGAGTAGCTGGGACCACAGGCGCCCGCCACCACGCCCAGCTAGATTTTTTTTTTTTGTATTTTAGTAGAGATGAGGTTTCACCGTGTTAGCCAGGATGGTCTCCATCTCCTGACCTCGTGATCCGCCCGTCTCGGCCTCCCAAAGTGCTGGGATTACAGGCCTGAGCCACCGCGCGCGGCCAAGGAAGCTGGAGCATATTTCTTTTCAATTCCTGGAGGAACATAAAGCTATTCTTCTGCTTCTTGGATGGCCTGTCCCAAATGTCTTTATAGGGTTTGCAATTAATTCCCCTCTCAGAACTGCTTTGCTGCATCCCGTAAGTTTTGGTATATTGTATTTCCATTTTTGTTTGTAAGATTATTAATCTCCCTCTTAATTTCTTCTGTGATCTCTTAATTATTTAAAGGCATTTTGTTTAATTTCCACATTTTTAAGAATTTTCCAACATTTCTCCTGTTATTGATTTCTAGTTTTACGCCATCATAATTGGAGAAGATACTTGATATGATTTCAATTTTCTTAAATTTGTTAAGACTTGTTTTTTGTTTGTTTGGTTTTGGCCTAACATATGATTTATCTTAGAGAATGTCCCATGTCCACTTGAGACAACTGTGTATTCTGCTACAGTTGGATACAATGTTCTGTTTGTCTGGTTGATTTCGTCAAATGTGTAATTCAAGTCCAATGTTTCCCTATTGATTTTCTGTTTAAATGATTTGTCTGTTTTGGAAAGTGGGGCATTGTGTTTCCCTAATATTATGGTATTAGTGTACATTTCTCCCTTTAGATTATTTAATAGTTTCATAATACATTACATGGTACAATTTTGGGTTTATATGTATTTACAACTGTTATGTCCCCTTTATGAATTTATCCCTTTATTATTGTATAATGACCTTCTTTGTCTCCTTTTTAAGGTTTTTGACTTAAGGACTATTTTGTTGACATGAGTACAGCTCTCCCTGGTCTTTTTTGGTTTCTGTTTGTGTAAAATATCTTCTTCCATCCCTTCAATTTTACTCTCTATGTGTCCTTACTAATAAAGAGAATCAGTTATAAGTAGTCTATACTAAGATCTTTTTCTGTTTGTTTTAATCCATTCAGTCCCTTTTATGTCTTTTAATTTGAGAATTTAATCTATTTACATTTGATATAGTAATTGATAGGTAAGGACTTTCTACTCCCATTTTGTAATTGTTTTCTGGGTGTTTTGTGGATATTTTGTCTTTTTCTCACTTGCTGTCTTTCACTGTGGTTTGATGGTTTTCTGTAGTGATGTGCTTTGAATTCTTTCTTTTTATATTTTGTGTAACTGCTATAGAATTTTGCTTTGTATCTACCTTGAGGCTTATATAAAACATTGTATACTTATAACAAGCTATTTTAAGCTAATAACAACTTAACTTTAATCACGTACAAAAACTCTACATTTACAGCCCCTCCCACCTTTTATGACATTGATGAAAAAATTTACATCTTTTTGTAATTTGTATCCCATAACAATTTATTGTACCTGCAGTTGTTTTGATAATTTTGTTTTAACCATAATACTACAGACAAAATTTCTGAATTCACCACATTTATAGTATTAGAGTATTCTGAGTATCACTATATATTACTTGTATCAAGTTTTATAGTTTTATACATCTTATGTCATTCCTTAGCAGCCTTTAGTTTCAGCTTAAAGAGTTCCCTTTAGCAATTCCTGTAAGACAGGCCTCCCTTAGCTTTTATTTGTCAGGAAAAGTTTTTATTTCTCCCTCATGGCTGAAAGAAAGCTTTGCTAGGTAAAGTATTTTTGGTTGGCAGTTTTTTTTTTTTTTTTTTTTTTTTTTTTTTTTTTTTTTTTT